>NC_080069.1:16806864-17110259 GCF_949987535.1 Balaenoptera acutorostrata
AAGCCAGTCATTGCTTGGTGGGTTGAATATGCAGCAGAAGGTTACAGGGATTTGTCCGTGTAGAGCCGTTAGCACGGAGTACATCTCATGGTAACCGCTGTGACTGTCAATTGTTACTTTTGCTCTCATTACCTGGATTGGCGTCAGCACCTTGAAGCCACCTCACTTCTCTCCCTTTGGCTTTTCCTTATAGGTACTTCTCATTTCTTGTTGTATCCTGTAATTTTTGATTTCCCTAAGCTTTCTTAAGGTATAATTTACAAATACAATTGTAATGTATTTAAAGTGTGCAATGTGATGATCTGATGTATGTATACATTGTGGAATGATTCCATAGTCAAGTTAATTAACACGCATCATCTTACATAGTTACCTTTTTTTTTTTTTTTGGTTTGGTGAGAATGCTTAATATCTACTCTTTTAATAGATTTCAAGTACACAATGCACTATTGTTAACTGTAGTCACCACGTGTACATTAGATGCTCAGAACTTATTCATCTTATTACTGAAAGCTTATACCCTTTTACCAACCTTTCACCATTTCCCGACTCCCCAGCCCTTGGCAACCACCATCCTACTCTGTTTCTATGAGTTCTGTCTTTTTTTTTTTTATTCCACATGTAAGTGATATCATACAGTATTTGTATTTCTCTGCTTATTTCACTTAGCGTAATGCCTCCAGGTTCATCTGTATTGTTGCAAATGGCAAGATTACCTTATTTTTTAAGGCTGAGTAATATTCCATTGTATATATATACTACATCTTTTTTTTTTAAACATCTTTATTGGAGTATAATTGCTTTACAATGCGTGTGTTAGTTTCTGCTTTATAACAAAGTGAATCAGTTATACATATACATATGTTCCCATATCTCTTCCCTCTTGCGTCTCCCTCCCTCCCACCCTCCCTATCCCACCCCTCTAGGTGGTCAGAAAGCACCGAGCTGATCTCCCTGTGCTATGCGGCTGGCTTCCACTAGCTATCTATTTTACATTTGGTATATATATACTACATCTTTATCCATTCATCTGTCAATGGAGACTTGGGTTGTATCTATATCTTGGCTATTGTAAATAATACTGCAATGAACATGGGAATGCAGATCATTTCTTTAGTGCTTTTTTGCAGGAATTCTTTGATGTCTAAGCTTGAATCGTGTTCCCTCCAGAGAGGGTCTGTGTGTTGGCTTTTTCCCAGCAAAACCACTTTAAAATAATTTTTTGTTGTGATGCTTCACAGCTGGTACAAGTTTCACCCCAAATCCATGTCAGGGCCATTTTTGAATTAGGAGTTGCCAGGGGAGACTCTACCCAGAGCAGAGACGGGCAGGTATCCCCACCATATCCAGGTGTGGGGTAAGTTTATTTAGGGTGTAGAGGTGTTCTGGCTTTGTGACAGGGTCACTCATCTGCTTTCCACTCTTCTTGAGCCCATTTTGTCTCTTGAGCTACTCCGCTTCATGTTGATCCATTAAAACCCAAGCTCTAGGTCAACAGGGATCATCTGATCCCCCCTCACCACACCCTGGGCTTTAGTGGGCACTTACCTCTTGAGATGGAGCTTTCTGATGATTTTTGACCTTTGGGGATTTTTCTTGTCCCCCAGCTCAGCTATGCATTTACAACATTAATTGATTTTTAGTTATCATATTTTTGGTGTTCTTTGCTGGGAGAATTTCCTGGATATCTAGACTGTCGTATTACCTGAAATGAAAGGTCCTAATGGTACTTCTCAACAGAGAAATCCTACACCTCTCTTACAACACGGAAAGAAGGAGGCAGATCTGGGGTTTGTGAAGTAGTACGTCCACCAGATGGCTGGGGTATGGTGGGGCAGTGGAGTAAACTGGGCAACTTGAAGGAGCACCTTGATTAAGAGCATAGCTTCTTGAATTCCTGGTTACTTATTAACTATGACAGTCAACTTGGACACTTATGCACTGGCTCACAGCTTAACCTCTGAATTCTCATCTGTGTATTGGAGATAAGATTTGGTGCCACCTGATATTTGGAAGATTAATTGCTCTTGAGCATCTAGCATGGTGCCTGACATGTACCAAGTATTCAATAAACATTGGCTGTGATTGTTTTATTTCTCTTCTTCTTTGGCTGCCTGGTGGCCATGGTATTTCCCATCATCTGAAAAGGCTCTGTTCTCTGCACTGGGAGCCTGGGGACACGGGTCACTGTCTAGCTGTGCAAATTGGGGCGTGTCACTCCATCTCGCTGTTCTCCCACATGTAAACATTTTTCTCATCTGTGAGATGAGGGGGTGGGCTAAGTGATTTCTAAGGATCTTCTCACCCTCACAGTCTGTGATTCAAGTAAGAATGGTGTGAAAAGCAAAATGTACCCCTGAAAACACAGCATTTTTCCAGGCAGCCCTCAGTGTATTAATAGACTGTACTTCCCAGAGCTGATCTGTAAAAGTTGGATCTTCGGAATTTGGCACTTTTTCCCCATAGGAGTAGTTTTTAAGTGGTGGTTAGCTTCCTGAGCTAGCTCATAAAACCCAGCTTAATCCACCATGAAGCAGAAGCACTGCGCATTTGCATTGGAAATGGTAGAAAACAATACTGCCACAATACTAGTAATTAAACAAAACAGAAAAACAATTCCATTGAATAAGAACTCTTTTATTTATCTAGAATCCTGGTGCTTGAGGAAAGCTGGTTAATTTAGAAGAGGAGGAGATCTATGGAAATGTATTGAGGAGTGTCTGCAAAGCTTCTTCTGGGCTCTCTCGAGGGATTGGGGCTGATGGTACAAGTTCTTTAAATGTCTGATTTCGGTGAAAAATTCAAGGATTTCTCCTGTACCACTTTATCTTCTCCTTGAGATAGCATTGACCTAAGTCCTCTCATGGCTAACAGTCGTTGTAACCATTAGGCCTTGGCAGGTAGAGAGGGAGAGAGAAGAAAGGAAAACAGGAGGCAAGAATTATCCCAGCATCACAAGCTGCTGACCCTCTGGCATGTGCTGTTGTGCCTGTGTCATGCTGTCCCATATAGCAATTATTTTTCTGGTTTTAAAAATTTTATTTTTCCATCTTTATTGAGGTATAATTGACAAAGAAAAACTGTATACATTTAAGGTGTGTGACGATGTTTTGATATACATTGTAAAATAATCACCACAATCAAGGTCATTAACATAATCGTCCCCTTGCATAGTTACCTCTTTTTGTGTGTGTGGTGAGAACACTGAAGATCTACCCTCTTCGCAAATTTCAGAGATACAGTGCAGTAGCCATATAGCATTTTAACGCTTAAAAGAATTACTTGCCAGGATATTAAAATGTCATTAAAATATATCCAGATTTCTGGCAATGGGAAGCCCTAGCAACCTGGACTTGTGGCACTAAACTTCCACAGGGTGACAGTAGGCTGTTGCTTACCCACCAGGTCTTCTTCACTTAGTGAAGGTATTTTCTGGTTAGACCCTGTAGGCGTTTGAGTTTGAAAACCCCAAGTGATGTACTTTAATAAGAGGAAGGGGATTAAAAAGAATGTGTGTGTACTTGCATGGAAGAGATGATCTGAGACGGAGTCAACTGACAGAAGTAATAAAAGAGAAAAAGAGAAAAGGGAGGTGAGTCATGCATCATCAGGAAGAGTCAGACAGTTCCTCCTGTGGCCACCAGGTGGCCTCGGAGCTGCAGCACTGCTTGGTTGCTGTTTGAGGGGACTTCTGATTGGCTGGAAGAGGTAGTATGCAAATATTCAGGATATTTCTATGTACATGAAGTTTCCAAGTTAAGAGTAAAGATTTCCATGCTTGGCTGGTTACTACTATTCTTTGAGCTAAATCCTGGGATCCCCAATGAAAAGGGTGTGCCTATATTTCTGATATAAGGGCAGTTTGGCTGTGGTACTGGTACTCACTAGGAGGACTTGGCTGACCTTGATAAATGGGTGGGGTCCACCTCCACCCTCACTGTTCCATGTGAAACTGTCCATAAGCTCTGTGCTGGTCACAGATGGGGGACTGCCTCCCCCTACCATGTCACAATTAGATGCTGCCTCTCCCTGTCCCTGTGTCACTTGGGAGTTTCTGAGTTGCTACTGCAGACCTCTGGGGCATCATGCTCAAGTTTTGGAGGGGACAAGTTCCACCTGGAGAGCTTTTTAACATGTGGGTCCATCTCAGGCATTGTGAAACAGACTCTTGGTGTGGGGCTTAGGAATCTGCCTTTAAAAGAAAGCAGCCACGGGGGTCCTTAGCCTGTGCTTTGAGAAACATCGCTCTCGCTGAAAGCGTTTTGGGTTATGGGTTCATGAAAGCCATGGTGCACCAGTAGCACATGGTGTACACACCAGTTATAGCTTGGGCAAATCCCTTTCCTCAGTTTTCCTGTCTGTGAAATGAGGGCTTTGGATGGGCTTGTCTCTAGGCTCCCTTCCGGCTGTGCAAGTTGGGGAGTTTGATAGCTCTGCCTCGGTTTGGCTGATTCCAGATGTGGATATTCATTTCTCCTCCTTTCAGACCCACTTCTCCAAAGGCTGTGTTACTTCCTGCTGCTCCTGGACCATGTGTACCCCCAAACCCATCTACAGAACTGGGGAGGGGCTAAGGCAGAAGGCTCCTGAGTACTAGGGAAGAATCTGCCCGTTAGCCTTCCTGCATTCTGACAGCCTTTCTCCTCCACGAGCATATGCTACAGGCCTGCAGAAGGAAGCTGTATCCAAGATGCACAGCAACTAGGACCCTGCAGGGGCTGTTCCTGGGGTGAATGTGACATGGAGCTCTTTCTGTGTTTCTATGTTCTGTGCCCAGAGCTAGCCTCTAGCTTATATATGGAGGTGTTATCAACTGACTGTCTCCCCCAAATTTATGTTGAAGCCCTAACCCTCAGTATGACTGTATGTAGAGATAGGGCCTTTAAGGAGGTAATTAAGATTAAATGAGGTCATAAGGGTGGGGCCCTGATCGATAGAACTGGTGTCCTTATAAGAAGAGAAAGAAAGATTAAAAAAAAAAAAAAAAGGAAGAGGAAGAGACACCAGATCTCTCTCTCTCTCCCTCTAGCTCTCTTTCTCTCTGTCTGTATGAGCACATAGGAAAGGCCAGGCCAGGACACAGTGAGGTGGCCGTCTGCAAGCCAGGAGGAAAGGCTTCACCAGAAACCAACCCTGCTGACACCTTGACCTCAGACTTTTAGCCTCCAGAACTGTGAGAAAATGAGTGTCTGTTGCTTAAGCCCCCTATTGTATCTCGTTATACACGCATATCTTGTGTAATTGCACTTTTTACAGATATTGTGTTTTTGACAAATTGAAGGTTTGTTGCAACCCTGTATTGAGCAAGTCATTCTCCCCACAGCATTTGCTCACTTCGTGTCTGTGTCACATTTTGGTAATTCTCAGACTATTTCAAACTTTTTCATGATCGTTATATTTATCACGGTGATCTGTGATCAGTGATCTTTGACGGTATCATTGTAATTGTTTTGGGGCATCACAAACCATACCCATATAAGACGGCGAACTTAACTGATTAATGTTGTGTGTGTTCTGGCTGTTCCACTGACTGGTCATTCCCCCATCTCTCTCCCTGTCCTTGGGCCTCCCTGTTCCCTGAGACACACCAATACTGAAATTAAGCCAGTTAATAACCCCACAGTGGCCTCTAAGTGTCCAAGTGAAGTGTCATTCGATGTGGCAAACTTCATTTTTGTCTCATTTCAAGAAATCGTCACGACCACCCCACCCTTCTGCTGCCACCACCCTGATCAGTCAGCAGCCATCAACATCGAGGCGAGACCCTCCAGCAGTACAAAGATGATGGCTCACTGAAGGCCCATGTGACGGTTAGCATTTTTTAGCAAGAAAGTCTTTTTAAAATTAAGGTCTGTACATTGTTTTTTTTAGACATAATGCCATTGCACACTTAATAGACTACAATATAGTGTTAACTTTTATATGCACTGGGCTTTTTAAAAAGCTCGTGTGGCTCGATTTATTGCGATATTCGCTTTATTGCCATGGTCTGAACCCGCAGTATCTCTGAGGTCTGCCTGTGGTAGCCTGAGCTGACTAAAGCATGAGGGAACACTCATTCATTCATTCATTCATTTATCCACTCAAGCATGTAGCACATTCATGCATAATGGATTATCTATAAGGAATCTTCAAATTTGTTTGGGCTTCGAGTGATCACAACAAGGTCACTGTGGGTCAAGTTTTTCCCATCTTGGTCCAAACTTCCCCCAGAAGCCTCACATGCAGTCCAGCACTTCAGGGCCCAGGATGCAGTCCCTTAATCCCTGTTCTGGCCCCTTAACTGCTCTCCCCAAATTATCACTCTTTGGCATCAAAAGATAAAAGCCCAAGAGTGTTGTACATGAACGTGGAGCTGTATCCGTGTGTGGGTTTGTGTGTGGACACCAAGCATTTTTGTAAGTGTAAGTGGTCACACAGGGACCTACAAAATGAGGCTGTGGGTGTGCCCATGTGTTCGATCACTGCATACATTTGTTCACATAGAAAAGACCAGATTTGGAGTCTGAAACACTGGGTCAAAACTAAGTTTTTGCTTATCAGCTGTTATCTGAGGCAAGATGGCTTAATTTATTTGGGCTTCAGTTTCTTCTCTTTAAAACAGGGAGAATGGAAATGTTTGTCAGAGATGAGTTGTGAGGCCCACAGGGAAGTGAGTGTGGAAACCCTGGTAAGCTTACAGCTGCCCACAGATGTGAGGACTCCAGAAGCTCTCCTCCCTTGAGGCTGTGTGGCCTGGTCCTGCTCTCTGACTGTCCCCTCCCGTGGTCCCTTGACTCTGCTCTCCCCGAGAGGAGGCGTGACCACAGGCTGGGCATCCTCTGCCAGGTCTGGGCTCCCATGGCTGCTGGTTTGCTCCATTTTCTTCTCTTCCCCCATGTGCCTGGCCCTGGCCTATACTGGGTCCTCAATAATCATATATGAATATACATAAATGAATGAATGGCACGTTGTGGACAATACCGGTTACTGAATGGAACGAGGTGTCTTGTGGGGCCCATTGAAGCATCCTACCTAGGTTCTTGTCGGCTGGAGTGGAGATGGGAAGATAAAGACAGAAACTTACATTTCTCGAGTGACTGTCTGCTGAGGATGATGCTAATCTACCCCCAATATTTGGGAAGCAGAGAAAGGGAAAGAAAGCTCCCTGAGGATGTATGCGAGCCGAGTGTTCCCTGAGTGTCCCCAGTGCCAGGAGGGAGAAAAGCAGATGATTGGAGAACTGTCATCTCTCTGCTACTGGGTCCTTAATAGCTTCTGTTTATTGAACAACTACTATGTGCCAGGTGCCATGCTGGATGCTGGGGTTAAGGTCATGACCATTAATTATCTCCCAAGACACCATTATCTCATTTAATCTTGAGAACAGCTGTGTGAGGACCAGGTGAAATATTGCACAGGAAAAGAGTTTATAAACTGTAGAGTGCTATAAAATGTCAGGATTATTATGGGGATGATTTTTTTTCCCTCCCCCAACTCTGCAGCTTGCCCGGCAGCCTCCCTCTTGGTGCAGCGTTGGTACCCACCTTGCCTGTCTCCTTCCCGGCTAACTGGGGAGGCTCTCCAGGCCTGATTTATGCGGACACTCACACGTTCTCCCACTGAGCATTATTCTAATCAGACACCTCATTATTGGAAGCCTGCCTCCTCGGGCTGCCTGGACAGGGTTATTACAGGATATTATACAGACCATTTGCATGGCCACCTTGAGGTCATTTCCATCACTTCAAGCTACTTACAGGCCCATTTTCTTCCCCATAATATTTGCCTAATTCGATTACTCTGTGGCCTCAGCTGGCTCAAAATGGAATCAGAAGTTACACGAGGGAGCAAAGTCAACTGGATCCTGACACGCCCTCAGTACTTTGGGGCCTACCTGGTCCCAGGTGACTGTTGTCACAACCAGGCTTCCAGATCCAAGGGGCCACTTAGGAGCCTGGTGAGGAGGGGGCTGGGGTGGGGAAAGGGCAGCTTCTTGGATAGGCTAATATTTTATAGTTCAAGATGATACAAAGGATCCTGTTCCAGTCCCGGAGTTCATCTTCTTTAAATTCATTCAGGGCCTCCTGTACTTCATCATAGCCCTTAACACACTTTATTATAATTGACTGTGTAATATCTGTTTTCGTGCTAGAGATTTAGCTATGTTGGAACAAGGACTCTGCTTATCTACTTGATCGTTGCGTCCTCAGCATCTAGACCAGCACCCAGTGTATACTGATGGATCAATAAATACATACGTTTGTTGATTGGCTGATTGAATGAATGGATCCTTCATTGCCTTTAACCATCTCTGCTAGGAATGTGTGTGTCTGTGCCTGCCCAGCAATTAGTCTTGACTCGGGGTCAGAGCCCCTATCCCTGTTATATTGTGTGCACTTTCCCTGGTGTCTGTTTCTGAAGGGCCCAGTCTGGGACTTCTGCTCGCGTCCTGACACTGCTGGGTGAGAAATCTGGGGCACAAGACTCTAGAGCAGTGTTTCTCAGCAAATGTGCCTCCACGTGGCTTTCAGCAATGTCTGGACACATTTTTGGTTGTCCTGACTGAGGGGACACCACTGGTATCCACTGGCAGCCCAGGGACGCTGCTAAACATCCTACAGCGCACAGGACAGCCCCCTACTGCAAAGAATGATCCCGCCCAAAATATCAGTAATGTCAAGGTTGAGAAACCGTGCCCTAGAGTTAGCTCAACAATAGGAAGTGACATTGGGGTCCCCGGCAGTCAGGTGGACTCCTGTGGCATTTCAGGGGATCTTTATATGACACCTTCTCTTCCCTGCCCAAGTTCTGAACCATGAATCAGGCAGAAGGAGATCAAATACCTCTTTTATTACTGAAAACTGTTGGAGAACAGAGTTTCGCCTGGTAGAACAGAGTTTAGTCTGTTATCCGAGGGAGATAACATTCCTGAGTTGAATGTATTCATCTCCCTTGAAAACACCGGCCTCTGTATAGGGCCTGGCATGGCAGACAGAGGAAGAGGGCGTGCACTGCATTGAGCCATGGGTGCCCGGTCCCCCTCCCCACTCCAATAAACTGTTCTTTGCCTAAAATGGCATCCAGAGCAGCCCAGACCCAGATGAGGTAGAAATGGAAACCCCACCGAAGATGAGGATTCAGAGTCTCTCCTCGTGGGGTCTGACCCCCTGGCATGGCCTGTGGTTATGCCATGAGGACTTTGGAGTCAGATGGGCCTGGTCCCCAGTCTCCTTCCCCGAGGCTCATTGGCTGGTCAGCGTTTGAGCTGTACTTTTCAAATCTACAAAATAAGGACAATAATAGATATTGTTCAGTTTTGTTGTAAAAACCAAAAGAATCATGATTGGAAAAGTGCTTAATATTAGTATGGGACAGGGCCAGGCTAAGCTCTGCAGTGACCACAAAGGCGGGCAGAGCGCTGTCTGGGGGCCGCAGGGAGGTGGGTGGCCAGTAGTGCAGCAAAATCACGCACAGAAATAACTGCAGCAGGGGAGAAGTCTGACTCCCAAGGGCTTTCAGGGCAGAAAAGGCTCATGCATTCTGGGGAGCGAGTGGCTTTGGATTTGGGCCCAGAAGAATGGCAGATATTTTCAACGTTCATAACTTACTATTTTCAGTTATTGCCAAAGCAATTCGTGTTCATTTAGAAAATTGAGGGAACACGGCTAAATCAAACAAAGCAAGTACAATCCCTTTATAATCCCGTTGCCCGGAGATAATCATTGGTAACATTCCCCAGATTGGCTAAAAATATGGTCACGCCAACCTTCTTCTTACAGTAGAAAACCCAGTATCTCCATCCTGGGCCTCCCCCTCCTCCTGTCCCTGGGGTGTTTAATTCAGACTAAAGGGGTCAACCTGATGCAAAAGCCAAGCAGAGTAGGATAGGAAAGCCACCACACAGGCTGAGGAATGTCCCTCGCCTGGATTCTAGGATTGCTGCTTTTAGTTCACACACACACACACACACACACACACACACACACGCTTAGCCATTGTATTAGTCTGCTAGGTTTGCCATAAATACCACAGACTGGGTAGCTTACACAACAGAAATCTATTTTTCACAGTTCTGGAGGCTGAAAGTCCCAGATCCAGGTGCTGGCAAGGTTGGTTTCTCCCGAGGCCCCTCTCCTCGGCTTGTAGGTGGCTGTCTTCTTGCGGTGTCCTCACGTGGCCTTTCCTCTGTCTGTGCACAAAGCTGGTGGCTCTTCCTCTTTGTGTAAGGACACCAGTCACATTGGATTAGGGCCTGACCCTTATATCCTCATTTAACCTAAAGTACCTCTTTAAAAGCCCTCTTTTTACAAAAGTCTCATTGGGGGGTTAGGGTTTCAACATATGTATTATGGGGGAAGACAATTCAGTCTATAGTAGCTGTTTCCCCCCAAACTCAGCAGTATGTCAGAGTAGTCATCCAAAGGGGTTATACCCCCGTCTCATGCTCTTTTGTAATTGACGGGGGTTTGGGGGGTGACCCAACCCCAGAGGCAGGACCTGCACTGGACTCACACGAGAACTTGGGAAGTGGCTGGACCCCTGATAGGGTAGCTTCTAGATTCCAGGAGACAGAGCTAAGCGATGGGATCTTGGGAACTCTTCCTAAGTCTGGCATGGAGGGCATGGAGCTTGTGCCTTTGAAAGGACCATGGCAGCTGGGACAACGGGCATCTCAGTGGTGCCCGTGACAGATTGAAGTTCAGTGCCTCTTCCCCCTCTTTTTTGAATGTATAACCCTCCCAGGGCTTTAGTATGATCTTCAAGAGGGAGAAGGGCCCTCAAAATCATGACTAAGATTGAATATTTTTGCCAGTCCTGGAGAGTGAGGGCTTGTTGCCAAATTTAACTGGATTTAGACAAATGAGTAATGTAACATTTCTTGCACCGGAATGTTGCAGATCAAGGTCATACCTGTTATGTTGGGCTGTATCAAACGTTTTAATCTTTTGTCAACCTGGCAGATGAAAACTGTGTTCTTCTCTGCCACAACAAAGTGGAGAGGAAATGTGTCCAAGTAGATACTGGAAAGTGCTGAAGACCAACGGGGGAAAAGATCAACAAAGGCCAGCCCGAGACAGAAGAGGGAAAGGAGGGCTGGGGGAGACACACGCCCACCTGCCAGCTCCGTCCCTATCCGCCAGGGCTGGAGACTCATCCTAACCCCATGCGGGACCCTGCCAGGCTTGTAGGGTTGGTGCTTGCCGTGGGGAGGGCTTGGGGAGGCCCACCCAAGCTCATCCAGCCTTTGACCTCTTAGTTTGTCGCCTTTGCTACCCAACCCTCATGCACCAACCCTCTTTTTTAAAATTTAAAAAAAATTTTGGCTGCGTTGGGTCTTCGTTGCTGCACGCGGGCTTTCTCTAGTTGCAGCGAGCGGGGGCTACTCTTCGTTGCCGTGTGCGGGCTTCTCTTGTTGCGGAGCACAGCCTCTAGGGTGTGCAGGCTTCAGTAGTTGTGGCACACGGGCTCAGTAGTTGTGGTTCGTGGGCTCTAGAGCACAGGTTCAGCAGCGCACGGGCTTAGTTGCTCCGCGGCATGTGGGATCTTCCCGGACTAGGGCTCGAACCCGTGTCCCCGGCATTGGCAGGCAGATTCTTAACCACTGTGCCATCAGGGAAGTCTTTGTTTCACATTTAAAAAAAAAAAAATTACACATCTAATAGAAACCCCCTGAGTATCCCTCCCCAATCCCATTGTCTCACCTTCTTCCCCAGAGGTAACCCCTCTCCTGAATTTGGAGTTTATCACCCCCCCCCACTCATCATTTTAAACTTTTGCTACGTATGTATGTTTCCATATACATGTGTATATAGTATACACACATAGAGTGTATACACATGTACCTATAAAGTTTTGCATATTTTAAAGTGTATACAGGCAGTTATACTATATAAATCTGCAAATTGTTTTTCCCTCCCTCAGCATTATTGAGGCTTATCCATGTGATTCTCGTAACTCTGGTTCATTCGTTTTAACTGCCGTACAATATTCATTGTGTGACTATACCAAACTTATTTGTCCATTTGTCTGTTGATGGACATTCAGGTTTTTTCCATTTTTTTCATTGTTACTCTTAGGCACTAAGTATTCATTTGTACAAGAAGACATGGGTCTCCTTATGCCATGGGTGAGAGAATCGTTCTAAGATGTGTACCAAGGAATTGAATTGCTGGGTTGTGGAGCATGTACATCTTCTACTTTACCAAATAGAGCTAAATTGTTTTTCTGAGTGATCTCCCATCAAACTGTACGAGAGTACCTGTTAGTCCACCATCACTTGATATTGTCAGACTTAAAAAAATTTTTTTTTCATCTGGTGAATATAAAATAGCATTGGGACTTTTCCTGGCGGTCCAGTGGTTAAGACTCCGTGCTCTCAAGGTGGGGGCAGGTGTTCGATCCCTGGTCGGGGAACTAAGATTCCGCATGCTGCATGGCGTGGTCAAAAAAAAAAAAAAAGGAGCGTCTCCTTGTTATTTTAGTTTACTTTTCAACAATTATTAGTGAGGTTAAACATCTTTCATGTTTATTAATATTTGGGTTTCTTCTGTGATTTGCCTTTCCATTTTCCTTGCCCATTTTCCCATCGGGTGTGTAGGGATTTCTTATATATCGTGACTACAAATTCATTCTCAGTGCACACATGGCAACCACCTACTCCCAGTCCGCAGCGTATCTTTTCATTTGTTCATGGAGTCTCTTGTTCTGAACAGGTCTTTTTAGCTTTTCAATTTAAATCAACCCTTTCCTTTGCTGGGGGAAGTCGAGGGCTTCTAGGGGATGGTAATCGGAGAAAGGAAGAATCTGGGTTCTGGGAGAAGGGGAGACTTCTGGTGGGAATGAGGATGTGCATGGGTCTGGCCTGGAAAGGCTCCCTCAGGGTGGGATGGGAGCTGCATGATCTCAGCCCCCCTGTTAGAAGGTGTGTTAGGGCCTGTGGGTGTAGTCGGCCACTGCCCAAAGATCCTTCTGACTGGGGTGACGATACAATTTTTCATTTAACCTGGGAGACTTTTGAGGGTGTAAGGGAACGCCATCAATAATTACAGTGGGACAGTAGAAGTAAACTGGGACTGTCTCAGGCAAACTAGGACATAAGGCCACCCTGCCTCTGGAGTTTGCATTCATACTCCTCACATTCAGTCTGCCTCTGCTGGTTTCTGCCAGTCTCTGCCCACCTCTGTACTTGCCCTTTCCCCATTGCCCTGGAGGGCTTTGGGGTCGTTTTCCAGCCTCCTCAGAGCCTTAATATCACCTCTCTCCACAGTCCATTGGAAAAATCCTTTTAGAGAGACCGGTCCCTCTGCTATCCAAATCCCACTCTACTTAAGGGCCCCTGCTGGCCACCAAAGCTTGTAGTCTACTCTCCCCTGAGTTCCTATAGCACTTGCTCTGCATGGCTTATTTGGATATTGAACTTGTAAATTTCTTGTGCATTGCCTCCCCCCATTAGCTTGCAAGGACCCTAGAAACAGGGACCTGTATTACATTTCTCGGTCTCATTCTTCAAACCTGCCCCTGTACTAAATGTCCCCCACCCCTCAGTCTGTTCCACTGCTCAGGTTGGGGGAGGGGGTCTTTCCTGCTTTAGGGGAGTAGGTTCTTTTTCATCATTTCTCTCTGAAGCACATCATCTCGACTGCACTCTTCACCATGTCTCATCTATACCTCCATTGTAGTGGTCATCTCTCCCCTCTCTAGGGTGCTTTCAGGGGCAGTTTTCTGGAACCTGGCATAGTAGACGGTTCAGCACATCAGCATGTGAAAGTGCATCTTCAGGCTGGAAGATAAGCATATAGTCATAAATGCTGAGCAGAGCCTCTAATTTCAGGGATGCATACGTTGTGGCATAATTAAGAGGGAAGCCTCGTCCTTGGAAAAGATTTGCAAAAAGGGTTTATAATTGCAAGGGCATAGAATTCGTTTTAAGCCTTCTTGACTTCTGTGATAATCTCTAGGGCTTCTTTATCAATTTGTGCCCAGATGATGTTGCTCAAGTCGAAAGCAATTGGCTTATCTGTTCTTTCCGGCATCTCACGGCTGAGCACAACCCGGGTGGGGTTAGGTAGGGCATACTGGTCAGAGATGGTGGATTCTGTTTATTATAATATGCCGGTGTGGACTTAGAGGTCCATAATTGCTTGACATTCCTGGAAGTGTCCCCAGAATGGTAAGTCCAATACCACGGATGTCTTCTTAGTAGGAGTTGAATTGGTTTTGTGATGCTTTTCAAGGAAGGAAAACATCATAGAGATGGCGTTGCCTCCTGAAGTCTGGAAGCTATTGTTTAGTTTGGAGAACAAACACATCACGGATTGCACGGATGCTGCCTTTTGGTGGGAGAGGCAAGCGGCGGCTGGCAGCAGCCCCGGTGGCATGGCAGTCTAAGAAGGTGGCAGTGAGGTTCGATGTCACATTTCTCTCCTTTTCCCTTAGGTTGCCTGATATGTGCAGAAGGTGTGGGATCTTATGAAAACCTCTTGTGAGTTTATCTCCTGTTGATTTCAAGATCGGGGCAATATCAGAATATGGTTCTCCTCCCAGAGTTCTTGATGCCTGGGGAGTTCTAGAGGTAGCACACGTCTTACATTTTAAGGTGCTTAACTCCGGATGTTTCTCAATGAGTGATAATGATTTGTGGGTCTCTGGCAGTATTTCTACGGATTCCCTGTCCATGGACTTGGATGAGGTTCGCAAGAGGGCGGAGCTGATTCACTGCTGGGCTGGTATGTGCACGTCCTACTGTGTCACACGCCTCAATCACAGGGCACTGCGGTCTCCACAGACTTATCAAACCATTAGAACCATTAGGCGTTAGCAGCGACACTAATACTCACTGAGTTCACAAAACGTTTCCAGATCACCTGATTTAATGACATCCCATGCTTTTTCTTTTCAAAGACACGTTAACATTCTGTATTCTAAAGATCTTTAATTATTCATCCATCCGACAGGGAGTGGGTGCTGGGGACATGGCAAAGAACAAATCGGCCACGGCCCCTGCTCTCATGGAGCTTACGGTTGAACGGTGGAGACAGATAGTCAACAATAAAGCATGATGATGGCTGTGTGGAGGCGAGGAAAGAAAGCAATGGGTGCTTATTGCCAAGTAGCCTTGGCTCTGATTTTCCTCAAAAAGACCCACATCTCTGAGGCTATTTGAAGAAATCTGTTGGTACTGGCCTCTGGTTGGGCTGTTCTAATGCAAACCTAGACCTCCATTTCCTTTCCAAGAAACTTTGGCCCTGCCCCATGGCTTCTCCCAGAGCGGGTCACACTGTAGGTCTCTGAGTTTGCTGCCGGCGGGCAACAGGAGCACCGGCCTGGAGGTCTGGATTGAGCCCTCTGGCCCTCAACGGCTGTGCCCAAGGGCGGTCGGGGAGCTGGGGAGGGCACACTTGCTGGTCGTTGCGGGGCCCTGAGCCCAGCTGATGGCTACCTGGAAGCCACACCACTGCTAAGCATGAGTGGACATACTGCACAAGCTTCTCACGTGCACAGCTTATGGCTCCTGACAAGTGAAACTGAAGGCCTCTGAACGCCAGGTGATGTGAACCGTGCCTGAAAGCCCCTTACTTCCCTGATGGGGCCAGAACAGCGGACATTCTTACAGTTGTCCTTTCTCTGGAGGACTCTGCTCTCTGAGCCCCTGAAGCTACAGGGCGAGTGCTACAGGGGGTTGCTGTTTTGGATGCTGATGCAGATACCTGGGGTGGGCACTCCCCGAGTCCTGCTGCCCGAGCCCCGTGCATTGTGCTGTAGGGAAGGCTTTTATGGTGGAGGCCACTCCTGGAATGTCTGCAACATGGGGTTGTCAGAGAATAAAGCACATTTGTTGAGGACTTTTTGTGTGTTGGGCACTGTGCCAGAGCCTCACATATGCCATTTCATTTAATCCTAAAGTCCTTTGATGTCGGTACCTCCTGTTCCTTCCATTTTAGACAGGAGAACCTTGAGGCTCAGAGAGCATAAGTTACTTGCTGTCGGCAACACAGCCTGTACGTGGCTGAGATGGGACGGATCGCGGGCTCGGCAGAGTCCAAAGCCCAGCTCTTTCTGCTTCCCCGTCCCCGTGTCACGCCGCATCCTGCAAGCTTCCTGACTGGAGGCTTTCCTTGGACCCCATAAATGTCAAGCTTGATGACGTGACAATGGAGGACTTTACTGTGAATTCTGCATTCAAGGGGAATGGGCAATTTATCAACCAGGAAATCCCCCAGACTGCAGCGTGGAGACGGATGTCACGGCTCCAAGGTGTAAGTACAGCTGCCCTAAGCCAGGTGCCTTTCCTTCCAACAGGATCTGACAGCTGAGTCACTGGCAGCCAAGGACTTTAGTGGCTCCTCCGCTATCAGAATGTGTGTCCCAGGTGAGTCCCTGGTGTCCCCAGGTGCCCATGAGCCCTGGCCTTCCTCTGAAACCTGCTGGCATAACAGTCCAGCAGTCTGGCCACGGCAGTCTGCTCCTCAGTGGGATGGAGCCCGTCGGAATCCCAGTCTCGTTGACTGGAGCACTGTCTCTCTGACTAACTTCTGCCAACTCTTGTCTGCACCTCCAAGCACTGGCTAGGGTTCTGCTAAACCTAGACGGACCTCTGCAATCAGTGAGGACTCTTGCCAGGTGAGTGTATCCACTGGATTCATGAACATCAGTAGTAGCTTGATGTCCAGTTTGGACTCAAATTGGATTCTGTGATTTGGACCCAGGATCGGGGTGGGGCCCACTCTACCTCTGAGTTCCTTCCCTCAAATCCTGAGTTGTCGTCCTGCTCTTTCCGGCCCACGGATAAGATTCTAACACATCTTGCGTCTGAGCTGAGGCTCGTGGATTCTACAAGTTGATTCCATCACAAGGTCCAAACTTCTATGCAGTGAGTGATAGTACCCAGGATGAGCATGACTTTAATCAGGCCTTAAAATTTCATTATGTGTCTTGTTCTCAGCTAAGGTGGGGGTGGGGAGGTGATGGGAGAGAAAACCTGGGCCTTTCTCATGGTCAAGGGTACAGCCTGTATCTTTTCCGGACACTGTCTTCCCTAAATCTTTTAGGCAATGGTTCTTAACTGGGTGAGATTTTGCTTCACAGGGGAGATTTAGCAATGTCTGGAGATATTTTTGGTATCACAGCTAGAGACTTGCTATTGGCAGCTGGTTGGTAGAGGCCAGGGTTGCTGCTAAACACCCTGCAATGCGCAGGACGGCTCCCACAATAAAGAATTATCTTACCTCAAGTGTACAAAATGTCGATGGTGCCAAGGTGGAGGAATGCTTCTTAAAGTGATGGTGGAACATCTATGCTTGAGGCCAGGGCCCAGCATGGATCCAAGTCGCTTGTGTGCAGAAGTGTCTCCTCTTGTTAAGGTGCATATCAAAGGAGTAATTTCAATGAGCCCAGACTCTTGCATCTTCCTGTATATAGAAAAGTGCTAAATTCATTAACTTGAGATGTCTGATTTTTCTTTAATTAACAGTAATCTTTTGATGTTCCGACTACCTGTTTTTTTTCAAAAACTCCTATACATCCTGGCTTCTCCCTTACCTCTTCGGAGCAGTCCCTCAGAGCTATCTGAGAGGCTGCCTCCCAGGCTTAAGTCCTCAGCAAGTCCGCTGAATAAAACATAACTCTCAGCTTTTAGGTTGTGCCTTTTATTTCAGTGGACAGGACCCATGGTCCAAACCCATGACCAGGGCCCCTTCTCCCATTTCCTCCTCACTGTCCTGCTGACTGCTTTTTAGGCCCATTCTGTACCCTCCAGGTTTCTTTCCATGATAGGATTTGAGAGCCAGACAGAAAGGACCCTGCACTTAAGTCACCGAAAAAGACCCACTGACCGCTCTCCAGGCCAGGAAAGGCCCTGTTCTTAGAACAGAAAGGCCCACCCTCTGCTCTTTGAACCGGAAGTGAAAATGTTTTCCATTGCTCCATGTGGTGCAGAGAAGAATTTCTTGCTAAAGAAGCAAAAACTAAAATCAAACCCAACTTGAGTTCTCACCCGCCAGCCTTAGGGTTCCGCGGGATTCTCTGTTCTGCATTAAAAGCAGGCTTCCCTGCTGTGCCTCAGAGACCATCCAGTTCAAAATTCTCATTCTGCACATGGTGAAGCTGAGGCCCAGGAAGGGGAGTGCCTTGCCCAAGGCCACCCAGGTGACGGGTGCCAGAGCCCAGACCAGAAGCCAAGCCGCTTGGGGTTGACCCCGCCCCAAATCACTGGGTACAGGAACTCAGGAGGTAAGAAACGTTAGGAATGAATTCCAGCACATCCCAGCACACTTACTGGCTTTCAGTGGTGGGGAGGACACTTACCTTCTGACCCCAGCTCCCTGGTTGATTTGATACCGACAGCGCCCATTTGCACGGCATTCACATCCAGGATCTCATTCGATCCTTGCTTCCTCTGTGAGGGAGGCAAGGCTGGAATCACTGGTTCCCACTTTACAGAGAATAAACCAAGGTGCAGGTTAAGTGACTTGCCCAAGGTCACACATCTATTGCAGAAAGGGAATCAGAATCCAGGTTTTTCTATTCAAAATTCCTGGAGGCCCTGCCCTGCAGGTGTGTGGGCTGCCAGCTGCTTCTCCCTCCTTTTCTGCTCTGCTCCTCTCTGGGAATGCCAGGCAGATGCTGCCCTAGGCCCCTTCTCCTCCTTGCGCCTGACTTCTTCCCCTTCCATATCCATGACCATGTTATTCCCTCCTGTAACTTCTTCCTGCTCCTTCTTCCTGGTCCTTTTATCCTTCAGGCCGCATACTTTTCTGCCTGATGCAGGCTTGGCCCCTGGATGGGGGCTGGGTCGTTTGCATATATGCATCTGTACCGTGGGGCTTAGACTGCAAGCAGATTCTGGGGAGTCAGTAGGGGAGGGGCTTTGGTATGGGGTTCTGGACTTCTTCTGAGTTTGGGCACTTGGTTGCTTCTCTGGTGCCCACTCGGACACTCTCCATGCCTGGGTCTCAGTTTTCCCCTCTGCAGAATGAAGAGGGCTGCTCCTTGCACCCCATCAGCTTGGGGATTAATTCTGCCAAAAAGGGGTTAAAAAATGTAACTGAGCTTAATCCAGATAGAGACCTGGTCTGCTCCTTTGCATATAAGCATCTGCTCAGCCCCCGCCCTGGCAATTTGCATCTCATTATCCAGGTGCGTCCTTGGTGATTCCCTGCTAGACTGGTCCTTGGTGATTCCCTGCTAGACTGGTCTTGTCGGGTTTAGTTCCATCTCCTCTTTGGCCCTGAGAGCCTTTCTCCTGCTCTCCTGGCTCTAGAGGGGCTGTTAGCCATGACCTGCCTCTGCAATCCTGGCTGCAGGCTGTTTCCCAGGCTCTCAACTTTCCCTCTGCAGAGCAGCCTCTGCCCAGGGCCCAGGGCCCAGGGTCCAGCCAGGGAAACGGCGAGCCTGAACCGGGGCCAGTGTGGGTGTGTTTAGTGGGAGGGGGCTAGCAGGGGAGGAGGGGGTGGTTCCACCTGCACATGTGAACATAAAAGACCTAGGGTGTAATTGTGTGCACGCACACAGACACATATACACACTCACTCATGCACAGGCGCACACACACACACACACACACACACACACACACACACATACATTCACCTTGAGACCTCTGCTCTGTTGCCGCCATCCCAGGTCGTCTTTGTGCAACTTCTCTTTTGCTTTAAAACAGAGATTGATATGTGTTTTATGTGAAGTCGCCCAGGTAAAATGTTAGGGGGAGGATGGTAGGATGGCAGGGACAGGGTTTGTGTTTTATGGCCCAGCCCTGCTCCCCAGGGGCACACTGGACCCTGGGCTTCCCCAGCACAGCCCTGCCCTTCCTAGCACAGGAGTGTCCCCAGGGAAGCCAGTCCTGCAGCCTCTCCTTTGGTCCTACCCCTGAAAGCCTGGGCAACTGTAGTAGGGGCTGCCACATCCAGTGACGAACAGAGGGCCCTGGGGAGAATGAGGAGACGAGCCCTTGTGGAAGGTGGTCATGAGCTGCCTGGAGCCATGTGGTTGGGCCGGACTCCCTCTGCTCAACGTCATCCCCTGATTAGCTGAATCAGAACGGGCTCTGCTACTGTGGAGACTGAGGAGAGGGAGTGAGGAGCGGCAGATGGGGAAGCAGGCCACGTATGCTGGTCACTAGACAGCTGTGTGCACTGGGGCAACAGCACTGGGGGGTGTCAGGCAGTGACATCCAGTCCCATTCGTTCATCCGGCGACTGCTTATAGAGCACCTTCCGAGGGCAGAGCATTGCATTGTGTTGGTCCCTGGATATAGCAGTGAATCAGACAGATGCATGTAAGAAATGTGCAGCCTGGGGGCGACTCAGTCAAGTAACCATGGCAGAGTCAGATACAGGCGAAGATGGAGAAGTTCAGGGTCTGGGATGGTTAATTCTGTGTGTCAACCTGGCGAGACCACGGTACCCAGATATTGGTCAAACATCAGTCCAGTGTTCACTGTGAAGGTAGTTTTCAGAGGAGATTGGTATTTAAATCAGTGGACTTTGAGTAAAGCAGATTACCCTGTGCAGTGTGGTGGGCCGCATCTAATCAGTTGAAGGCCTCACGAGAAAACAGATGGGGGTCGCCCGAGGAAGAGAGAATTCTGCCGGTAGATGGCCTTCAGATTCGAGTTGCAGCATCATCTCTTTCTCGGGTCTCCAAACTGGTGGCCTACCCTGCAGATTTCGGACTTGCCAGCCTCCACAACTGTATGAGCCAATTCCTCTGTTTCTCTGGAGAACTCTGACTAATATGGGGTCCTCTGGGAGTGCCTAGGAAGGGATTGGGGGCACAGAAGGCTTCCTGGAGGAGGCAGGCCTGCAGCTCAGGAGGAGGAAGGAAGGGTGTTTGAGGTCATGCACCAGGAGGGCAGGAGTGGTGTGGTTGGATTAATGGCAGCGGGTCAGGCTGGCCAAGTCTAGAGTGTGAGCAGTTGCAGACTAGCTCTGTGGCCTCAGGCAAGGCCTTTGACTTCTTTGAACCTCAATGTCCTCCACTGTGAAATGGGAACGTAGTCCCAATGTATGATCAGGCCATCCAAGACGGCTGTTCTCTTGCTCTCTGTATGTCCCCTGCTTGACCAGAACCTGCCTCATCTACACCCTACTCACCTGGCTGACTTTCCCTTTTAATCAGTAAATGCCTGTGTACCTGCCCCTGACCCCAGCTAGTGATTATTCTAATCTTTAGATCAGAACTATCTCCAGTATGATAGTTTATCAAAAGCATGGTGAGGGGCATTCCCCTCTGCTGGTTTCCCTGGCAACCAATGAGCCAATTCCCCTATAACTAGTAATCTCCCTCTTCCCCTGCTGCCGTGTCCTGCCCGCAGCCTGGGCCGTACGTGGTGGGGTATCGCTCCAGGACCTTGCTCCAGACGTGTAAGCTCCCCCTTCCATTAAACCATTGATGTCTTTGTGGCTGACTCCAGACTCTTACTTGGGCCTTGAGGCTGGGCAAGTGCAGGGCTTGCAGGCCTGTGGGATGCAGCCCAACACCCAATAACCTCCTTCAAAGAGCTTCGGGGAGGATGCAGATAAGATGCTGGAGGTGAGCGGCACGGTAGGTGGTGAGAAGCTGAGGGGTGGGAAGGGTCCTGCGGCCCCTTTGAGGCTCTGGTCGGGCAGTACGGTGGTGGCTGTGTAGGCCGGGGACCTGGTGGCGCTTCCTTTAGGCCTGGGACATGCAGGGCAGCAACAGTGGTGCAAAGGGGTCCGCCTGGCTGAGGAGGCAAGAGAAGGAGCTTCTTCCCTGACTTGCTGCAGGGACCCTCCGGGCCTCTGTGTCCCCATCTGTCAAATGGGGATGGAAGTTGTCTCGAGAATCAAATGAGATAATGTGAAAATGAGTAACGTGACAGAATGCAGCGTGCTATTACGGTCAGGGGAAGGGAGGAGTGGGGTGAGCGGCCTGGGCCAGGGCTGGGCACGTCCCGTGTGGCCCTACCTGGGGTCCCCTCAGCTGCCACCCCTGCGGATTTTGGCCCCGAGAGGGAGTGCGTCCTTGACTGTTGCTCCTATGGGCCTTACTCACCTGCCCCTAGTCTGGGCCCTGGAGGTGAGAGCTGCCATTAATTTGTGCAGGTGGGGTAGGTACTCTGGGTGGCCCGGTGGATTTTTATGTTCTTCCAAAGGCTTGGGTGGTGTTTTTGCAGGGGGCTCTCTGCCCAAGGTGACCACGCAGCACTGGCTGGGGTGGCGAGCTCCTCTAATGCCCTGGTTCTCAGAGCGGGGTGGGGAGGGGGAGAGGAGGGCAGCCGGGCAGCATCAGCACCACTGCGGAACTTGCTAGAGATGCAAATTCTAGCCCCACCTCAGTCAGTGAATTTGATTTCAGTCAATCAAGTTCAGCCCCACCCCAGACCCAGTGACTCAGAAACTGGGGATGGGGCTAGAAAGCTGCGCTTTAACAAGCCCTCCAGGAGATGCTGATGCCACCACCGTGTGAGGGCCACTGCTCTGTGGGCCTTTGGCAGGGGCGGGAGGGGCCTTTGTTGATTGACTGAAACAATTCACCTGCACAGAAAACAACTCGCTCTTTCTTTTCTTACTCCTCTGCCCCATTTCCCCCTTCCTTCTTCATCTCTTCTTCCTCTTTTTTTTTTTCCCCCAAAGACGTGAAATCAACCTCCACCACGGGAGGTCCCAAAGCTTCTCAGACTTCCTGGCTCACCTTGGAGAGTGGAAGCCTGATCCTAACACCGCTTCTACCCTGAAAAGAGACTAAATGATTAACAAGTATCTGAAGAGAGATTCAAATACTATGAATCAGAGAAATGTAAATTTAAACAATCGAGGGATGTCCTTGAGCCCCAGAATGGCACAGGTCAGAAAGCTGGATGAAGCACGGAGTTGGTGAGGATGTGTGAAGGCAAGGCCTCTCCTGAAACGCAGGTAGGAGTGCAGAGCGGTACCCTTCTTTGGGAAGGCAATCTGGCAATTTAGTGCTATTTATTTTCTGTAATTATTTTAATCGAGCACACCTCACGTGCTTACTGTGCTTAAGATACTATTCCAGGCAATTTACAAATTCTGACTCCACCATTACTAAGTTACTTAATTGACTATGCGTATGCCTTATGATCCAAGGATCCTACTCCTAGGCATGGATTTTGGCAAAGGTCTCCCACAATGGATAAAGGGACATAAAGGGACACACAGGTATAGAGGGACAGGTATGCTGTTTGTGGCAGAGGGACGCTGGCGGCCCCCCTTGGTGTCCATCAGTGTGGGATGGACGAATGGACTGTGACGGGTGTGTCCTACGCAGTGTTGCAATCGTCGAACCAGCCACCTACAGCAAGGATAGGTCTTAAAAAAGTGTTGACCGAAAAAAGTACAATGCAGACTAGAAATTCATAACACAACACCATCTATGAAAATTCAAAACACATACTTATAGCAATGCCCCATAATTTACAGGGACATATGCATAGTTAAGGACATGCAGCAAACATAACGGAGCAGGTGCCCATGTGGAGGAGACGGATTTGGAGTGGGGATGGGGATGAGGGGACAGAAAGGAAGACATGAGGGGACCTTGCTTTATCTGGACGCTGTCTTAATAACGTGCTAGGGGTGGACGAGTGTGATGAATCTGACTATCTGCACCTGTGCCCTAAAACAAAAGAGAAAAATGAAGCTGCCTTTCCCCGTTGATGGCTTTAAGCTGAAGAAAAGCAGGTCCAAGGGCAGTGGGCTGAGCATGCAGGGCAGGGTGTGGAGTGTGGCCAGAATTTGGCTCAAAACTAGTCACTCAAATCTCTGTAAAATGGGAATAATGGTAATAATAATAGCAGTAATAAAGTGGTTATGATAGCGGTGTCACATGTTCTAAAGTGACTGACCCACAGCAGGCACCCAATAGCGGCCCGTTTCCTGCTTTTCTCGTGAGCGGCACTCTTGGAAGTTGGAGATCAGAGGTCAGAGGTCACTCATGCCTTGAGAGTCCTTCAGAGCCACACATGTGAGTGCAAGGATCTCAGGGCCAGGGCAGGCTGTGCAGGTGGAAACAGAAACACAGCTGTGTTTCTTCTGTACAAAAGGAGAGAGAATAGTATAACGAGCCCCCCTGCCCCTGGGTTCAGCAGTTATCAACATGTGGCCGGCCAGTCTGGGGGATTTTTGACAGAAGGGACTGTAGTTAAGAAGAAGAATGATAATGCCTGACGTTTGTATAGAATATTGTTAAGTCCTGTACACAAATGTCTTTTGCATAAAGTATTTGGTTCAATTTTTACAGCAACCCATGAAGTAGATATTGTTAGTCCCATTTTAGAGATGGAAAGACTGAGGCCTGGTGCAGTGAGGTCACTTGTCTGCCAGGGGCAAAGCCGGGCACTGACCCTGGGAGTTCTGGCTTCCAGTCCGGCCCTCTTACGCTGTGAGCAGCCGTTGTTAGTCCTACCTCTACCACTCATTAAGGGGGTGGTCTTGGGCGAGTCCCCTCCCCTTCTGGGCCTTGCCGCCTCTAGCTGACCCTGAGAGGCCCTTCCTTGGCCTGGGGAATGTCTGCACATCCTCCGGCCCCTCTTTGAGCTCCATGCTCTCACTCCCTGGTGTGTCCTACTTAACAGGAAGTGGAGCAGTTTAGGAACAACCCAGAAAGCAGAGCGACGCAGCCCACGTAGCCCGGCAGCCCCTGCTCCAGGGGCCCAGCGCTGGCTCCAGGCCACTGGTCGGAGAGAGGAGCCCGCGCGAGGTGGCAGTGGTGGTGGGTGGGCCGGGACAGGCCCCCCTCGTTTCTACCTAGAGCTCATTTTGGCTTCTGGGGCCCAGAGACTGGAGACCTGGTGGCTTAGGAGATGCCGGGGAAGAAAACAGGGAGATTTCTGGAACTCCCTCAGGGGACACTCAGCTCCCAGCCAGCACTAGACAAGTTTCCAGAAACAGATTTCTTTTTTTAATGACTTTTTCCCCCATGGTGACCCACTTTTGTAGCTGAAGCCCCAAAGGCACTCCAGCTACCTCTTTGAGTCATTTTTCTGAAGGACAAGCTCCCTGGCCAGTCCTCACTCCCTGTATGCTGGTTGGGAGGCAGGGACACCCAGCATCTTCTGAGGTGGGGAGGCCCCCAGGGACTTAGGGTTCCTGGAGCCTCCACTCCCTTCCTCAGTCTGGAGCCCTGGCTGAGTTCCTGAGACTCCACTGGGAACTTCTGCTCCTGAGTTCTTGGTCACTGGCAGGTGCCTTTGGGAGGTGACCACTGGTGGAAGAGGGCGTGACAGGCAAAGAAGTGATGGTTCCAGGCAGAGGTGCACGATGATCCAATGTGCACGATTCAACATCTACACATTGACCACTCCCTAAACACCCAGCCCTGGAGGATGCAGAGGGGCTCGTGGAGCTGCAGGTGTAGCCGGGGGCTTTGGGGGTGGGGTGGGGTGGGAGTTGGCGGCAACTCCCATAGCAGCAGATGTACAGAGTTAGTGTTTCGTGACTGGAATGGACTGGAGAATACTGGACACTCAGGAAGAACAGGACCACGTTACTGCCCTCAGGGATTTACAACTTAGTTGTACACACACACACAGACATACACACACAGACACACACACACACACACACACGTGCCTATGCACACACAGACATGCCCACACTCTTACACAGATAAAGACACACACACACAGGGAAGTCATGAAAGAAAGTTAAGCACTTGGGTTCCGCTGGTGTGATTGAGGATTTCTGAGAAATAATCAGTCCAACTGGAACACACGAAGGCTTTGCAGTGGGAGTAGCGTTTGCATTTTATTCTTTGTGCACGGGGATGTATAGGAACAGCATTCCAGGCAGGGGAACAGCATGAACAAAGGGGTGGAGACTCACATGAGTCTTGTTTGCTCAGAGGACCCCGAAGGAGACCTGTCTGCCTGGGATCGTAGTGTCTGGTACAGTCTTCCCGAGGTGGCCACGAGTGCCCAGCCTCGGGAGGTAAAGGCAGGCAGAACTGGCTGTTTCCAGACCCAGGGAACCTGGGAGACCCTGGGTTTCAAATGCTATTGCACTTTGGTTAGTCTGGGCACCCGGGAGATGGTTCTGAATTATCTAGTCAAGCCCAGAGGTGGAAGCAGGTATGGGAGGGAGACCAGGTCACTGTGGAGGCCTCGGTGGGACAAGCAGGGCCCGTTTCCCCTGGTTGCTGTGAACCCAAGGTGCCTCTTCCCAGCCTCTGCCCTGTTTCCCATGCTTGTCGGCTCCTCCTTGTCCATGGAATAGGGATAATGAGGGTCACTGTGTATATTAAATGAGGAGGGCATCTAACTTCCTAGCACGGGGCCTGGCCCTCATAGGTGTCCTGTGATGAGGGCTGGTCTGTTTATGGAGTGCCTTCCTTCCTCATCTGGCTAATGCCTTTGCTTCTCTGAAGCTTAGGGTCGCCACTAGTTAGGACTGGGGCCTCTGCGCTCCGACCCACCTGGGCACACCTGTTACATAGCCCTGAGGGTGATGCACCCACGCTGATGACGTCTCCCTGGGGGAGCAGGGACTGTGGCTTATTTGCTCTCTGTATCCCCAGCGTCTGGCGCCTGCCTCGCAGGAGAGGCTCAGGAACGTTTCTGAATGAATGAAAATGTGTACGTGCTTTATAAGTTGGTAAGAATTTACAGAAGTTAGTTGATATGCTTCTCCAGAGAGTGAGCCTTGGGCAAACACACAATGGAGTAAACAGAGCCCAATTTCAAGGTCAAGGCCAGATTGGAGCCCGGCCTACAGGACAGTTTGGGGTGGGGGAGGGACGGGGGCCACACCCACCGACACCCTCTCCTTGGCAGCCCCTCTGCCAGCCCAGGGCCCAGGCTCCCCTGGCATCGCAGAAGGCAGCCTGTTGCAGCAAGACTGTCATCTTTTCATGGGAAATTTGCGTTTCCCTCCCATTTAATTTTTTTGTCCTGATTATAAAATCAATCATTGTAAAACACACAAACTTCAAACAGGAAGGAAATATTGAACATATTTAACATGAAAAGCAAAATATTCCCTTCTTTTTTAAACACTTTGGCAGTTTCTTTTTATTTTTTAATTTTTTAAAAAAAATTAATTAATTAATTTATTTTTGGCTGTGTTGGGTCTTCGTTTCTGTGCTAGGGCTTTCTCTAGTTGCGGCAAGCGGGGGCCACTCTTCATCGCGGTGCGCGGGCCTCTCACTATCGCGGCCTCTCTTGTTGGGAGCACAGGCTCCAGACGCGCAGGCTCAGTAGTTGTGGCTCACGGGCCTAGTTGCTCCGCGGCACGTGGGATCTTCCCAGACCAGGGCTCGAACCCATGTCCCCTGCATTGGCAGGCAGATTCTCAACCACTGCGCCACCAGGGAAGCCCAAAAAATTCCCTTCTTATCCCACCCTGCGCCCTGTGAAATAGCTAGGGTATGTCCTTACAGTTGTTTTTCTGGTTTATCCACTAACTTTGATTATCTATCTATCTATCCATCTACTTATTTATTCATGTTACAAAGGCAAGACCTTGCTAAGTGTAGTTCTACAATTTCCTTGTATCACCTACCAACATATTGTGGACATTGCAGGTTTTTAAAAAAAAAATCTATACTGTGTTCTTTTTAATGGCCATATAGTATTCTGTGATATGCACGAGGCACCACTTATTTAACCAATCCTAGACTGATGGACTTCTGGATTGTTCTAAATGGAAATTTCATTCTGAAGGAGGCCTGAGTGGTGAGGGCTGATGCAGGCACAGTGCTCTCAGGATTTTGGGCGTGATGCTTTCCTTCCTTCGCCCATCTCTCTCTCTGGGTGTTGCCTTTATGAGATGACAAAACTACCTATCCCTCCCACCCACATCCCACCCCTACTCCTCTCCCACAGCCAGTGACGGGGCCTCACATGTCCCTCACATGCCCCTACCCACATCTCTTCATTTTACAGCTTTGCCAACCTAATCCCATCCCCTGGGATTGTTTGTCCTGCTTCACGGGGTCTGGCAGCCCACCTATCTGGCTCAGACCTCCTTGCTTGCTCAGCTTGGGGGGTGGAGGGGGTTCCTTGGCCGTGAAAGGTCTGACACATGCCTGGCACCTTGGGGAGGGCCTGGGTCAGGGCACACGGCAAAGGCCAGGACGAGAGGAGGTGAAGGAGGTGGGCGGGTTGCAGGAGTGATGGTGATTAGGCGGGCAGGCTATCCTATTCAACGAGAGGGGCAGCCCGAGAGGACAGAGGCAGCTGATCCTCGTGGCATTTGGGGATTTGGATGATGCAAATGAGGCCTCTGGTGACTATGAATATTCATTAGGAGTTCTCCCTTCTGAGCAGTGGGGATTCCTCCAGCCTGGCTAATGAACCTGGAGAGGCCAAGGGTGGGACGTGGTCCTTCTTCATCCTGTCTTTCCTCTCTCCCACCCTCCTCTTGCCCCCTCCTGACTTACAGGGTTGGGCAGAGGCAGAACCAGGGCAGCCAGGCCTGGGTTCTATGTTTGGTCCCCAGTTTGTGGGTTTCAGTCTGACCTGTCAGGCCTTGGATTCCTCCCTTGTCCTTCCCCCATGACCAAGGCCACCTCTAGGAAAGGGCCTGGGGTAGGTGCAGAAGAGAATCACAGGGAGCTGAGTAGAATCCTAGGTACTGTTTAAACTGATGGGGAAATTGAGGCTAAGAATGTAAATGGCTTGCCCAAGTCATATGGCAAGTAGGTGACAGAATCAGAGTTAAGCCCAGGTATTCTGACTCTTGACATCATACCTTCCTGCTCACCCCTGAAGCCTGATTAGTCCATTTGCTGAGCCCCCCACATATACCCGGTGTAATCCCTTCTTGGAATTCTCATGTATCTGGGAACCCCTGGTCACCTCTGCATCCTGGATGCCCTGCAACCCTTCTTGGCTAAAGTACTCACTCCACACTTGGCATAGGTGTCCTGGCTGGGTTGTTTATCTTTTCAGGGGGACACCTGTTTCCTGAACCTTAAGGTGGGACCTATGTCTTATACACCCAGCCAGAGGCTCGGGGGGACCTACTTTCTGAATTCAAATCAAGGCACGAGGCCTGGTGACTACGACCGTCTTGTAGGGACCACTGGCAAGAATGTGTGAAATCCAGGTTGGGGCAGCTAGTAAAAAATGCATTTGCATGGATTGAATCACAGAATGAGATAGAAGAAAGGAATCACAGAGGTCATTTCTAGGCCAATGGATTTAAACTGCTTTTTTTTTTTTTTACAACCACCAAACCTTTTTTTCAAGTGAAATCTTAGCCAAAGCCTTCCAGATAAAAGAGATAAGAGCAGGGCTGTTCCGGTTCAGGATGAGATGAAGGGCCCACAGTCCCCTTGCTAAGTCCTCCCTTTGTTTCCTCAGCAACAACCCCTGAGCTCACTCATTACACAGATAAAGAAACTGAGGCCCAGAAGGGGACAGAATTTGTTGGAAGTCACACAGCTCGGGAGTGGCAGAAGCAGAGTTAGAAATCGCGTCTCAGGTGCTCCAGGGGGGCTCTGCTCACCAGACCCTGAGTTTTTGAAGTGCCCCTTGGATCAGTTCTGGGTCAGCCAGGCAAGTGGATCTCCAGTCCCCTCCACCCGCCCCTGATAGCCAGGGCCTTTCAGATACCTGGGCTGCAACTTTTGTCTCCGTTGGCATCTCCAGGGGTGGAATGGGAGGGGGAAGGGGTTAGAAGGAGGTGTGTGGGCAGAGCAGAGGGAGGAAGAGAGAACTGTTCCCAGTGGAATTTGATCTGAGTAACAGCGCTTGGCCTCTGGATCTCATTTGGTCCAGGATGAAGGGTGGGGAGAGGGGGTGGGGTGGGGGGGGACAGTGCTGCTGTTTCGTCTCATTGGGGGAGGGGGAGGGATCAAGGATTTGCATGGAGCTTAAAAGCCAGCCCTGTGTCTCTGAAGACTTTATTGCCTCCATTAGGGCAGCTGGGGGATGGAGGGGGGTCGGAGGTGGGCCTGTCTTGTGGCCCCTCTTGTCATGCTCCTAACAGGCTCTGTGGACATTTATAGGCCCTGATAATTTACACTGAGCCCCATCGTCTCCCTCCGTGTGCCTCTGTTGCCCTCCCCAGATGCTCCCCTTCTTCTTGGTATTTTTAGGGAATTCCATGTGAAGCTCCTTCAAGGGGCCCATGAGCACTCAGAAATGAAAATTAGTAAATAGGAGGATGTGGATCTGGAATACAAGAAGGAGAAGGGCAGATATTGTCTCTCAGGGAGAATGTTCTTTCAGCTCAGCTGTGCCTCTGGGGTTTGCCGAGACTCAGGGTGCGGGCAGGGTTGGGTCGGCTGGGACTGAGGGGCCCTGGAGTCGTGGTTGTGTCTCTCTTTCCTGGGTGAGCCTGAACAAATGGCCCAGTGCTGCACAATGCCTCAGTTTACCCATCATGGGGGCCCAAACAAGCACCACAAATGTGTCTGGACACACTGCCCGTGTCCCCTGGAGCAAAGGGCAGAGTATAATGACAACCCAAGAGAGAGGGTCCCTTTGCCCCCACAGGGCAGTTGCCCAGAGGCTGGACCAAGGGTGGCCTGGAGAAGCTGATGTGGCCTGGGGTTGTAGTAGCCTCTGAAAATTGAGGCAGGTGGAGTAGATCAAGAGTCCTTCCCATGCAGTCCAAGACTTGGGGTCACACATGGTAGCCTAAGGGGGCTGCACTGCCAAGCCCCCTTTGGGCTGGGCAAGGATGCCAGCAGGGAGAAGATGCAGCACCTTTCAGTGCCCTGGGCTTGGTGGTCGATTGTCCTGGCTGTCAGGGACTTCCCTTGTATCACACCTTTCCACGGTCCCCTCACAAAGGGTCTCCAAGAAGAGGTTCCTGTGATCAGGACACAACACTGAATATCGTCTAATTCATCCAAATGACTGCCCTCTCGTATAATACAAAAGTCACTTTGTTGCTATAGAAACTGAGTGCCTAGAATCACCTTAGCTGTGTGGTATTGCTTGTCATTTCCTCTCCCTGTCAATTTATTCATCTGCAAAATGGGAGGGGAGGGGTGATGAGAGGTTGGACCTCATTATCTCTAAGGATATTCCAGTTCAGTGCTGATGTTTCAAGTCTAAGAATCCTTGCCGCTTGCTGAAGTGGCCGTCTCCTGCCCTGGTAGTATAGCAACTCTCCACCCACTAGATTCCAAGGTGGCGCCCCCAACACCACTTCTTTCCTAAGACTCAGTTGAGATGTTGCTGGTGGCTGATTATGATCCCTGGGGTGGTGCGCAAACCCCACTCTGCAGATGTTATATGGAGATGTTATACTCTTCTGTCATCCATCCACCCGTCCACCCACCCACCCACTCACCGACTCACCCACTCATCTATCCATCCATCTATCCATCCATCCATCCTTCCATCCACTCATCTATCCATCCATCATCCACCCACCCACTCATCCATCCATTCATCCATCCATCCATCCATCCATCCATCTATCCATCCATTCACCCACCCACTTATCCATCCATCCATCTATCCACCCATTCATCTATCCATCCTAAAAATGGTTATTTGGAGTGCCAATTATAAACCAAACACTCTACTAGATGCTAGACATAAGAGATAAGAAGGCATAGCTCCTACATGAAGGGACTTACTGCTCAAGAGGTTGTGAATGAGCAATATACAGCAACTATAATACAAAGCACAACAGGGTTTTAGAGTTAGCCTTAGATTTGATTTCTGCCTCCATCATTCATTTAATAGTTAGCTGTGTGATCTTGGGTAAGTTACTTAACTTCTCTGAATCTGTTTCTTCATTTGTAAAGTAGAGATAATGATACCAGGCGTATTGAAGATAGAGCTAAATCTCAATAAATGTTACTTTCCTTCCTCCGTAAAAGAGGTACCAAAATGTGGCATGGTAGTACAGGACAGGGACAGCTTCCTGAGGCCCAGGAGCCTCAAGGAAGGCCTCCCAAAGTAGTTGACATCTGAGGGTAACACTGAAGTGAAGGGGATTCCAGTGTGAGCCAACATGGGAGAGTACAGGTTGTCACCATACTGCAAAGGGTAAGCTTGATCAGGGATATGTGGGGAGCATTAGTGGGAGGCAAAATGGAGAATAGGTTGGACCAGGTGAGGAGGGCACTGACCACCAGGCTCGGGAGGCAGCCTTGGTTGGGGAGGCCATGGAGGCTTTTGGGCAGGAGAAGAGACATGGCTTTTTGGTTCCCAGGGCAGAGTTAGACTCCTGGCCCCTTGGTAATTAAGCCATGAGCTTCCTCTTGGAGTCATACATCAGGATCTGACGATGAGAGTGCTATGGGAGGACCCCATCCGATATCGGGACTAGCTGGGTGACCTTGGGTGCGTCCCTTCACCTAACTGGGTCCTTATGGGTAAAAGTAGGGGCTTGGCTGAAGGCATTCCTTCAGCTGTGAATTCTGTCACTGGTGTCTCTTCTCCAGTCTCTTTCCTGCCTACCTCTTCTTGCTTCCCCTCCTTTCCTCCATGCCTCTCCCCCTGCCTTCTTTGCCAGTGCACTTCCCGCAGGCAGAGTGGAGAAGCTGATTTGCTCTCTCCCTTGCTGCGCCAGAGCCGAGGTAGGAGGAGGGCTCAGCACCTCCTTCCTGGGCACCGAGCATCCCAGCTTTGCTGTCAGGAAGCTACTGCCCGTGAAGGTGAGCGGCTCTCACCTCCCTTCAGGGCCCCCTGGCAGAGCTGTCTGTGAGCTGAAACGGGCAACCCCTCTGTCTTCCCCACAGGGGCCTGGGAAGGTGCCGGGTGGGACAGGGGGCCCTCGCCAGACCCTCATGGACGTCTGGCGGAGTCAGCGAGCGCCCAGCGACTAGGCAGGTGGGGGTTGTCCTGGACTGGGGCCCTCTGAACCCTGACTGAGGGCAGCCAGGGAGGACAGCTGAGCTCTTTCCAGGCGTGATCAGTGGTTCCTACCAGAAGCAAGCTGCCCCTGCTTCTGGGGAGAGGTTGGGTGGGTCTGGCTGGCAGAGCTTTCCAAGCTGGTGCCTGTGGCTGGGAATTTTCCATGGGGGGTGGGGGAGGAGCACAAAGGCAACAGGTAGCAGGTCTCCAGATATCTTTTCTCCCCACTCAGACAGAGGTCACACAGCCAGAACTAGCTTGATGGGTAAGTATAGGAGGAATCCACCCATATTGGGTTACTAAAGGTTACAGGGAACCCTTCCTGTCCTTCGAGTGTCTCTCTTATTACTCCCTGAATCCCCCTGGCAGAGGCCATACCTTAAAATGACATCAGTCCACACTTGGGAGATCTACTGATGGCCAGTGGAGAGTTGGAGAGGCCTCCACCGATGGCAAGGGGGAGTGCCAGGGGTCTCAGGAGAAGGGGACAGAGGCCAGGAAAGGTGAAAAAGACACAGTCCCTGGACCACTCTCCATGCCTACAGCCACCAGGACATCTTCTGTATCTGGCCAGCCTGGGGAGCCCTAGCCTGGGACACATTCACTGGGGCTGAACCCAGGAGGGGCCCCCGCTAGTGTGGTGGTGAGGGGCAGGGGCATGAAGTCAGGCTCGACCTGGGTTCACATCTGGCTCCTTTGTGTCTAGGTGGGTCTCCTTGGGCAGGTAACCTGTCCTCTCCAACTCTGGGTTCTTCACCTGTAAGATAGTGTATTGCGAGGAAGAAATGAGGCAACGTGGAGCATTTAGAATCGCGCTAGGCACACAGTGAGCGCACAGAGGAAAAAAGAAATCTTGCTGTTACTGCAGGAGAGGGCCCGGCCCCGTGTTCCACGAAGCTCCTATCTTCCTGTCTGCTTATTCTTCCGGCTGCCCGTCAGTCGGTCTTTCTCACTAAGCTTCTTTTTATCTTCCCCTTTCTTCCCCTCCATTGCTCAGCTCACCTCTCTATCTTTGGCTGCTGTCATGTTATCTCCCTGCCTATCTTGCCCTCATCTCCCACTCTCTGCCTGTCTCCATCCCTCCCCGGTCCCTCCATCCCCATCCTCCCTCCTCACTCTGGTTATCTCACTTTGCCATCCGTTTGGCAGTCTGGCAAACACCCCATGGCTCCCTCCTGCCCCTGCCTATCCCCCTCCCCCCTCCCCACGGCCTCCTCTTCTGGGACATCCCTGGCTGAGCCCCCTCCCCCCTGCCCATCTCCCTCGGTCCCTTCTTGCCTTCCACAGCCCTGGCCAGAGCCCCTTCTCGGCCCCCCCACCAGCTAGGCGGCCATCGAATGGAGCAATGCAGGCAGATGAGGGCGGAACGCGGTCTCCACAGGCGAGGGTCGGACTGCTAATTCCCCCGCTCTGGGTGCAGGATGTGGAGGCCTCATTCAATTATGTCACATCCACTCAGCCACTCTACCCAGATGATGCAGAACAGCAGCCCGCCCGCCCTTCCCTGCCAGGACCTAATGGAGAGCCATCTCCTTCGACCTGGCTGACCACAGGGGTCCTCCTGGAGCGGGGATGGGCCCGGCCTGTCTGGCCTCCGGGTTCTCAGCCTGCCGTGATACGCTTTTCGCCCTAATTGCACCAACAATTGGCCTCTGGAGTTTGTCCCCTCACCTTAATCACTGTGGAATTTGATCTCAGTGCCTCTCATTCCATTACTGCACCCCATTTGGCTGCTGCCTGCAGGAGCCAGCCCGGCCCTGCCTCTCCTATGAGATGTAAGGTCTGGGGGGGTAAGTAGACCAGGGAGGTGACCAGAGGGACGCAGGGCCTGGGATCCAGACCGAGGCCGCCTCTCTGGTCTGAAATACAGATGTCTGGGTGTTGCCGTGGCGTTTATCCCAGGCATCAGATCTCTACTGACTAAAGTCTATGCCAGGTACTGTGAGACACTCCAGAGAAGGCTCAAATCCTGTCCCTTTCCTCAAGAAGGTTAACCTGGGGAGATGAGAAGCAAATGATGCAGGGCAGTGGTGGCCGTAAATGGAAGTGGATTCAGAGAAGGGAAGATCAAATAACTAGAGGACAAACATTTACTGGGCATTTACTGGGTGACAGAATCTCTCATGTGTATTGTGCTATTTACTCCTTACCAATCTGTGAGGAAGGGATTGTCTCCATCTTCAGGTGGGGAAACTGAGGCCCACAGACACTGAGAGGCGTGTCTGAGCTCAAGCAGCTGGTAAGAGACAGAGCCAGTGCTTAGGGCCTTGGGGCCAGGTCCTTCCTTCCCCACCATCCCTCAGGGGCTGGAGTGGCCGGGGAAGGCTCTGAGGCGGGACCCAGGGGGATGAAGGGAGGACAGCTCGGGTAGGGGGACAGCTTGAGTAGGGTTTATTAACAAGAATGAGGACACTGAGAGGGGGGAAGGGAGCAGACTGCTATGGGCGAATGCTGTGGGGAGCACGTGGAATGGGGCAGGGTAAGTAGGATGGGGAACCTTGAATCACTCATAGGAGAGTCTAGACCTCAAAGCTGGGTAGAGGGGATCACCTTCAAGAGAATGCCCAGTGAACCAGTATAGTGGGATGAACTGTGTCCTCCCAAAAGACATATCCAAGTCCTAACTCTTGAGATCCAGGAATGTGACCTTATTTGGAAATAGGGTCTTTGCAGCTGCAGTTAGGGATCTCGAGATAAGGTCATCCTGGATTTAGGATGGGCCCTAAATCCAGTGATTGGTGTCCTTATAAGAGATAGGACAGGGAGATTTGAGACAGGGACACAGAGAAGGCCATGTGAAGACAGAGGCAGAGATTAGAGTGATGCTACCACAAGCCAAGGAATGCCAGGAGCCACCAGAAGCTGGAAGAGGCAAGGAAAGATTCTCTCCTAGAGCCTCTGGAGGGAGCACAGCCCTGCTGACACCTTGATTTTTGGACTGCTGAGAAAATTTCTTTTGTTTTCTGCTACCTAGTTTGGGGTAATTTGTTACAGCAGCTGCAGGAAACTCATGCAGCCAGGAATTCTTCTGTTTAGAGCAAGGGACATGACAGGCAGTGAAGGCTGGTGGGAGCTGCTTCCCCAAGGGCAGTTTGGGGCCCACCACACTCCCCACTGGAGACCCCTGAGGCCTACTGGGGTCCTCCACACTGAACTCATGGCAGCAGGGCTGGCCAGAGAATTCAGTCTCTCACTCCTTGCCTTTGCCCGGGAGGACATGCTGAATCCAAGTCCTCGCCCAAGGACAAGGGACGAATAAGGGGCCCCAGGGAGCTGATGGAGGCAGTTTTATGCCAGACAGAAAGCTAGTGGATGGAGCGTGTCACCCTTGAGAGGAGCCCTTCTGGAATTATAAATGGGTCCACTCAGAGTTTCATCTACTTTGTGGGTGCTGATGGCTTCATGACATGATATTAGAGGAAATTAAGGATGTTTGGGGATGAGAGTGTGGGAGAACAACCACCCCCAGTGTGTTCACTCCCAGAAATCATCCCTCGAGGCCACTTCCTGAGTAGAGCCTGAGCCGGATAAAGCAGAGTTTCACCTCCGATGGGAAATTCTCACCCCGATAGAGTAGTAAAGCTCAGGCCAGTTGTTCTGTAAGAATTAGTTGTGTGATTTCCACCCCTACTCCCTCCCTGTGGTCCTAACTTAGGACGGGACTCAACGTCTACAATAAAGAAGGCTGGTCCCCTCCAAACCCCCAGTGGCTCCTGGACTCCATTCCATGGTGCGGAAGGAGCAGAATTAACAAGATGGGCATGAGTCTTATTTTGAGAGAAGTTTGTGAGGGATTGAGACATCCCTGTGGAGGGGGACGTCGGCGAGGGAGGTCTGGAGTACGTCCGGGAGTCAAGAGAATAGTGCCCTAAAATGAGGAGTAGGAAGACAGAGATGAGGGCTTGAGTCACCCTGGAAGGCGCCTCCTTCTAGAGGTTGGGCACATGGAAGCAGACACCAAGGAGGGCCAGGAGATGAAGCAGTGGGACCATTTACTTGACGGCAGGCCTCAGTGCCCAGAATGTTGCTCTTTCCTCCCTGCTGATGGCAGCTGTGTTTCGTTGTGGCTTTTTCCTCTAGAAAGGGTGAGATGTTTTCCATCACACCCTCCATCTGAGCCATCTTCGTTTACCAGTCTTCTGACCCAGCCCTTTGTGTTTCCGATGAGGACGCTGAGGCCGAGGAAGGACTGCCTTTCAGTCCAAGTGAGACCCACCCAGAGGACTGTCAGTGCCTGAGGCTTCCGCCCTGCGTCCGCCTTCTTCTGTAAGAGGATAGTCTCCTGAGGGCTGCCTCAGTTTCTCTCTCTATAAAAAGGGGGAAGTTACATGGCTTTGTGCAGGACTGAAGCAGAACAGGGTCTCCTGATCTCCCTCTGTCGTTTCCTTCTCCACATCTCCTTGCCAAGCCCCTTCCTTCCCCCTCAGCTGGGATGGCACATTCAAGACAAGTGTGCACCAGCCGAGTGTGTGTGTGTGTGTGTGTGCACGCGCACACATACAAGCGAGCTCAGCCTGCTAAGCACACCCTCTGTCTGCCAGTAGCCCCGTTTGCAAGGTCACTGTCCTTCCCCTCAGCATCACTCCCGTATCAAGCTTTCAAAGCAAACAAGCCACAGTGAGGGTTTCTGGGCTGCATCCAACTGGCACTCTCTCTTGCCCCCCCCAGCCCTCCCCACACCTGTCAGGCCGCCACAGGGCCCCCATTATGCCCAGTCTCTCTCAGCCTTCCCCTCCCAGAATATTACTGCTGGAAGGGCCTGACCCAGCCCTTTGTGTTTCCGATGAGGATACTGAGGCTGAGGGAGGGATGCAGCTGTCTGAGGTCACACACTAATGCTTGGTAGAGCTGGAGCCTGGGCCTGGACCACTTATGTACATATCCAGGCAGGTTATATGTTTGGTGTGCTACAGACAGGCTTTGTGAAATATCCATCCCACCCTTTTTTAGTGGGGTTGGAGTTGGTGCCCGAGAGGAGTGTTAGGGGTTCCTACCCAAGACTGTTTCAGTGGGAGTGGGGACCAGGTTACTGAAGAAGCCATGTGGAGAGACCCGAGTTATTTGGTACAAATTTACTTCTTTATCCCATTGATGTTTTTGTGTCCTTTACAGACTCGTGCCCAGTCACCCTGCCCTGTAATGCAACCTGGTGGCATGAGAACCCCAGGTCCCTGACTCATTTCTCCATGCCACTTCCCTTCAATGCCAGCATCTCCCTCAGGGCGCCGGGAAACTCTGTGCTACAGGGACCTGTCTCCAGGAGATGCCAAGGTGCCCCTGTGCTCTCTCCAAGCCCCCTTCCCAGTCCCTGTCACCTGGCTTTCCTCCTCTTCCAGCTGCCCCTCTTCTCTCCTCTGATACCTAACCTTTTAGAGCTCTCTGGCCTAGAATCTTCTGCTACCTTTTCTTCCCACTTGTGTCTCTAAAGCTCATTCCTCAGACCCACCCATTCCCAGAGTGATGACAGCTCCATCCACATCTAAGTCCCAGCCGTGTCTCCTGTTCCTCATGCAGACTCTCTGTTGCCAGCCCTCCAGCCCTCACACCCGCCCTTGTGTGGAACGTGTGGAATGTGGGTGGCGCTGCTGTCCTTCTGTTCAGTGTGTCTGACTACCTGAAAGTTATCTCATGAGGGATTCATTTCTTTGGCTAGAATGCAAATGCCCCCGGGAGTGGTCACACATGAACTCATTGCCCATGCTGGTGTCTTGAAGAATAGGAAGGGCTTTATCAGTGAAAATGAGAGGGCGTGTAAGTTTCAGCAGGAGGTCAGATCAGCAATAAGAAAGGGAGGTGTGGTATTGGGGGGATCTTTAGCAAGCACAGATTGTCTTGGGGGGTGTTGGTAATCTTTTTCTGTAGAGGGCTGTATAGTAAATAATCCACAGATAGTAAAAGTCTACCTGTAATAGTCTTTGGGGACCACATGGTCTCTGTCACAACTACTTAATTCTGTTGTAGCGCAAAAGCAGCCACAAGCAGAGTTATAGGCTGAGTTGTGTCCCTCCAGATCTATTTGTTGAAGTCCTAATGCCCAGTATCTCAGAATGTGAATGTATTTGGAGATGGGGTCTTTAAGCCGTGATTAAGTTAAAATGAGGTCCCTGGGTGGGCCTTGATCCAATATGACCGGTGTTTTTATAAGAAGATGAGATTAGGACACGGATGTGTTCAGAGGGAAGGCAATGTGAGGACACAGGGAGACACAGGCTGTCCATAAGCCAAGGAGAGAGGCCTCAGGAGAAACCAGTCCTGTTGACACCTTGATCCCAGACCTCCAGCCTCCAGAACTGTGAGATAATAAATGTTTGCTGTTTAAGCTCCCCGGTCTGTGGTACAGTTTGTGGTTATGGCAGCTCTAGCAAACCGATACAAGCAGTCTGTACACAAATGAGTGTGACTGTGTGTCAATACAACTTTATTTATGAACATTGAAATTTGAATTTTGTATTATTTTCACATGTCATGAAGTATTATTCTTCTTTATTGAAGTATAGTTGATTTATAATGTTGTGCTAGTTTTAGGTGTACAGCAAAGTGATTCAATTATATATATATATATATATATATATATATGTTCTATTTCAGATTCTGCTCCATTATAGGTTATTACAAGATACTGAATATAGTTCCCTGTCCTTTACAGTAGGCCTTTGTTGTTTACCTATTTTACATATAGTAGTGTGTATCTGTTAATCCCAAACTCCTAATTTACCCCTCCCTCCTCTTTCCCCTTTGGTAACCATAAGTTTATTTTCTATGTCTGTGAGTCTGTTTCTTCTTTGTAAATAAGTTCACTTATATCATTTTTTTAGATTCCACATATAAGTGATATCATATGATATCCGTCTTTCTCTGTCCGAAGTTTCTTCACTTAGTATGATAATCTCTAGGCCCATCCATGTTGCTGCAAATGGCATTATTTCATTCTTTTTTATGGCTAAGTAATATTCCATTGTATATATATATAGACTATATACATCTTCTTTATCCATTCATCTGTTGATGGATACTGGGTTGCTTCCATATCTTGACTATTGTAAATAGTGCTGCAATGAACATTGGGGTGCATGTATCTTTTCAAATTAGAGTTTTTGTCTTTTTTGGATATATGCTCAGGAATAGGATTGCTGGATCATATGATAACTCTATTTTTAGTTTTTTAAGGAACCTCCATACTGTTCTCCATAGTGGCTGCACCAATTTACATTCCCACCAACAAGAAGTATTATTTTTTTTTCAATTTTTCCACACCATTAAAAAAATGTGAAAACCGTTCTTAGCTTGTGGGATGTACAAAAACAGGCAGTGAGCTTTATTTGGCCTGTGGGCTGTAGCCTCCTGACCCCTGGCCAGGGCATCGGATGTGGCAGTGGGGTGGTGGGGTGGAGCTGAGGCTGGGAGGGGAAGCCAGGTCCACTTCAGGCAGGTCGTTCACAGTGAAAGAAGAAGCCACGGAACATTGTAGAGCCAGGAGTGACGTGACTAAAACTGGATTTTCAGGGCAAAGATCATCCTCCTTGATGTAGAAGGAGGTAGGAGCTTAGTAATTCTGCTTTCTTGCTGAAGCCAGAGAGCTTCTAGTGCAGCCAAAATTCTTATTGTGTTCTTTAGATTTCTCTCTCCTCTCTTGCCCACTGGAATATTTTGCAGTCACATGGTGAGCGTCTTGTCTCCAGGAATTGTTTCCCATCTTTCTTGAGCTGTCTCCCCCTTTAGAGTCTCTGGTCACAGAATTAAAGCCACCTTTTCTCTGAATGACTTGAAATTAGACTTCCAGAAGTCTTTGATACACATCTCTCTGCACCAGTGTTCTCTTTCTGGGCTGCTCTGAACGCTAAGATGACACGTTTACTTTCCTCTAAGCTTCTGTGCCTCTGTTCACGGCTTCTGTCGTTTCCACTACTCAGTAATTTCTCCTTGGTGGATCAGAATTAAGTCTGAGAGGGCTGCTGCCTTTGTTATCTCCTAAACCTTCTGAGGAAGGATGAAGTTGTGAACCAGGCGAGTCAAGAGGTTATGAAATGCTTTGTTGTTAGCAGAGTGAGATTTCTGTGCATTTGAATCATTGCTAATGTGTCCTGTTCCCGTGCTGGGTTTGTGATCTGATTTAGGGAAGCACCATTTGGTCTGATACCTAAACCTGTGGAAGAAGAGTCCAGGGCCCCTCCCTATGTCCCCAACCTGGCACGTGGTACCATTCGTCACTGACCTGGTCCCGAAAGGTAGGTTGGGAGGAAGCAGGGATGAGGGTGATGTTCCTCACTTCACAGAGAGAAGAAAATTCTGCTCAGAGAGGAAGCATCCTGCCCAAGGCTACACAGACAATCCCCAGCAAAGTCGGAAAGCGGCGCAGTCTCAGCCTGCTGTAGCGTTCCAACATGGAATCCCTGCAGGGCCTATCGGATTCCAGAGGAAGTCCAGACCCCACGCCCGCACTTCCTATCATCAACAGCTTCTCCCACTCCATCTTCTCTACCCCTTTTACGGACCCTCTTTTCTCTTTAGGCAGAAAGGCATTCTCACTATTTCTTGTGTCCAGACCTTTGCATGTGCTGTTCTCTCTGCTTGGAATGCCTCTCCTCCTCCTGCTGTCTTCCTAGATGTCATCGTATTTAAGGCCCAGCACAAGCCCGGGCTCCTCCATGAAGCAGACCTTCCTGCCCACCTGAGTCTCCCCTTCCTCCCCTCCGACTCAAAAGCCCCTGTTGTCTGGAGCCCTTGTTGACCATTGACATGAACTACACATTGTCTCATTCTGTCCAGTGCAGACCCTCAGCATGCCCTGAGTTCCCTTGCTTCAGCCAAAAGATCGGTAGTTGAGGGACTTCCCTGGCGGCACAGTGGTTAAGATTCCACGCTCTCGATGTAGGGGGCCTGGGTTTGATCCCTGCTCAGGGAACTAGATCCCACATGCACGCCGCAACTAAGAGTTCACATGCCACAACTAAGGAGCCTGCCTGCAGCAACTAAGACCCAGTGCAACCAAAAAATAAAAAATAAAAAAAAATTTCCAGGGGCAAAAGATCAGGAGTTGAGTCTTATGGGTCTTTGTCCCCATCACGTTTAGCACAGCCCTAGAATATGGAGCCGGGAAAGAAGGAAGGAGGGAGGGGGGAGGGAGGAAGGGAGGAAAGGAAGGAGGGAGAGAGGGAAGGGGAAAAGGAAAAATGCTCAATGCTGAAAACCTTCACGTCCTTGGACAGGCAAAAATGCTGTCTCTAGGAAAGGAAATGAGTGGGGAATTGGGGCTGGAGTGTGGGTGAGTGTCCAGGAGGGACGTCGGCTCTAGATGGCTGGGGATCTGGGAAGGACCAGCTCTATCCTTACAGATGCAGAGTCTGAGGGAGTGTGTGGGGGAGGGGAAGGGAGGGGGCAGGCCCCTTCCTCCTGTCACTGTATTTCTCCCGTAGTGGTGAGTTGCAGCTGGGCCGGGGGCGGGTGGTGGTGGTGGTGATGGTGGGATGTTGATGCCTTTGGTGACAGGAGATAAATGAATCCATCCTAAAGAGCAGCTCCTTTTCTAGAAATGTAGTAGTTCAGCTCTTGACTTCACTGCCCTGGGGTTTTAATTAAATGTCAAATATAATTTAGGACTGGAGTGCTGATAGGTGTGTGAGCATGAAGTCTAACGCCTTATCTTTGTGGGTCTCCCTGGTACGCACCTAATTTGGGGGGTTAATTGATCACTGCTTGAATGCCACATGAGAAAATATTTGATTTCCCCCCTCCCCTCATCTTTGGTTTCGAAATAGTAGTTGGGAGAGTAAAAAAACAAAAACCCCCCAAACTTGGGTATATGTTATATATAAAAAACCAATCTGGGATCAGAGACCTATAGAAATATGTATATTCGATCTGTAGTTTTTCTTTCCCAAATCAGGTTTGGAATGGCGTAGCTATTGACCTATTTTCTCTGCTCAGCACTCGGTGTCTAAGGGCCTTGATAAAGCCGTCCCACCAACCTCTCCTGCCCGTTCTGTGGAAATAAAGAGGTGGGAGCTCAGACACCTGTCCTGGTTGCTGCCTGCAGTCTGTCAAGGTCCCCAGGATTATTCAAGAAAGTGAGACTAAGTTCTACACTTTCCCTGTGCAGGTGAGGGTGCTGAGGCCCGGAGCAGGAAGTGACACGGCCAAGGTCTTAAACTGCCTCTAAACTGGGTTAGTGGCAGGGCCAGAAACACAACTGAAACCTGCCTGAATGGCTTTAGCAATTGATGGAAGCAGTGTGTCGCAGGAAAGTAATTAGGGTGACTTCATTTCAACTCAATTCAGTAAGTATTAAGTGGCAACTGTATCAGAAATTGCAGAGAATGCAAGACAGTACTGGATGCCACCCACAGGAGATCATCTATGTCTTTAAGGGGCTGAGAGTTCTTCCTCTGTACGATTTAAACATTTTTTAAATCTAATTTCTATTTTATATTGGAGTATAGTTGATTTACAACGTTGTGTTCGTTTCAGGTGTACAGCAAAGTGATTCAGTTATACATATACATATATCCATTCTTTTTCAGATTCTTTTCCCATATAGGTTATTGCAGAATATTGAGTAGAGGTCCCTGTGCTCTACGTAGGTCCTTGTAGATTATCTATTTTATATATAGTAGTATGTATACGTTAATCCCAAACTCCTAATTTATTCCTTTCCCCTTTGTATGATTGATACAGTTATTTTCTAAAACACAAATGATCATCTCACATCTTTGTGCGGGGCTCTGTAAACCTCTCCACTGAACCCCTTTGCATGGCAAAGTGGACCTTTGATATTGTATTCTTACCTTCCTCTGCAGCCTCTTTCCCTCCAGTCTGTAACACACACGCCATCCTCCAGCCAAACCAAACCTCTCACCAGCCCCACGTGTGACTTAGACGTGCACAAAGTTCCCTCTGTCTGAAGTCTCCCACTTGGGTTGGTTAGGATTGTGTTGGGCTGCAAGTAGAGGGTGCTGGGGTAGATGGGGCTTAAGTCTGGAGGACCTTATACTTCTCATATGACAAGAAGACAGGCAGTTGCTAGACATTGTTTGGCTGTTCAGTGATGCTGTCCGAGTTCCAAGTCCCTTCTCCCTTTCCACACTGCCATGCCTTGCTTGTCAGTATTTTGTCCTCCTTCTCAACACCTGATGGTCGCAAGATGCCTATGGTGGCTTAAGGCATCACATTTGCCTTCAGGGCAAGAGGAGAGGAAGGGCCAGAAGCAAATCCATCTGTTCTTTGGTGCGAGAGAGCAAATGCTGCCCCAGAACCCTTGCCAGCAGATCTCCTTTTACTTCCCACTGGCCAGAACGGGGTTACATGACCACTGCTAGGTGCAGGAGAGCCTGGAAGACCAAGAATCCAGCAAGCGGATGAGGATTTCATAACTGGCTTATGGGAATGGGTTGAGAAGTAGCTGAGCTCCCTAACCCTCAAGTGGGGATCATTTTGAGATGTGCGTCACTCTGTTTTCCAAATTCTCTATGGAATTGATCTTAGACACCCACCCAGGTAGCAGGCTTAATAAAATGCATCTCCTGGGTCACTTCCCTCTTTGCAGCTGGTGTTTTCTGCATCCCCCCAAGTTGGCCATGTGTGCTCTGGTCCCTGGCTCAGGGTCTGCTTCTGGGGTGATCCAAACTAGAGCATCATCTTAGTCATCTCTGTATTTCCAGAGGTCGGCACAGTGCTTCCTTGAGAGCAGACGTCCAGAGCCCAGTGGAATGAATAACGGGACAGATAGGGAGGATAGGTCTATACACAGAGTGAAGCGTAGTTAAGCAACAAGGCAAAGGGGGTCACACGGTGTCGTGGTAGAGACGTTGACTGCTCACCAGATATCTGTGTGCTTCTCTGTATTTCCCATCCTCCTGGCAGTTCGGTGGGAGCTATGTGACAAGGCCCGGCCAATGGCTGGGAGGGGAAGTGACGTGTCACTGTGTGCAGCCCTCCAGCTCTCTCTTTCCTGCCACAGTTACCTGGAATCCATGTGTTGATGCAGCAGGCAGTGTGATATCATGCAAGCAGCCCAGATATCTGAGCTCTTGTTTGGAGGACAGCTACCCAGAACAGACTTTTCATGAGTGGGAAACAAACCACATCAAGCCATGGAGTTTCTTCTTTTGTTATCAGAGTAATCTAGCCTAACCTGCACCATCTATTCACCAACGCTTACTTTTGAACTCCTGCTATTTGGTTCTAGGTGCTAGGGAGAGAGGTAAGTTGGGGGTGCCGAGGCCCTACCCTCTTTAGCGTGTCGTCAGGTCACTCACGCCAGGTGGTGGCCAGTTCTGACCGTGTTTTGCCAGTTCACGTTTTCTCTCCCAGGTGGGAGAGGCTCCAGCTTAGCTCCCCTCTTCCCTTCTTGACGGCCTCACTCCTGGCATCTTTGGTGGAGAAGTTAGGCAGATTATAGGTTCGTGGTTCTATTGAGAATGAAAAGCATTAATATCCAATATTTAAAAAAAAGTTTTGACTGCAACTCAGAGTGAGAAATTTTTTTTTCTGCTGCCGCCTCCACCGGGGTCCCGGAGCCTGCGAGCCCAGGCTGGGGAGCACGCCCTTGGGCAGGGGCAGCTGGGCAGTGTCCTCGGGTGCCGTGTCCTCACCTGCACCTTCCCCTGAGAAACAGATCTTACATTACATCCGTATGCAACACATATATATATGTATATGTGCATGGGTATGCCAGCTTCAATACCTATCACTGGCAATATATTCTGATATTTTGTATTCTTTTCAATTTTGTTAAAGAATGCTCATTGTGACCCACAGAATTGATTTCCATGACCCTTAAGGATATACAACCTGCAGTTCGAATAAAACAAAAACCAGCCTACGCAATAGAGCCTTTAGGGAGCTAGAAAGTGGTGGTAAACACTGTGGGCTGGGATGGTCTAGGAGGGCTTCCTGTAGGAAAAGGCCCTTGACTGGAATCCATGATGGTGGGCAGGAGCTGGATTAGTAAGGGAAAGTCTTTCTAGGAAAGAAGGTTGAGCAAAGCCTTGGAGGATGAGCCTAGATGTTTGGTGAATAGTGGTCAGCCTACCTGTTGGGGAGTGGGCAAAAGGGAATAATGGGAAATATGGAAAAAGGCAGGGGTGATATTCAAAATAGCTAATACCTAGAATAGCTCTGATAGCTGGAGGAACATGGGCTTTGACCAATCAGAACATGTACCAGCTGTGACCCCCCCTCAAAGCAATTATACCAGGGTAAGCCTGGCCATCTTTCTGGAAGCAGGCTAGGCAAGGAAACGGATTAGTTGTGAACAGGGGTAGGGGCTGGTGGTGGAGCTGGCAATGGCAGGGTTGGTACCAGAAGCCCCTGTGGGATTTGTATTATGCTCCTTTTAAAAGAGCAGTCTTAGCATCTTTGCGTACCATTCCAGACTGCTCAAGATTCTGAACATCTCATTTCCAAGTGAGGGTCCCGTTGGATTGGGCTGAAGCCTGAGACAGCTGCAAGACTCAGCAAAGGGCAGGGGCAGGTCATAAATAGAACCCCCTGTGCCTGCTGCGGTGGGCAGGCAAGCAGTCTGCTGATCTATCTGTGTTCAGTGTTTTTGGACTGTGGGCTGAGTGGGACATCAGGGACCTGGCTTTAGGTCCAGCAACAAACTTTCTTTACCATGAGTTTCAGCATCTAATAAAGGAAGTGTAACAATGTCTGCCCCACTGACCTCAGAATTATACAGTGAGCATATGATGAGGAGCGGTCAGAAATCACCTTGAAATGAAGCATAAGCACTGCCCTGGGGTGGTAGAGGGAACACTTTCCTCTCCACTTGCTAGAGAAGGTAGATTTTTGTTTAAATAGCACAAATGTAATAGAACTATCCAAATACATGATTTTGGCAATGAAATTTGTGGGACCTAACTTGTGGTTTTCTTAGTTTTATAACAGTGTAAAAATAATACATTTTTCATCAAGCTAGAAATGAAAACAATTATAAAAATCTAACATTTACTGTGTGCTGATTATGTGCCAGCCACTGTAGCTGGTGCTTTGCGTCTTATTTAATCCTCACAACCAACCTGTGTGGTGCATGCTATTATCATCCTCATTTTGCAAAGAAAAACGATGAGAAAGTTGGTATATCTCAACTGATGACGACATGGCAATTGTTTCACCTCATGGAGAGAGCTAAGAAAGCAGCGCCCCACCACCCGCGAAAGTTTCAGGGGCGTGCCTAAGTCCATGACAGGAGTGGTCATCCCCGCTGCCCGTTCCCAAGTTGTGTCGGGCTCACAAACAGCCACTTTCTGCTCCCTCCCCTCTACTCCCTCTCCTCTGACTTCTTTCTGCAAAACCTCTTAACTTCCCAAGAGCTTGGGTAAGTGTGTGGTGTACGGAGCCAGTGGCCCAGAAGCAAAACAATCCCAGAACTTTCTCTGAGGTCTGATCAATCCTCCTGTCAATCCAGGAGGCAGGGGATGGAAAAAGGGGAGGGACTGGGCAGACATGTGGGAGCTAGATTGGGAATCTGTGTTCCTTCTGTTTCCTTTACGAATAGCCACCATACCCAAGGGAGGCATATGGTCTTACTAGGTCTGCCTTGAGATTCCATCAATTCCAGGGTTCTCCCTGCTTCCGTCTGACATTCCAGATCCTCCTCCTGGAAGGTCAACCTCCGGGCACACCTTCTCCCATGCGTCCTTTCTCGTCTCTTGTATTCAGGTGCATCTCTCCTTCCTGACCCCACCTTTGATGACATTTGGCCACATGTGGTCCTTACTGTGAGGGACATGTTGAGTTGAATGTTATCAGTGGAGCCTCATAGTTGGGGCATAGCTTTCGGGACTTCTCCCATTGGAGAGAGAGAAACACTCTTATGTTCACAAACCTACTTAGACTTGCTTCTGTCTTCCCTTGATGGCTATTTATGAGAAAAAATGGGGTAATGAGCTTGAATTTCTCATCTACCATTTTCGATCTGTGTGACCTTGGGCAAATCACTCCATTTTCTCAAAATTAGAAATAATTTATCTAAAGCACCTAGCACAGTGCCTGGCTTCAATCAATGACCCCGAGGTAGTGGAATAAACCAGGAGTCAGGAGAATTGAGCCCTCCTTCTGACCCTGTGACTATCCAGCTGAACTTGAGCAAGTTACTTCTCTCTTTGGAGCCTCAGTTTCCTCCTTTGTGGAATTAGCAGGTTCTGATGGTATTGAGGTCTCTTCCAGTTCTGACATTGTCTCTGACACAGCCCCAGACCCCAAGAGGCCTAGACGACCAGCCCAGGAAGACTCAGCGGCCTCCCAAGAGCTGCTTTTTTTTTTTTTTTAAACATCTTTATTGGAGTATAATTGCTTTACAATGGTGTGTTAGTTTCTGCTTTATAACAAAGTGAATCAGTTATACATATACATATGTCCCCATATCTCTTCCCTCTTGCGTCTCCCTCCCTCCCTCCCTCCCTATCCCACCCCTCTAGGTGGTCACAAAGCACAGAGCTGACTTCCCTGTGCTATGCGGCTGCTTCCCACTAGCTATCTATTTTACGTTTGGTAGTGTATATATGCCCATGCCACTCTCTCACTCCATCACAGCCTACCCTTCCTCCTCCCCATATCCCCAAGTCCATTCTCTAGTAGGTCTGTATCTTTATTCCCGTCTTACCCCTAGGTTCTTCATGACCTTTTTTTTTTCTTAGATTCCATATATATGTGTTAGCATACGGTATTTGTTTTTCTTTTTCTGACTTACTTCACTCTGTATGACAGACTCTAGGTCCATCCATGTCACTACAAATAACTCAATTTCGTTTCTTTTTATGGCTGAGTAATATTCCATTGTATATATGTGCCACATCTTCTTTATCCATTCATCTGATGATGGACACTTAGGTTGCTTCCATATTCTGGCTATTGTAAATAGAGCTGCAATGAACATTTTGGTACATGACTCTTTTTGAATTATGGTTTTCTCAGGGTATATGCCAAGTAGTGGGATTGCTGGGTCGTATGGTAGTTCTATTTCTAGTTTTTTAAGGAACCTCCATACTGTTCTCCATAGTGGCTGTATCAATTTCCGTTCCCACCAACAGTGCACGAGTGTTCCCTTTTCTCCACACCCTCTCCAGCATTTATTGTTTGTAGATTTTTTGATGATGGCCATTCTGACCGGTATGAGATGATATCTCATTGTAGTTTTGATTTGCATTTCTCTAATGATTAATGATGTTGAGCATTCTTTCATGTGTTTGTTGGCAATCCGTATATCTTCTTTGGAGAAATGTCTATTTAGGTCTTCTGCCCATTTTTGGATTGGGTTGTTTGTTTTTTTGTTATTGAGCTGCACGAGCTTCTTGTAAATCTTGGACATTAATCCTTTGTCAGTTGCTTCATTTGCAAATATTTGAAGGCGCCTGCCATTTTAGGGGACCTGGTTGGCCTCTCATTGGTGACTGGGGAAGGCTGGGCCCTTGGATGTCTGAGGCCTGGCTTGGAGAGGAGAGAGGGGCAGGAAGGAAAGAGAGAGGACATCTGGGAGGAGGACAGAGTGACCTTGAAGTCGGATCCCCGTCATCAGCCCAGAAATGACAGGTTAAGGCGGGGCCCTGGCATGCTGCTCTTCTCAACTTTAATTACTCTAATTCTGAGAAGACTTGAGTCTAAGACTTAGAATTCCTCCACGGAAAACTGTGTCTTTGCAGCGTCCGCAGACAAGGACGTAACTGGCAGTCAACGCTCCATCAACTCCCCAATGCTCCACCAGCTCCCCACGCAGGGAGGGCGGCCACTGACAGATGGAGGTGTGTGCCCGCGGCATGGGTCAGAGCCCGCCTGAGCACTTTCCCGTGTGCCTGGTCCCCCTTTCCCTGCCATCACACGGCTCCTCAGCCACAGTCACAATTACAGAGATATGAAGATGTCTATTACCACCTGGGGAGGGGCGGGGATGATGGACAGAGGACAGAGCAATTCTGAATGAGATGAAAAGATGGGGAAGAATCAGGAACGTTGACTTTGGGTGTCTTTGTGCCGGATGGCATGTCTGTGTTAGAGAGGCTGTCTGTCCTCTGAGTGTAGTCTGGTGGTGGGGGGGAGCCTCACGGGTGCATGTGCATGTGTGCGCATGCGTGTGTGCACGTGTGCGTGTGTGTGATCATGATGGCGAGTGAGAGGGGAAGGAACAGCTGGCAGGGCTTGGGGAAGCCTGGCTTCCACTTAAGGATCTTATTCATCAGGCCCCAGATAGCCTGAAACCTTTCCTGATTCTGGAAATGATTATTCAGTAATTTCAGTGTGGATTCTTGGAAAAATGCTAAAACAGATACCTGAAATTTTTGATTTGTGAGTTCTTAGAAAAGAAAGGTGATTGCTAGAAGCCAGCATGAGTTCACTTAGAACAAAGCAGATCAACCCACCTTCTTTCCTCTTTTTGACAGCTGTTAGATTGATCGGCAGTGTGGCACAGGGCGCGTCTGCTTAGCCGAGGGTGATGGGTGGGGGTCACCCTTCTCCTGATATTGTCCATGTGCACCTGGGACTTAGGTATGGGGTGGCCTTGTTGATGGTACCTCTCTTAAGTCTCTATTTTTATCCTGAACATACACAGGAGCAGAGGGGTCCTCACAGAGATGGGGAATGGGACCCCACATCCACGTTGATGTATTGGATGGCTGCCGCTGGGGCCAGCAGGCAGGAAAGAATAGCATGGCTCCACGGGTGGAAAGTCACCAGGAAGGCAGGGGAATCAGGCCTGGGGCCAGGCCTCCAGGACCATCAGTCAGGGATGTGGGGGACGGCTCTGGAGCCCTAGTGGCCCAGGACCCTGGTGATTCTGGGGAAAACCTGCATACTTCCAATTACAGGTGCAAAACTTGGGTCCTGAGCAGACTTGATGTCCTCCCTCTACCTTAGAAAGCCATATCTTTGCCTCCACAAATCAGGCAGAGGTCTACCACAAGGCCAGGGAGCAGAACTGGTCTCTGGGTTTCTGGTTTCTTTGCAGGTAAAGCAGCCAGGTAGCCTTGAGGAGGGCTGTGTTTTAGATAAATGTACACAATCCTGGGTATTCTTGGGAATATTTGGGAATCAGAACCTTAGTTAAGTGAGTAAGGACTCAAAAGGCGTCGTAACTTGGGTATGAAAGGAAACGTGAGCACATTTTATACTGAGGGGCTGATGAGGCTTAGCTACTCGGGTTGGTCAACCCTTGAGCAGACAGTGTAAAATCATCCGTGGCAGCCTTGTGAATAAATGAAAAAATGAAGTCCAGTTGATATGCACTTGGGGGGACCTACAGATGCTGAAAAATCGTTCCCTAAAGGGGATTGATTAAATCTCAAATCTCAGTTTAGAAGGGGGTTCCTAGTATTGTGCCCCGGAACTCAGTTCTAAACCCTGTTCAGTTCAACCATTTCATCTATGACGTGGGTGAAGACAGAGCAGGATTATTAAATTTTTAGATGACAGAAGGGATAATTGAGGTCCAGAGAGATAGCTGAGGGTTTGAAAACATCCTGATAAGCTTAAATGATGCCTGAAACAAACAAGATGAAATTTAACAGGGACAAATATTAAGCTCTATATTTAGGTAATAAAAATGAATTATGTCGGTACAGTATGGAGAAGCATGACTTGGGAGAATCTCAAATTAAAATCCTGGGGCCGGGACACTTGAGTGGGAGACTGCCTGATGGGGGCAGCAGAGAGCAGCTGCTTTGGAGAACTCACCTGTGGGGGAGTGGACCAGGCAGGTGAGGGACCCTGTCCAGGGCAGCAAGAGGCCTGGAGGCAGAATGGGACAGGAGTGACTGAGCAGGCCCGACACGGGCAGGTGAGGACTGGTCTGTGGCACACAGGCTCCAGCTCTGTGGGGTGTCTGAATCCGAGTGAGGCTGGGCTCCCGATCCCTTGGGCCACTTCTGTCCTGGGCCTGCCTGCTCTGGTCAGTCCCCGTCTCAGCTGGGGTCTGCCTGGTGTCTGAGGTGGTTCCCAAAGGGCACTAGCTCAGTGGGGCAAAGACCGGAAGTGATACACTCAACAGAGATAGAAAACCATTAGTGACAGCCTGGGGCTGGGGAGGTGAGGGGGAGGAGGAAGAGGAGGGGCCTTTGTGGCAACAGAATGGTTCTGTATCTTGGTTGCAGTGGTGGGTGCGTGAATCTGCACCTGTGAGAAAATGGCATGCCCTGTAGTTGTACTGTCAGTTTCCTGGTTTTGATACTGTAAGAGAGTTATGTAAACGGTAATCGTGAGGGGAAACTGCATGAAGGGTCTATGAGACGCATCTGTACTATTTTTTACAACTTCCTGTGAATCTGTAATTCATTTTTTTTTAAAGTTAAAGAAAACAAAAGAAGCTAAGGCAGACTCTGTAGTGAGTGTCCTAGGGGTGGGAGTGGAGGGGCAGATCTCCGTTCACTCCTGGAATGGAGCTGTTAGGACAGCCTTTCGGGGTGTGTGGAGAGGGAGGCTTTGTACACAGGAGGACCCCAGGGTTTCTGGCATCTGAAGAACCTGTGACAAGGGGCCCGGGACTTTGGGAATATAAAGGGCTGCTCCCTGAGCCCAGCAATCACCCCAGGTGGACGGGGGACCGGGGAGACTCGGCATGCTCGGGCCCTGCCCATGAGTTTGCTTAGAGTTTGGTTAGTGGAGACATCCTTTGGGGTTTAGTCCTGGGAGGAACACTCAGTTATCTGGCTGATCCAGCCTGGGGAAGCCCGCCCCAAGTTCTCTAACAGCGGGAAAAGTGGACAGTTAAGGTCTCCTGGCTTGGGAAGTTAGAAGGGGTTATAGCTGCAGGGAAGACCCTGCCTCGGTTGGCACCTCCTGCAGCACTGGCTGAGCTGTGGACCAGCTGTGATGCTGCCTCAGAGGGAGGCCAGCTCTGCCTTCTGTTCCAGGGCAGACATGAGGCAGAGAGAGCAGAGGGACAGTCCACAGGGCCCTGGTGGCCTCCAAGGAGGGGGCTGCAAGTGCATGTTCCGCCCTGGCCCAGCTCGGGGGTTTGGGTCTGTCCTGCTCTCTGCACGCTGCTCCCCGCCTCTCCTGGGGGCTTCAGAGGCCGGTCCAGCCACTGTCCTGTTCCCAAGACAGTGGGATTTGAAAATGAATTTTCTGGAAAGGGCAGAAGTGTCAAATATTTCTGCAAGGCCATCAAGAGGCAGCCCCCTCCCCTGAGGTCCTGGCAGAGGCAGGTGCTTTCCAGGTTTCCCTTCTCCACGGGGGTTGCCTGGTTGCTGGGAGATCCTCCCAGTCCCACCAAGACTGGTACCCAGGGCACAAGAAGTACTAGGCGTGTCTAAGTGCATCTCTCACCTCATTCCTGGGGCCCCTTTCCAGGAGCCGGGGCCTTGGTCCTGCACCGCCTCCTCTTTGTGCCACAGAGACCCAGAGAATTCAGCCTCTGTGGCTGACGTTCCCACCAACACCATCGGCTCCACTGAGTGCCCGCAGCCCACTCTCCTGATGGCATTCTCCTGGGTCCTTGGCAGTGCTGCAGTGCTGCTGAGAGGGGGTCTCTGAGAGGCAGCCCCTTTGATGCCTCCCTTTCCCCCCACCCCGCTGGCACCTGTCATGCTCCTGCCCCACCCCCAGGCCACTCCTTTTGCATCCTCAGTGTGCCGAGGAGCTGGCACCAAGTGGTGATAGATTTTGACCTATGCCGGCAGCAAATGCTTAGGATGGACTCTGCCTGGGGAAGGGAAGGACTTGAAGAGATTGGGGACATCAGTATGACACAAAAGAGCAACTCTAAAGCTCCAGACCAATTAGGGGAGGAGGGGAGAGGGAGGGAGGCTGACCACACCCAAGCTAGAGACAGACGTACCTGGTGAAGAGGGGTGGAGAAGGACTGTATGTTTTAGGTCATTTACACAGGAGTCCAGAGTTATACACAGCAGCAGGGAGCCTGTTTGAGTTTGGGGCACCTGTGTTCATCAGAGAAAAAGCCAGCAGGGAGGCAGCAGTGGGACTGTTGTGTCATCGGCTATGTGCTTCTTGTACTGGTTTTTTAATGGAGATTGTGAGGCTCACAACTTCTCCTGGTTGGCTGAGCTGATGAGAGACCTCGGCTGGTTTATTTTGTTGCCTATGTCACACCGTGTGTTGGAGGATGATCAAGGAGGGCAAAAAATGTGGTCCAGTTATGCCCAGGACTGTAGGGGTAAGCAGCCTCTGGGGGCTTTAAGGCGCCGGATCCCATCACCTGGTTCAGGGTCTGCCTGACTTCGGCAGAATTCTGTTGCGGGGTGACGGGGGGTGCAGTTTGCGTTGGCTGTTCCCCCACTCCCCTTCCTGAGCCCTGTATCGTACCTAAAGATCTCTCCCATCCCAAACATCCACTGGTCTGCCCAAGGAAGCCCACGGCAAGGCTGCTGTTCACAGGCTAAACGGGTTGCAAACTCAAAGGCCATTAGCATCCTGATGGCAACATAACTGTGGACAGTGGGGATTGATGCAATAAGGTGTGGTGCGGCCTGTGTGGGGCTGGGGAGGCTGCACCTCAGTTGAAATCATTCAGATACAAAGTGTTTAAAAACTCTATGTCTGCCAAAGATGATACATCTGCAGATAGAATCTGGTACCTGCTGGTGCAAAGTTTTCTCTTTGCCTCCTGCCCTCAGAAGGGACCTCTCCTGGTCCATTTCCTCAGAGTTCTTCCCACATCAATCCAGTGATACCAAGGAAAGGACAGATAGTCTGAGTCAGGCCCGCTGCTCCTTGTTCAACTTTGGGCAAATACTTGACCTCTCTCTGCCTTGCTTTACTTCTCTGCCAAATGGGTATAATATCCTTCTCATCCTCTTTGAAGCTTTGTTCTGAGGATGAAATGAGATAGTGTATTTTTAAAATGTATCCCCTGCTTCACTCCGCAATGAATTTGAGAGAGCTTCTAAAAATACCTGAGATATAAAGGGATAAAAATAAATAATATGTGAAATCATTTTGCGATTGTACCATAAACACATTTTCCTTATCGTCGCTGGGAGCAGTGTGAAAGTGATAATAGATATATTATTTCCCAGAATCATGTTCAATTTAACCTTGGCCTTCAGGGTCTTATCTGAAAAGCAGGCTGGCATGGGAACCTCAGACACTGAAGCTGGCCATCTACTTGGCCCTCGAGCTGGTTTCTCCTGAGGGTGCTTGGGCGGGGGTGGGTGGTGGTAGTCAGTATTGATTCGTCAGCCTCTTTCCGCTGGGGATCAAGGCTCTACTGGCAGCTCCACTGTTGTTAATGCCAAACATCCCCTGACCATCCTCTCCGTGCCTGGCACCAGGCCGGGTGTTGAAACACAGAGAAGGAAAAGACCGAGGCCCGTCCTACAGGGGTTCCTAGGAAGGGACCTGGGAGTGGAAGTCACGACTTGGGAAAGTTTATTAATTCCTTCCTATTTCAATTATTTGTCAGTAAGATGGACGTCGTAACCCTCCTCTTCCTCCCTCACAGCAACGCTGGAAGGATAAAACGAGTATGTGCTCTGATAAGAAAAATTGCTATTCAAATGTGAAAAATCATCATCTTTATTCAGTGCTGCTCTAAAATGATTTCAAAAATAACAGAGCTATTAGGATTTGGGAGCCAACATGACCAAGAGGGTTTGCCTTAAATATTCCACTATGGAGTGTTTCTGGGACCTGAGCAGGACTGCGAACCCAGGTCACAAAGGTGAGCCCTTCCTGCAGAGCAAATGGAAGGCCTATCAACTTTGGAGCATGTAATGACCCTTTAATACATGCCTAGCACTGAGGTAGGCATTATGGGGTGGGAAATTGTTTTGGACTGAATTGTGTCCACCTCCAAATTCCTGTGTTGGAGTCCTGACCCCCCACTGTCTCAGAATGTGACTGTATTTGGAGATGATTACCTTCAAAGAGGTAATCAAGTTAAAATGAGGCTGTTAGGGTGGGCCTTAATCCAATCTTGTAAGGGTGACCTTATAAGAGGAAATTTGGACACACAGAGAGACACCAGGGATGCTCACACACAGAGGAAAGGCCACCTGAGGATACAGTGAGAAGGCGGGCGTTTACAAGCCAAGGAGAGGGGCCCCAGGAGAACCCAAACCTGCCAACACCTTGATCATGGACCTCCAGCCTCCAGAATTGTGAGACAATAAATATCTGTTGTTGAAGCCATCCAGTGTGTGGTATTTTGTCATGGCAGCCTTAGCAAACTAGTACACATTTATCCAGGAAAGTGTAAATTATTCACTCCTGTAATAAATACTTATTAAGTTGGGCACTATTGGTACAGGAGATACGAAGATGAACAAGAAAGATGTGGATTCTGCTCTCAGGAAGCTTGGAGTCCAATAGGGATATTGTAGCTGCCTTCAAGATGGGGAGACAAGACCGATACTCAGAGAAAACACGATGTGACGTTTAAATTGAATAGTGCTGACTTCAAGTGGTGGAAGCTCAGAGAAAATGAAAATGTAAGAATATCATCAGGGGAAGTCTTGTGGAGAGGAGGCTTGAAAGATGTGGGATGAAGATCTGGGCAGCCCTGAACATTTGTAGAGAACTTATTGGTCCAGCAAGAGGTGCCCTGTGTGTGCTGGCTTACCCGGAAAATGCCGCTCCCTGGGGACTTCTCAGTGCTCCAGGCGACTGGCTGAGACAGGCTTTTTCCCTGGGAACCACTGCCACCACCCTCTCAGGCTGAAAACTCCTGCTCTCCAGAGGCTGGAGCTTGGCCGGCCCTTCTGTGGTTATTTGCTGCCATTTCTCCAGGCAGATGGGGACTGCTGGCTGTGCATCAAGTTAGCAATTAACAAGTAATTCATTAGGCGCCTAATGAACAAATTATTAACCTGGCAAGCCATGTCCAGCTGCTGACTAGGGGGAGAAATGGCTATTAATAAGATCTTGGAGTGGCAGCTGTGGTTTAGTGGTTAAGGCGTGGGCTGGGCGACAGGATGTGTGGGTTCTAGACTCTTGGGCCAAATCGCTTTACCTCTCCAGGCCTTAGTTTGGCTGCTCATGTGGTGGGAGTAATAAAGCCCTATTAGTGGGCAAATTCAATGTCAGAAAGTCTGTATAAATTCAGGCCATTAGGTTATACACACTCCAATGCCCCTTCATTCTAACTTCCAATGATCTCCCCCCGGCCACCCCCACCACCCCAGCCCAAGCCAATGTAAAGTATACCAGAGACGTCCCTGTTACTGGAAATGGCTAAGTCTCATTCACAACTTCGTGTGTGCCTGGGGCCCTGATGTATGCAAAGGGCTATGCAGGGGAGGGCAGATGTGGATGACGGGTCCCTGCGTTCACAGCGTTTATGATTTGGTTGTGGGTATCAGACATTCACAGGCAGTAAGTCAACTCGAGTTAATCACAAAACAATTTGTGATAGGGCTGAGAGCTATAGGATTTCAGAGGAGAAAGATAACTGTGTGCTAGGGTGAGGGGTGTGCCTTGCAGGAGGGCAGGGACTTGAAGCATGACTTCATTGTGCTTTTCTGAGTGTAAAAATAACATGTGCTCATTCTCCCAAATCTCTGAAGAGAGAAAATTGGAAAGAAAAATATAAAGATAATCCGTAATCTCATCAGCCAGAGATAACCGCTGTTGACTCTTTTGTGTGTATCGGGGAGGATCTGACAGGCAGAGATGATAGGAGGATATTCTAGGTGGAGGAAATGTCTTGACAGAAAGCTCCGGGCGGGGGAAGGGTAGGATCTGTGGTCAGCACTTTGGGGGATGGATGTGCGGACCAAACAGGCTGGAGCCGGGGTCCTGGGGCAGAATGGAATTAGAGGCTGGAGAAGGGGAAAAGGGCCGGTGAGGGCATAAGGGGCCAAACTGTCGAGGGCGGAGGGGTGCGTGTGTGTGACACAGTGCCTTGTGCACTGGACCAGAAGCCCCAGCCAGCAAGCCAGACACTCTGCTCTTCATTACATTCGTGATGCAATGGAACTTATTGATGTAGCTGTCCCACTTAGGAGAAATATTGCAGAAACCTCTGCAGGAAAAATAAACAAATATGAAGCTGTAGCAGAGTTGCCAAAGGGAGCCTGGGGCCAGAGGAAGAGGCAAGGAAGGTCTATACCTAGTTGTATTTGGCTGGTTGGCTGGGGCTGTTTCGAGTGTGTCAGCAAGATTCCTCGGGAAATAAGGGATCTGTCCTGCTTTGCCCCCATCCAGCAGGTGTGATCTTTCTTCAGACTCTTGCCTGGTCCCTCAGAGATGTCTAATCCACAGCTATTTTTTGGTCATGTAACAGCAGAGAAGTGTATAGTTGACAAAAACTCTTTTCTCTAAGATAATTAAGAGATAATCTTTTGATTCTCTCAATCCCATGAGATAATGTATTTCTATTAATCCCATTTTACAGATGAGGAAGTTGAGGTTCAGAGAGGTGAACTGACTTACCGGAGGTCATATACCCAGTGAGAATCCAGAGCTTGGGACTACAGTGGGAGACAGTATAGCTTGGTGGTAAAGTGAATGGCTTTTGGAGACAGGGTAGTTCTGCATTCAACTTCCTGCTCTGTTATTTTACTCACTGAAGAGTATGAAGAACTCTGGACTTCTCTATTATCTTCATATATCAACTGGGGTTAACAATACCACTTACCTTCCTGGGTTATTGTGAGGCTTAAATGAAACAACTTAGGTGCTATAGACTTAGCGCATAGTAAGTGTTCAATAAATGTTAACTATGATTATTATTAACTCTGGGCTTATCTGAGTTACAGACATAACTCGAATATTGTGGTTGTCCCTGAGTTCTCTGCCATGGCTAGTCACTCTGGAGATGGGTAGAATTCAGGTCCAGTCCCATCCCCCCGAGACTGCTTGGCCCCCAGGGGACCAGACACAGAGTTCCATAAAGGACTCTCTGATTAGCCCAACACCCACGATGGAGAGAGGTTTCCTCTGGCCCCTTTGATAAAGACATTGATGCCCACTAGACACCCCATCTGTTCCCCCACATCTACCAGTCCCAGTGCCATCAGACAGTACCACGTAATTGGTTCTGGCCAATGGGTTGTGGGTGAAAGGGACACCTATCACTATTCCTGGCTCTCCACACTCCAGCTCTCACTCCTCCAGCCTCAGTGACTGAGAATGCCTTGTGTTCCGGGAGATGGAAGATGACAGCCCGTCAGTCAGTCTGGATCCCTGAGCAACTGTGTGGAGCAGAGCCGCCTGCCAACCTACGCAGAGCATGTTGCATGAAGAAGAAATAAACCTTGATGGTGTAACCCTCAGAGACTCTGCAGCTGTTTTTTTTGCTGTAGCATAGCCTCGCTTAACCAATTCAACCCATCTTGGTTGGGTGAAGTATGACATTTTACATTAATAGTATAATGCCTTGCACTGGACAGCTTTCCACAGTGTATTACAGAGCAGGCTCGCACCTACCATCGTTTTTGATCCTTGGAACAAGTACATATATGGGAATGCCCCTGCTAAGAGCTTAGTGTTCTTTCTTTATGCAATGACTGCTCTAAAATCCCCATTTCTATACATATCCAGTTTTAAATCAACCCCTCTCCCCACTCTACCCTAATTCTACACCGTAGCTTCCAAACTCTGTTGCACTTATTTGCTTGTCTATCTGCCTTCCCCAGCCAGGCTGGAAGCTCTTTGATACCGTCTTATCTAAGACAGAGGCAGCGCCTCGTCGATTTGGTTTGTCTGTGTCTATTGCAGCAGGTGCTTTAATGATGGCTGATGGACCACCGGTCGCGTGAGGGAGACAGGGAGGCCTACTGTCCCCTCTGGAGGCGCATCTCGGCTAAAGGACTTTCCCAAGGTCACACAGCTGGTACGTGGCAGAGCCAACCAGCCCCCTTCTGACTGGAGAGCCTGACCTGCCTGTTTGTGCACAGGCTGTTTTGAGGATCCGACGAGATCGTATGGGCCAGGGCGCCTTGTAAGGCATTCCACTACTTTTGCATTTCCTGTTTCCAAAGGCCAGTAAGGAGGCCCGCGTGGTGGTGTCCTAACTGGAGGAGGGCCTGGCTGGCCCAAGGTAGTGGGTCCAGGAGAGGACTGGGTGGGGCTCCCGGGGGAGGAGCCTTGTCTGCTGTACCCTCAGCAGCAGGATGGTACCTGGAGCATAGCAGGTGCTCCATACAGCGTCCTCTTGAACCAACGGGAAGGAAGAAGCAGGCGTGGGGAGGCAGGAAAGGATACTCTAACTTGAATTCTGAAAGCAGGGGTCTGGGATGGAGTGTGTGAGGTGGGGAACGTGTGCCCTCTGGCTGCCTGCATCCCCTGTCTCCTGCCCCGGGGCTGGGGCGGCCGGCTTGGTGTGGCACTTGTGCAGCCCATTTAAGTGCTCTCGATCACTCGTTAACAGACACAACATCAGGCGCGCCCTGTGGCCTCCCCGACTCCTGGCTCCTCCTGTTGGGGAGGCCGGAGGGGAGGCCCTTTCTCCTCCTCAGGCGGCCTGAGTCAGACCCAGGAGCCAGGGAGAGAGACGGATGGAGCTTCTGGGTGTGGTGGTCTGGTAGGGACCTAGCAGCACCTCAGGGAGAAATGCCCCCTCCCTCAGGACTGATGGGAGGTTGGAAGCGCTTCTGTAGCAGGGATCAGATTCCAACAGGGGCCGATGGTTTTTCTCTGCACGATGGGTCTGCTCCAACGCACCCCTTCCCTGTCCTCCTTCAGGGAGTAGGAAGTTTTCTCTCTTTTGAAAAGCCTTTTGGACACCCCCATGGGACACTCCTGGCATGGCTGGGCATACATGGGGGTCAGCCCCGAGTGTGATTTGAAGGGCGGAGGGAGCAGCTTCAGATCTTATACATAGAGACGATTGCAAAATGCAGACAAATACAGGTGTACCTGCCCAAACCCCAGATCTTAGAACCGGAGGGCATTCAGAATTCACGGAGGCACATTTGCAAGTGGATTAGCTGAACTCATGTGCCGACTCAAGTGACTGGTTATGGCTGCCTGGTGCGTTGCATTGAGAAGTCTTAGCTGCAATCAATTAACAGCATCTGCCCCAGTGAAGAGAGGGGAGTGGCTGACATGCCACAGATGCAGATTCATCTTCTCGGATTCTCATTTGAATCTCCTTCTCCTGGTGCCTCATTTCTGCTATTAGAGAGCCTTTACTTCGCGTTAAGGCCTGTCTCTCTGTTCGTATTTCTTTAAAATGCATATGCATCAGAGAGGAGTACCAAGAAGGTATTAAAGAATTCAGTGATTGATTGATTGGGATTGATGACCAAAAACAGATCATTATCAGTTTTGCTAGTTCTGGAAAATGCAATGATGCACTGGCAACTCTTCAAATACATAGATTATCTTTTGGCTTAGGATGGGTTATCAGACTGCCTTGCAAAGTGGCAGCCGGCTGAGAGGAAACAGGAAACTAGTTGGATGTGGTGGAAGGCAAGCTTGGACGCTGGGGTTCCCCCATCAGGGGTCACCCTGCAACAGGGACACCAGGGGACCAGAGGTGACCAGGGGCACTGACCACCTGGGGTGTGGGCACACGAGCTCAGCTTCACTCTTTCTTCTGTTCAGAAACTCCTTCTAGGGGGAGCCCCGTGTTCCCAGCACTATGGTCTGTTCTCTGTGGGCTGTACCCCTGCCACCCGCTTCAGTGGGGTCAGGCTGGGGGAGGACCAAAGTTTAGTTTTCATACTGAACAATTACTGGGGTCACTGGGCGGCGTGTCGGGGTTGGGGGACTCACACGCTCTTGAGTAAGAGCCAGGCAGTTCACTGTGTAGGTTGGGAATTCTAACGAGTCCGACTTCCATTAATGTACTAAGTCTTTGCAAAATTAGACTTTGAAGAGTATAAGCCAATCTAGCGTGAATGAAAAGAACTTAAATGGCCAAAAAATCCTCTGATCAGATTTATCAAATTTTTCTAAGAAGAACAGAACAGGAGGAAAGAGAAATATTCATATATGGGTCATTTACCCCGGTGAGTCCAGTGACAGGGGATAAATGCTTTGAACCAGGTCAGCGATGCCGGCCCGAGTCTCTGTACTAAGGTTATGTCAGGTGAGAGGAATCATTGGTTCATCCATCCATTCATTCATTCAACAAGCACTTACTGTGCCAGCCTCTGATGATATATGGATGAAGAAGACATAGGTCCTGTCTACATAGAGCTTTGGGTCAATGAGGAGTATAGACAAGAAGTAGCCATTTTTGACAGAGTGTGATAGGTGCCGAGCTCTGGAGGCCTCAGTTTTCCCATCTGTGAAATGGGTATTTTCCTCTTTACCTTGTCTCCAAGTCACTAGAGTAGCAAGAGCTGTCCCAGCAGTGCTTGGGGCGTGGGCTGCTCGTCCCTGAAGCAGGTGGGAGAGGGTGACCCCAGACATCTCCCTGGGGTGTGGGCTGCCCCCAAACAGAATGGCTGCTGCCTGCATCTGCAGAGCGCCGCACCGCATACATTTCCAAGCACTGCCTTGTTCAGCGTCTCATTTGATCTTCCTTCTTCCTTGTGAGGCTGGCAGGGTGTGGGAATCATCATTCCAGGGGACCTAAGGTCACATGTGTAGCTGGGGGCAGAGCTGGAGGCTAGAACCCGAGGACACTTTGCTCGCTCATTCCATGGGTTGCACTGGTGGAAGATGAGTTGGGGAGTTAGCATGGAGACGGACACGAGGAGAGGACAGAGAGTCCAATAGTACATAGCTCAGCCTTCCTCTTCCTTTTGTTCTTTCTTGCAACGTGGAAACCCTTACTGAGCACTGACTACGTGCATGGTGCTACAGTACTGAACTCCTTCCTGGGCTGCCAGCAAGCCCAGGTCAAAAGTGGAACTTGAACCCTAGGTCGGACACTCATTCCAAAATGCCACACTTGCCAGTTGGGATGTCATCCCAGGAGTCAGGTAGCAAGAATATGAAGAAATGGGACCCACCCTAGGGCCAGGACGATTGCAGAATCCTGGAGCGCTCACTGCTATCAGCAGTGCAGACCCTCTAGTGAAGCCAGCCCCGGACTCTCCAAGGAGCAGGGACTCACCCATTTTGGAATAGGGAGGCAGTGGGTGCCTGGACCCCAGGGAGTGGCCCATTCCGGACGGAGCCTGCTTTGGGGGGTGTGATGACTTGGGCTGTGGAGTAGGAGGTGGGGACTGCACCTGATGGCTTTGACAGAAGCGGACTCGGCCTGCTCTGTTGCAGGCAGACACCATCCACGCAGGCCTGCCACCAGGGAGGCCGACGGGCAGCTGGTTGTCCAGGGACGTGTGCAGTCTGAGGGACTTCTGGGAGACTCCCTCACGCTTCCCATCTGTGTGGAGGTGGAGTTATGGGGAGGCAAAGGAACAACTCAAATATCCAAGCTGTCTGGAATCAGGGAATGGGGGCCCCTGGAGAGCCCTGTCCTGGGAAGTGTTTCTGTGAAATTGTCTTAGTTTTTATAATTAAAAGGATTTTATTTTGATTTTATTTTACTGAAGCGTTTAAGCAAAGACCACTTCCCAAATAAGGGAGTTTGAAATCCGTCAGGACTGGGTCCAAGTCCTAGGTCAGCCACTCACTGTGGTCACGGACAAGTCACTGGGTGCCTTGCCTTTAGGTTTTCTCGTCTGAAAAATGCCCACCTCAAGAGGCTGTTTGGGAGGCCTAAGAGAGATGAATTTATAGAAAAAAGCTTTGTGAGTTGTTGAGCGCTATGCACTTGTTGGCTGTTTATTATTGATGTCAAGGAAGGTTCCTTCCAACCCTAAGAGCCTGAGGGCTGATGATGATTGGAATTCATTCTTTCTGGTTAAACATTACCCCTCCCCCTGGGAGCAGTAAGAGAGATAGGATAACAGGAAAGCACTAGTTCCTGGGGACAGTGAGGATAAGGAAACAACCTTCTGGATGATGGGAAGAGAAGTTCCCAGGACAAGAGATTGGGGTGAGGGAGGTGGGCACGCAGGTAAATGTGCTCATCTGGCCAAACTCTCGGGTGGCCCTGAGGAAGGCATGTCTGCTCCGAGAGGGACATTCTGGTCCCCATTTTCTGTCCAGAGCCCCTCGTGAGCTGCCTTCCAGTCCCTGGAGACCAAGCTGGGCCCTTCAAGTGACTGTCCATCTCAGACCCAGCTCTGACGCTCCACCCACCTTGCCAGGCTTAGGTAAATAAAGACACTGTCCCTGTGGGGAGCCCCTGGGGCTGAGAGCTCTCCTGGGGGGCTCCAGGCAGCAGGAGCCGGCTCCCCACAGCTTGGCAGAAGCAATCACTGCCCCTCTCCCTGGCTTCTGCCTCTGACCTTGGGTAACCTGGCAGATCACCAGCGCCTGAGAGCTGGGGTGGGTGCCATGCTCAGGAGAGAAGGCAGCTGGGGTCTGCCAAGTGCAGTGCTGGCACGAGGACAAACGCCGGGGCGCGGCAGGGATGGGGCCAGCATCAGCTGAGGGCAGCGTAGCCAGGGCCAGTGGGGGAGGAGGCTTCGACAGTAGCTGGGATATTTTAAGCTGACAGTAGCTCATCAGAAGGGCTGTTTACCAGCTCAGCTCCTGCTGCCACTGGGGAGTTGTGAAGGTGGCAGGGGAGGTGTGGGGCTTCAGTTTTCTCAGGATGCCTGTGACTTTTGGGGAAAGAGGAGTTTAGAGAAAAAGCCCTTCCCAGACCTGTCCCAGATGAAAAGAAGAGCCAAAAACTGCTGCATGCCTTCTCCCTTTCCTCCATGATCTCCTGCGTGGGAGAAAGCAGCAGAGAGCCCTGGAGCCCTGGCTGGCTGGATGCTTGGTTTCTCTGTCCGAAGGTGAAAGCTTACTAGACCAGGGTGTGGGAGGACCTACTTTCCAGTCCTGGCTCTGCCACTTGCTGGCTGCACCGTAACCTGGGCCATGTCATGGGCCATCTTCAAGCCTGAGTTTGTTCACTTGGAAGGGACGCTGATTTGGCCACGCCTTCTTCCCAAAGGGAGGAGGGATGGTGTAAGGGCTTCAAGATCTGGGAGAAAGAAGTTGTGAAACTGTGAGGTGTTATATCTACATAAGGTGGTATTGACAGCTTCCTGACGGAGTAACTCCCCATCTGCATCCCTGCATCCCTGCTGCAGCAGCAGCTTTCTCCCCTTCTAATGGGCTACCCTGGGGCTAGGGGGGGCCTCTCTGGCATGGGTGCAGCTGCAGAGAGGTCTCTGAGGCCCTGGGGAGAGGCTAAGTAAAGCCAGATTCCCACCTCTTGCTGGTGCCTACCTCTAAAGAGAATGATGAAGCACGGGAACACAGACTGAAATCAATTAGAGAAATCAATGCCCCTGACTGCGGTATGCATTTCTTTCCTCCTAGCCTGGTCCCACCCACCCTGCCCCAGCAGCCCTGTTCACTCTTTGGGAATCAGAAGCTTTAGTTAAATCCCTGCTGGTCTCCATTCCCAGACTAGTTTGCTCTGGCCAGGCTGGGCCTCAGGGATCTGGAGTGGCCCCTGTGGGGAGGGAAGGTTGGTGAGTGGGTCAGCCTGCCATTAGCAGGGGGGACGGGGCTGGAATGGGCCTGGGAAAGCTCATGGATGACCATGACTCAGGCCCAGGGCGTTGAGTTGGACACTGTGGCATGTGCCATGGTAAGACAGGATCCTTTCTAGGCTTTAGATTTGAACTCCAAGGATTAGGCCAGACGAGGCCACAGGAAAGATAAAAAAGAAATTTCAATTCTCATGATTTCTTTACTCTGTTGCTGGACAGGGCAGGGAGAAAGGGAGTATTTAAGATGTTCTGAATTGGGACATGAAAATTTATAGCCTGGAGAGCCGTTACTTTGCTCATTTATTCAGGGCATAGAGGTTACCAGGATGGGGCCTTGGATCCCAACTGCCAGAGTTCAAATCCTTGTTCTGCCACTTAAAATATGACCTTGGGCAAGTTATATCACTTTTTTTTTTCTTCCTTAGTTTTCTCATTTGTAAATTGGGGCTATTAATAGTAACTACCCCATAGAGTTATTATAAAAATTAAAGGAATATCAACATGTATCTTGCCATAAAGTTGGCTACCTTAATTATTTTTTCCAATGACAAAGTCTGAGCAGTCAGGGCTGTCCCCTGGCTGGTCACTGTGGGAGTAGAAGGTAATTCCCCTCTTCCTTGTCCCCTGTGTTGAATCTATCACATCTTGCCGATTCATCTTTAGAGAGCCTCTGACAACCCTCTCCTTGTGTTCAGGCCCACCACTACTTCCTGTTTTGGACCCTCATTATTTCAGGCCGAGACAGTTAAAATCGCTTCCTAACCCGTCTCTTGTCTCCATCCTTCATGGAGTTGTCAGATCAATCTTCTAAAACACTGTTCTCATGCCACTGGCCTGTTCGAACACCTTCAGTGGCTCCTAGGGGAAAAAGGGCTAAGGCTTCAATGCTTGTCCTCCACCGTACCTCCCAATCGGACCCTCCAGATCTTCTCTGCCAGGCCCCTCCCCACCTGTGCCCTTCGTTCCTCCCAATGCTTGGACTGTTCCTCAAATCTTTCTTACCCCTGTGCTTGACCTATGCTGTCCCCTCCCCAGAGTGCCCTCCTCTGTGTTCTGCCAAACTCCACCATCCTTCCAGGTCCATCTTGAATCCTACGTCCCCCTGTGAGTCCTCCTGAAACCCATGGGTACTAACCTTTCCTTTCTCTCACTTGGCCCCAGTGTGCCTTTGGGCTGCTCGCTCTTTTCATGGGTACCCGATCTAACTCTACCTGTGCACGCTTCCATGGCAGGGGCAGTCCTGCTCAGGACCGTATTCCCCACAGCCCTTGGCACTGTGGTGCGGGATCTAGTAAGTTTGTGCTGGTTGATGGTTTGTGGGAGGCCCTGGGTCAGCTGCTGTCCCACGGCTGAGGGCACCTCCGCTTGCCAGCTCCATGGTTTCTGACACATCTTAGTTGCACCTCCTTCTTTTTATTCCTGGTTGGATTTTTCTCTCTGGGGCAAGGGAATCCTCAGCGTTCTTTGCTCCACAGAAGGAAAAGAGGGGATGAGATTCTGCTGGGAGTAGCACAAGTCTGGTCCGTTGAGCTGTGTGGCTAATGAGAGTGCGTGTGCGCATGCGTGCATCCTCGGGTAGGCCTGCAACCCTCCCCCCTTCCACTAGTCCTTCTGCTTCCCTACTGTTCTTCCCCACAAGAGAATCCACTCTACCAGACGACTAGACCTTGAGAGAAGAGGGAAGGGGAAGAAACTAACGGCCCGAGTGTCCTTTCTCCCTCTCCCTGCACATTATAACTCCCGGATCTGTGATGGCAGAGGGGTCATCTTGGGTGGGCAGGAGACACATCTACCCATGAGCTCAGGAGCGGCTGGGATGGGCCCTTAAAGTCTGAGGAAGGGTGTGTGAACGTGTATCCGTGAACCTAAGGGCATCTGTTTACACCTCCTGAAAGTCTCTCTCTTGACCCTCTACAAAGCTGTCTCTATTTCCCTTGAAGCCCCATAGCCTTTTATCTCTGGTTTTCATTTGCCACTTTGGTGTTTATGCCTTGTCATAGGTTCCGAATTCTTCTGGATCCTGGAGGAAAGGGGTGACATTTTACGAACAACTTTCTAAGAGTCAGGCATTTGACTAGCTGCTCTGTGTACAGTATCTCATCTCGACAAGGTTGGGTTTTTTAAAAAAAAATCCCCATTTTATAGATGAGATAACTGAGGCTCAGAGAGATTAAATTGCCTATGGCTAGCACATGTCCATCTGTGTTTCCTCTGCAGATCCTGGCACGGGGCAGGGGTGCGTGCATATGGGAGATTCTTGGGAAATCATGGGGTGACACTTGGACTCTGCCATATCTAAGGGCAGTTCAGGTGGAAGGTGGGTCAGCAGAGAGTGAGGTGTAGTGGGTGATGCTTGTATAGACAGGAGGGAAGAAAGGGCCCAAGGTCAGAGGGCCTCATGGCCACAACAACGTCAATGTTGGCCTGGCTGGTGTTGTCCACTGTCCTTGTGATGACTCTGTGACCTGGAGTCCCTGAAGGATCTCAGCCACTCACCTCCTGCTACTAGATCCCCACCCCCTGCCACGATGGGAAATCAGTGGGCACCGCCCCTGGGTGTTTATCACTGCTTTCTCAGCAAAGCTCTCATATATGCTTCAGAGAATTTTCCTTCTTATGCCCAGCCAGGATTCAAAGAAAGTTATAGAAATTGTTTTTGAGGTGGGGGAGGTAGAGAGATGGGCCTAGCAGCGATTTTGGAGCCTGGAGTAGGTCCTGGGAGAGGGAAGTCCGAGGTGGGATACGGAAATGTGGGAGCGGTGGAGGGCATTTGGGCAGCCAGAAGGCCCAGGAAGTAGGAGAGGAGAGGGGGGAAATTTATTCACACCAGTCTCCCAGCCTCCAGCCTCTGATCCAAGAGTATAATTCCTATCAGGTTTTCAACCCTTAACCTAAACTTTTCTGAAGCCGGTTCCTTAAGTCTCCCAGCATTTGGAGTGAAAATGTGAAGTCCTTTCCTAGAACTGAAGAGGCCCGGAGGAATGGCAGGGAGGGCAGCCCCGAGGGGACCTTCCCCAGCTCCAATCCCCAAGCCTTCCTGGCCCAGGTTCTCCACTCACCTGCTAGGGCCACGCCTCCAAGCGGCCACCACTCAATGGCAGGGTGACAGGATGGAGCGAGGGCTGATGCCCCAGGATGGGGCAGATGTGAGGCGTTCGGAGGAGACCCTCAGCTCTGCGCTTCCAAGGCTGGAGAAGCCGCGTTCCCGCCTGAATGCGCAAGATGGAAGTTGCTCCCTCTAGCTTTTCCACTAGCGAAGGCTAGGCGGCAGGTTTTGTAAGTGACCCCTCCCTTCGCGCCCAGGTCCATTTCTAGCATTTACTCTTTTCCAGAGTCTTGTTCATTTAAAAACGCATCTTAAAATGCACTAACACCTACACCTTCGATCCAGCCCAGATCCGGTTTTGGGTAGCGCGGAAACTTTACGAGGCACTGTGTGTACCACGCCCCGGCACTTGGGGTGCGCGCGCAGAGCTGCGTGCAAGAATGTGTGCGCGGGAGCCGAGGGATGCTGGGCAGCTCTAACGCAGCTGAGGATGTGTCAGATGGCAGCGTGAAACTGGGGTGCCCGGGGTGCGTGGGTGTGCCCGCGCGTGTCCACAGCCCACCGTCTCGCCCCCTCTTGTCGGAACGTGTCAGCAGTCTCACCTCTCCTTCAGCCCTATCCCAGCCAGACGCTTCCTTTTTGGTGCTTCTGAGCGTTTACTGTAAATTCCGTGACTAAAGCACGCCGGTGAGCCCGGCCCGTGGACAGATGGATCAATCGCCCCCTTCCCGGAAGGGGGAGGGGACCCCACCCAGAGCCTCGGAAGCGGGGAGCTGCCTGCTGCCGTGGGAGAACTCCCCGGAGCCCAGCTCGCAGCCGAGCGCCGGCCGCCGAGCCTGGCGCAGAGCCCTGGCCCGGGTCGGTCCCGGGGCGCTCCCGCCGGGGTGGCGTGCGAGTCCTCCTCCCCGATCCCTCCCGCGCAGTTCGGGGAGGTTCGCCGGCCTCCGATGAGGCGGTCAGGCCGCCCCGGCTCGGCAGACTTCTTCCCGCACAGGAGGAGGGAGACAAGTGGGGAAGGGCAGTCTCGAAGGGCTGCGACGCTGGGGCGTATAGGGGGCGAACGCGCCGCGGGCGTGCGGGGAAAGTTCTCGAGCTCCGCGCGGAGAGCACACGTGTATGCGTACGCGGGGCTCGACCGGGGCAGGCAGGCTGCGCGGGGACGCTGGGGGCTGGCGCCGGAGGGGATCCTTCTTCTCCCTAGCGCCTTCGGGAAGACGCTCTGCCTCGGCTCGTTGGCCGAAGGACGCATCCACCCGCGGATGGTGCAGCCCCGTCCCCAGACCCTAGCCACCAAGCAGGGTTTTTTTTTTCTAGCGCCCTTCCCCCCACGCCCCCGGGATGGCTCGGGCGCCCGGCGCTCCACGCCTTCGGGCCTCCGCTGAGCCTCCCCAGGCCTCCTTGAGCCGGTGGTCGGGGCGCGGGGGCGGGGGCAGTGGGGGGGGGGGGTTGGCGCGCGGCGGGGGGAGGAGGAGGGTGCGGAGGCTTTGGTGGCTTTGGGTTGGAGCCCGAGCCTTTGCCGGGGGAGCCGGTCAGTTTCCGGCAAGGCTGCAGGTCAATCCGGGGAAGGGCGGGCGGCAGACCAGAGGGAGACAGCGGCGGAGCTCTCCTCTCGGCCCGCGTTCCCCAGCGCCACCGCCACTGCCTTGTCGCCGCCGCCGCTGCAGAGTGTCACTGCTCCGCTGCGCGCCCGCGCCTCGCGCCGCCAGCGCCTGGGAGCCCGAGCGCCGAGCCCCGGGCGGAGGAGAGGGGCGCGGGCGCGAGAGCCCCGGCGAAGGAGCCGCGAAGGGGGAAGGGGGCGGGCGGAGGGAGGAGCAGGGAGAGGGAGAAGGGGGCGGGAGAGGAGAGCGAGGGAGAGCCGGAGAGAGCGGGAGCAAAGAGCGAGAGCCGGGGAGAGGAGAGGGAGGGAGAGGAGAGAGAAAGACACACGCACGCAGAGACACACGGTCACTGGAATTCCATTAGAAAAAAGTGACACGAGCAAGGGTTAGCGGGAGAAGATTTTTAAAAATCTTTCCGTCCTCTTGTGCGAAAGAAGCGACTCCGGTCTCTGGTCCTCGAAGCTCCCGCTGGTTTGTTCCTAGGCGCTTACACCCGTCGGTGGATTTCTTTCTTATTTGCGCTTTATTCTGACCCCCACCCTCGCCGCTTCCTTCCAGCCTTTCGCTCTCAGATCGCTTCTCCCCCACCTCCCCAGTCCCCTCCGGGGAAGCGCAGGGGAATCGGACCCGTGGGGACTCGCGCCTTCCCGGATGAGCTGAGGGGAGGGCAGACCTGAGGACCGGCTGTCGGCTTGGAAAGCAGATACACATCCGAATACGTGTATATTTGATTTTAGTGGGCAGAGGGGGCGTCGAGAGGCCGCCCACCGCCCTCCATTCCACTACCCACTCCAGCCAGAGGCGAGAATCGCAGGACTCAGGATCTTCATCGGGTGGACCAGCTGGGATCTCCGCATTGGATTTGGGGCTGATTATCACTGCTTGGCTATTATTATTACTGTTGTTGTTGTTGTTATTTTTTAATCCAAGGGAGAAAGACAAAAAAAAAAAAAAAAACCTGTGGGATTTATTTAACATGATCTTGGCAAACGCCTTCTGCCTCTTCTTCTTTTTAGGTGAGTATCTGCGGGTGGCGAGGGCAGCGTGTCCGCCGGAGCCTCGGGGGCTGCGCGGGCCGTGCGTCCGAGCGCTGGCGAGCAGCGGGGAACGCGGGGGGCGAGCGGGGCGCTGGCGGGGGACGGACCGGCGGGGAGAGCGCGCGGCGGGGCGAGCCGGGCCCGGGCGTAGAGGAACCGAGCAGGGCCGGCGGCGAGGATGCGGGCGGAGGGACGGGAGCCGCGGCTGGCTGGTTACGCGGGGGATTGGCAAGGAGAATTATAACACCCAGACCATCCCCGCGCACACGCACGCAGACACACACTCGCTCACTCACACGCAGTGATAGCGCTCATTTCCCTCAAAATAATGGGTTCAAATTGCGGCAACTTAAGAAAAAAAAAATTCCAACTCTTGATCTGGAAGAGAGAAGGGAGGGGAGAGGCTCAGTGTCGTGGAAAGGAAAATCATGCCAGTCCCACCTTTCCCGGCGGCTCCCTGAGTCGATCGTGGTAGAGGGCATGGGTTTCTCCAGGAGCTCCCGGCTGGACATCTGTGGGGGCAACCCTGGCAGCCATCCCCCACCCGCCAATCAACCTCTGGAAAATGCACCCCGCTTCCCACTCTCCGAACCCCTTCCTAGGGGCTCCACTCCCTGCAACACTTTTCAAGTTTCTCCCCACCGTTTGCCCTCCCTCCTGCCCAGACCTGAGCCAGGTGGGTGGGTGGGAGTGGAGTGTTTCTAGCCGCTGTTCAGTGCCTTCCCTTTGCCACCTCTGGGGCGGGGGACCCCATAGCTGGTGGGAAGAGATGGGAGGGAGGCCAAAGTTTGCTTCCTTGGGTGAAGAAGGAGAGGGGTGAGGGGAGAATCCTGGACTGAACAAAGACCACTGCTCATTCTGTAAGCCCACTCCCCCAAGGGCAGCGAGCAGGGGCTGCCTGGTGCCCCTGAACCCCGGCAGTCTCTTTCGCACCCCGAATTACCAAGCCCTCGTCCCCTTTTTATGCTACACAAGATCTATCTCAGCTGCTTGGGAGACAGGGGTATAGAGGGAGCATTCTTGGGGGTGGAGGTGAGGAAAAGTGGGTGTTTGCAAGGCTGTGTGCTAACCAGGAGTCCCAGGCAAGGCTGCTGCCCCAGTAGGTGCTCCAGAGAGGGAGCAGGCTAACGGTGTGTGTGTGTGTGTGTGTGTGTGTGTGTGTGTGTGTGTGTGCTCTGAAGCACACATCTGCTTCATTGTGGGTGCTGCTCCTGCCACCCTGGGCTGCTGTGTAGCCAGCGGTGAGCCAGGTTGCCCAGATGGGTCACGAGGGCACCCTTTCCCTCCTGGAGGAGCGGAGAGGGGAAGGCCTGGGGAGGTGGGTGCAGATCCCGGAAACACTTGCTGGGGGGTGTCTAAGAAGTGTCCTGACTAGGACGGGGGCTTGCAGTCCAGTCGATGTTGGTTGGGGCCTGGGCCCTTTGCCAGTTCCCTCCTCTTCCCCCTCCCACAGGCATGAGTTCCCCGGGGGGCCAGGCCCCGCTCTAGGGTGTGGCCTTCACTGTCCGGCCTCCCCGAGCCAGAGGTGGCTTTTCTCCAGGCAGCTTTCTCGGGGTGGGAGGGGCTGAGGGAGGAGGCTGGGACGGTGCTCCTGGCCTACTGTGCTCCTGCGGCCTTTCCCGGCAACGCTCTCTCTCTGAAGGGGCTATTACGAAACCTGACCTTTTCTCCTACTGCTGGTTAAAAAACGCAGCTTTCTGGGGCCAAGAATGAGCAGGGCCAAGAAGAAAAGAAAATTGTATTTCAGGAAAAGCAGCCAGATTGCTTGCTCCTGAGCTGCACACCCCCTGGGCCGGCAGGGCTTCCAGATGTGGGCGCCTTCTGAGGTCTCCATCCCCCGGTGCCGGCCTGTCAGTCACCTCCAGGCCCAGCCCCCCAGGCTGCAGGCAGGCTTGTCCCGGCTGAGGAGCCTGAGGAGAGACTGCTCTCCTCTGCACATGTAGGGGGCCGGTTCAGAGATGTCCTCCCAGGTGTCTGTGACCCTAGTGTGTGGGGGGTTGAGAGCAGGAGAAGAGCAGGGTGCTGTCGGCATCCTCTTTGGCTACAGCCTTTCAGTTCCCTTCCCATGAGAAGCCCCTTTCCAGAGCTGGGGTGTGGGGTTAACTGAGTGACCACAGGACGTTGAAAGGCTCTGGGTTAGGCCAGTCAAGAACAAGGGATAGGCTGGTGCTAAGGACATTTCAGCCCCAGGGCTCTTTCCTGGCAAGGAACCCATAGTTGGGAGTTCGTTGGAAATTCCACTTGGGGGAGAGGCTTTTCTGGAGATTGAGAGGTGATGGGCATTTTCAGTGGGGGGTAGAGTGAAGCATGTTCCTAGGAGCAGGGGCCTTCGGTGTGCCCCTCCCAAGGTTCTAGTGAGGTCTGGGGCTGGAGAGGCCTTTCTGGCCCAGCCTGCCTGACCTCCGGTGTTGACAAGCTCAGGGAGAAAATGAGATGGGGGGTGGGGATGAGGGCTGGTCAGAGGGCCCACCTCCCACGGGCATTCTAGCTCTTGTGGGGCATTTGATGCCCGAGGGTGGCTGTAGTTCTGTGTGGTCTCTCAGTCCTGTGTCTTTAAAAGCTGTTCTACATGTCTTTTTGCTTTCCTTGAGGGATCTGAGTTTTCTCCTGATCTAGAATTTGAAAACATCACCAGGATACCTTCCAACATTTACTCTCCTAGAATTCTTGGCCAAAGGCACCGAGTTGCCATGACTTCTTTCTCTGGCTGGGCTTGATTGGTTCTGGGGGTCATGACTCCGACTAGAAGAGTCAGGGAGCTTGGTCGGAAGATGCACCGGCCCTCCTACAGAGCATCTCTCTGCCTGGGAGCCGGCAGGATGAGGGAAGCCCAGGATTCTATAAGGATCATCCCTTGGGGCTCTAGACCTCACCTGTAGGGCAGGGAGGAAGTCTCCTTGTTGCCCCAGTTCCCTAGGCTAAGGTCCTCACCTTTAAGCCTGGGTAGGATGCCCCTTTCTCATTTTACCTCCGACAGTGCAGCCTCAGGTGACGCCAGCGGGGGAGGGGAGACGCCTGCTGGGATGCTGGGCTGAGCGGAGTCAGTGGAAGGCCCAGGGCTGGGCCGGTCTTGAGGCTCCAGCAGGCTGGCTACCCGGCTGGCTAGGTGGGGCAGCATGTACCGGTGAGGCTGGGTCAACACAGCTGCTCCTGGGTGGCCCAGATACAGCCGAGTCCCGCTCAGAGACCCAGGAATTTGCTGAAGCCAGGCAGTAAGGCTGCTGTCTGGGCTTGGGCGGAGGACACTTCTCCACCCACACCCGGGCAGATGCCCCACTGTCCATGACCACATTCCATGCTGGTTTCTTCAATGGTCTTGTCTCAGCCTGGCCATAGCCTTCAGCTCCTCCTGTCCTGAGGCAGAGGTGTGGTCAGGAGGAGAAGGGAAGTCTTTTACTCTGGACCCTGAGGGCTTCTCCAACCCAGGCCCACCCCTTGCTCTCCTAGTGGGGTAGGCCTGGCCCTCCAGGAGCCCATTCCTTGATTCCTTTCCCCTCGGCACACAGTCGGGAGTGACAGGCTCGCGGTGCAGCACTCTGCCTCTAGGTGTCGCTGTCTCCCTGTGGTAGCTGCCCCCTGAGCAGGGCCTCCTTGGGGAAAGGAGTGGGAAGTGGCGGTTCTGGGTAGAGATGGAGGGGATTCTGTGGGATTGGGGACCGGGGGGTGGGGGGGGGACTTCTCCCTAGGATCTTTTTATGTTTTGGGGCAGGATGGAGTGGAGGAAGCCCTCCCAGATCACTCCTCGGGTCCTGGAAAAGCCAGTGTTGGCTTTGGGCCATGGTATGGCTTTTTTGTGGGGCAGGATCTGAGTGACGGGCTTGGAGAGGACCGGGAGACCGGGAGAATGTCTGTGTCCAGAGGAAGCCGTTTTGGGAGCTTGCTTTTGAAAGGACCAAGCGGCCCTTCTTTCCCTGCCCTTCTCCTCCGAATCTCCTTACTTGACCTCTTCCCTTCCGAGGACCGTGGGTTTGGACACTTGAGGCCGTGCATGAGGAGGGTGGACTGATTCCTGCTTGTTCATCATCGGGGAGGTGAGGGGCTGTGTGCGAGGCCAGGGTCAGCTCGCAATTGACTTGTTATTTGGCTTCTGGAAAGAAGAAAAAAAAAGGGAGACAGAAGGGAGAGGGTTTCAAGGGAGGGTGGGGAGGAGAGGAAAGAAAGAGAAAAAGAAATAGGGGAGAGAAAGGGAGAGAGACAGCCCGATGGAGAGGGAGAGAGGGAGGTGTGTCTGGGTGGGAGGTGTGGTGGGTTGGAGTTGCTAGGTCTGCAGCATTTTCTTTGGCGGGGCCCGGGGTGGATCTTGTCCACAGGGTACGTTTTCTGTCTCTGGCTGCACTGTGGGACAGGAAGGTGTGGAGGGCTGAGCCCCCCTGGAGGAACGCCTCCCTCTGGGCTCAGACCATGGGGTCATGCTTGTCTCTCCCTGTCTCGTCGGGAAGTCTGGGGACTCAGAATGGATAGACTGGGGGCGTTAGAGGGGTCTTTTCAGCCTGCGTGTGACCTTGAGTTGTCATCTCCCTTCCTTGGGCCTCAGTTTCCCCAGGGTAGAATGCAGGGGCTGACGCTGGCCTCTAAGAGGCTGTGAGAGTTAAACCATCTGTTGCTGCTTTCAAGGTTTAGTCTGGTGCCTTGGATGGACCTCTGGCTGGACCCGAGGTTGCTGGGAGGAGGTCTGGGTACTCTGAAAGTGAGATACCCCCTCGGCCCACCCCAGGAGGCCCTGCAGCCGCCAGCTCTCTGCTGAGGCTGTGGCATCCTTCTCTGGCTTCCTGGCATCTTAGACTGTCTGTGGTCTTGCTGGGGCCTCTGGCTTTTCTGTGCTCCTGGGCCCAGGGCCACGGAGTGGAACCAGAAGAGAGTCTGGTAGGACCAGGGCAGAGGGCAGCTTTTCTCCTTCGGGTTTGAGGAGAGATGGTGGACTCTTGGGATCCTTTAGCAGCCCTTCCTCCGACCTGCTGTCTGTTGGGGAAGGCAGCCTTGAGTCGGCCTTGCTGTGCCGAGTAGAATGGGTGTGACTTTCCCAGAAGGGCCCAAGCCCCCAGGCCTGCCTCTGGGGTCGGAGACTGCGGCCCTCATTCGTGCTTGTCTTCCCTCCCCACCACCCAGACCAGACCCTCCGCTCTTTGGCCAGCCCTTCCTCCCCGCAGGGCCCTGAGCTCCACGGCTGGCGCCCCGCAGTGGACTGTGTCCGGGCCAATGAGCTGTGCGCGGCCGAATCCAACTGCAGCTCCCGCTACCGCACGCTGCGCCAGTGCCTGGCCGGCCGGGACCGCAACACCATGCTGGCCAACAAGGAGTGCCAGGCGGCCCTGGAGGTGCTGCAGGAGAGCCCGCTGTACGACTGCCGCTGCAAGCGGGGCATGAAGAAGGAGCTGCAGTGCTTGCAGATCTACTGGAGCATCCACCTGGGGCTGACCGAGGGTAAGTCCGCCCGCCTCGCTGGGAGGCTCGCTGGGAGGCACGCTGCGGATGGGGTGGCGGGAGGGCCTCCTGGGGCCCAGGTTCAGCGGGAGGGCCTGGTAACGGGGCAGAGTGGCCACAGCTCTCTCTCTCTCCACCTTCCAGGGAACCTAGAAGCCAGAGGAGGTAGCTGCCCAACCTAGGAGGGCAGCTGTTGTTGGAGAGACAGACGAAGGAGGAGGTGGGGAGGAGAGACGGTGGGGTGGTGGGAGGGGAAGTGAATCGGGGCTGGTTGGATGGCCGTGTGCAGTGGTGACGAGAAGGGGAGGCAGGGGTGCCCAGGTGGATGGACAAGTGAGGACAGAGGAGTGAGAAGGGGTAGGCGGCGTGCAGGTGGATCTGTGAGGTCTGCACGAGAGCAAACTAGCCCTTTCCGCTCCCCGCTGCCCCCCTCCTGCCTTCCTGCTCCCAGGAGGCCTGCCCTTCAGGTGGCTTCCTGACCCCGGGCCTGGCCTAGGCACCTTCAACAGAGTTCTGAGCGGCGTGTGGGCAGCGGGTCCCACAGCCCTGGGCAAGCCCGCCTCCAAGGCCCAAGGCAGAACCTGTAAGCCTTTCCCCGGACAGCCACCTCGCCCATTTCCTCCCCCTCCAGACTGGGGTGTGGAGGATTTGCTGGCCACTGGGGTCAGACATTCACTTATTAATTCAGCAACTGTTTATTGAGGGTTTACCGGCTGCTAGGCCTTGTGGCAACAGTTGAGAACAGCTGAGGCAGCCTCTGCCTTCGTGGAGCTCATGCTCGGGGGGGATGCAGAGAAGTTATTTGGTGACAGTTATCTCATTTGGTGATGTGAGTGGAAAGCACTGGGTGCTGCGGCAGCACCGAGCAGGGGCATCAAACCCCTTCTTACAAAATCTAAAGCGCCTTCCTGGAAGAGGCAGCCTCCAAGCTGAGCTTCAAGAATGAGCTGCAGTTACCTGGTGAAGGTGTATGGGGAGAGTATGGGAGGTGGAGGGAGAGCCTGGGCAAAGGCCTGCGGGTAACTCAGGTTAGTGGAACTCACTTACAGACCTGCAGGTAACTCAGTGTGGTAGAGGCGGGTGGGAGTGGGGATGGGGGAGGAGAGATGGGAGGGGTACGGATCTGGTGGGCAGCACCCCTGGAAGGTTTTACACGATGGATATGTGCTTCAGGACAAAGTTCACGTGGTTCCAATGAAGAGAGTAGATTGGAGAGACTGTTCGGAGGCCACTGCTGTGATACGGGCCAGGAATGATGGCGGCTGAATGAGGACAGTGGCAGGAAAGAAGGATCTAAGAGCTGTCCAGGAGGTAGAATCAATAGGTCTTGGTGAAGGGTCAGAGGAGTCGGGGGGCCCCCAGTTTTCGGTCTTGGGCAGCTGCGTGGGTGCTGTGGCTGATCACAGTGAAGGTACTGAGTGGGGGGAGGGCTGGGAGATGTGAATTTCTCCTGGGGCGTGTGCCCCTCATCGGCCCCACCCTACAGACACCTGGGCACGCAAGGCTGGGGGTCACGTGAGGAAGAGTGACTGGACATAGGGATTTAGAAGTCGCCAGCAGACTGCAGATGGTAACTGGGGCCAAGGGAGTGGGTGCAGTCACATTGGGAGGAGGTCAGGGACAGAGCCCCCAGGACCACTGCCATTTAAAGATGGGCTGCAAGGATGACGAAGGAGGCTCTGGGGGTGAGGTAAGAGGGACAGTAGGACACCTCGGGAGGGACTCACTCCCAGAGGAAGGAGGGTAACCAGCCTCTAAGACTTCAGGCCCAGCAGGAGAGGGGTGGAAAGGGTCCCTGATGCCCTTGGGGTGAGCGCCTTAGGTGGCTGCTGGGAGCAGAAGCCTGCTTAGGGGTTGCTTGGGAGCCGGGGAGAAGGGATGATGACTGTGGCCAACTTCTTGAATTTTGGTGTGAAGATGGGAGAAGAACAAAGGATGACTTTTTTTTTTTTAAAGATGCGAGAGAGTCGAGCAGTTTAAATTCTAAGGTAGGGTAGTAGTGATGGAGAGGCTGAGGTGAAGAAGAGAGAGGGGTGCTCTGTGGATCTGTGCCCCTGGGGGAGGGGAGGCGTCAGCCTAGGATCTGAGGGACAGCACCGCCTCCAGCTGCTGGAGGGGGAGGAGGAAACTGGGCCCAGGGGTGGGGCCTGGATATCGAGAGCTTCCTGAGCAGTGGCCCCGAGGGTTCAAATGTGCCCTGAAAATAGGAATAAGCGGACATGGAATTATTAATAGTATTACCACCACTAGTAACAAAGTAATTCCTCATGAATCGGGTGGTCACTTCTTCCATTGCTAGCAGTGCTGGAGTCCTAGAACTAGAAGTTAGCAAAGAGAGGGAGCCGGCCACAGAGACGGGCACTCTGTTCTCCGTGAGACAAGGAGCTGTGTCCCCGCCCGCCACACCGCCTGACTCGTGCCCAGAACATTAAAGGCCCCGATTCAGCCAGCTGGGCTGTTTAGGTTTTTGCTTTCTTTCCGACAGCCTTCAGTTTCAGTCTGAGGGAGACTGGGCAGAAGGTGGGTGGGCTTGCTGTGGGTGCAGAATGGACAGGAAAGGGATGGAAGAGCTGCTGGCTGGAGAGTTGGGTGGGCCGCCTGAGAACCTTCCCATCGGACTGGCCCCGTGGGCATCACCGCATCAGGGCTCCTGGGACCTTGCTCAGAGCCCAGACGATGAGGCAGTGTGATGACAACAATAGGCATAATGTGCATTTTATGCTGCCTTCTGCTGTGTCTTCAAGGCCCTTTCAACCCAGGAGGGCCTGACTGTAAACTCTCCCTGTTCCAAGGCTTGAGATGGTTTGTTGGTTCATTTACTCAACAAATATCTGTTAAGCACCTACTGTGTGCTTCAGAGGGTGAAAGCACTGGGGAAGCCGTGGTCTCTGTGCTGGCGTGTACAGGCTGGGGAACCCTTCCCCTGGTCCCACTCTAGAAAGGCAGACCCCTGCTTTTCTCCTTCCTCAGAACCCTGCCCCCCACCCCTTGCAGATTGCACAATCCCCTCCCCCTGGGTCTTGGGGCCAGAGGTGGTTTCCGTCCAGGGTTGACCAGAGGAACCCAGAGGCCTTTTTTTTTTTTTTAAACATCTTTATTGGAGTATAATTGCTTTACAATGGTGTGTTAGTTTCTGCTTTATAACAAAGCGAATCAGCTATACATATACATATATCCCCATATCCCCTCCCTCTTGCGTCTCCCTCCCTCCCACCCTCCCTATCCCACCCCTCTAGGTGGTCACAAAGCACCGAGCTGATCTCCCTGTGCTATGTGGCTGCTTCCCGCTAGCTATCTATTTTACGTCTGGTAGTGTATATATGTCCATGCCACTCTCTCACTTTGTCACAGCTTACCCTTCCCCCTCTCCATATCCTCAAGTCCATTCTCTAGTAGGTCTGTGTCTTTATTCCCATCTTACCACTAGGTTCTTCATGACCTTTTTAACAGCAGGTGGTGTTCCTCTGAGGGACAGGATCTTCCTGAGAGGGGGCTATTCCTGGTGTGGGGTGAGTGGTCTCCTGGGGAGGCTACAGACACACCCTCCCCATTCCTTAAGACTCTTAATAACCTGGCTTGGGCTGGGGTGGGGGGATCACGGAGAGGAGAGACCCATGTGGGTTTGCACTTAGATTCTAGCTTCTCCTGCTGAGATTCCCCGGAGACTCGGCTCCACCTCTGCCTCTACCTGAGGCTGAGCTCGCTGCGCAGACTGAGGCCCTCAGCGTGTGGGCAGAGCTGGCGGTGGCAGGATTGTGGCCTCTGCCGAGCTCCTAGACAGTCCCAACCGCAAAGGGCCTCGAGATCATTCTGGCGGGGAAGCTGAGATGCAGGGAGGCGAGTCGGGGGCTTCCCAGGGCACACAGCAAGCAGCTGGTGGGACCAGGCCCCCGACTCCTTATCCAGACCCCTTTCCACTGCCCTGGGGGAGAGCTGTGGCCTTGGGCCCGTCTTTCCCTCTGCCGTCACCACCCCCGTAACCACCAGTATTTACACGGTGGGGCTGTCACTGTTGGCTGCACAGGGGACCAGGCTTCTTGCCTTCTCCAAAGGTGATGCTGAAGTTCAAGGTTATCCTGGTCCTGCAGACGTGAAGTGCCAAGGCCTCTCCTACTTGTCATCTCCCAGGTCGTGGCCCTGGAATCTGACGTCCTGGATTTGGCTTCAGTCTGGCTGCCAGGCAGGTCTCGGATTTCCTGCTGGTGAATTCCGCTGCAGGAGCAGGAGATGGAAGTTGAGTTAAATAGGACGGGCCCCTCCCACCCGGTCATGGAAGAGGCTCTTTTCCCCCAGAGATCCATCCCCTGTCCCCTGCTAGTCAATCATACTAACCTATCCATACCCAGGCACGGTGCTATGCCAGATGCTATAGGGACGGACAGACCCTGCTCTGGGGGAGCAGTCCAGCCCGCAGAAGATTGCTCTGTGAAAAGTTAAGCAACAGTAGTACTTGTTTAAGAACAATTTGGTTTCAATAACACTTTTTATTTTTGGAGACAGTATTCATAATGGTTAAGTACTTGGACTCTGGAGCCAACTTCCTGGGTTTGAAACCAGGCTCTGCCACTTACCAGCTGTGTGACCTCGAGCAAGTACCTCAGTGTCTCTGTGCCCCAGTTCCTTATCAGTAAAATAGGGAGAATAATAGTGCCTACCCCCTAGAGAAATTAAGAGGATTAAATGAGTTAGTACATCTAAAGCACTTTTTTTTTTTTAATAGTAACCTTTTATTTATTTATTTATTTTTATATTTATTTTTGGCTGTGTTGGGTCTTCGTTTCTGTGCAAGGGCTTTCTCTAATTGCGGTGAGCGGGGGCCACTCTTCATCATGGTGCGCGGGCCTCTCACTATTGTGGCCTCTCTTGTTGTGGAGCACAGGCTCCAGATGCGCAAGCTCAGTAGTTGTGGCTCACGGGCCCAGCTGCTCCGCGGCATGTGGGATCTTCCCGGACCAGGGCTCGAACCCGTGTCCCCTGCATTAGCAGGCAGATTCTCAACCACTGCGCCACCAGGGAAGCCCCCTAAAGCACTTCTAATAGTGCTGTGCTGGCATGAAGGCAGCACAATACAACATCATCTTTATTACAAAAGTGCTTCCTAAGCTCTTGTGTTGTTTGGCTGCAGCAGATAGCATGGCTGGTCACCCCACCACAGGGAGTTTCTCCAGTGCCGGCGGGTAGAGTGGAGGCTGCTGAGATCGTGCAGGCCTGCGATGACCCTGCATGCCCCGGGGGTAGGTGGGATTGGAGACAGGCCTGAAGGAAAGAGTAACCTTTGGATTAGGTCTGTTGGCAGGTACCAGTGGGCACCCCCCCGTGCGTAAGGTGCCCTGTGTGCTGGGTGTGGCAGGGCCTAAGGTGCTCCTGTGAGGTACAGTGAAGGGCGGGGCCGCTTCTCCAGGGGGCATGCTCTTCCTCCACGTCCTCTGGGGGTCTGTACTCTTCTCTGGGGGGTCTGCCTGGTATAGCAGACAGATGCCTGGTCCGTGGACCAGCGGAGGGCTGGTTAAGCCTTGAGGGCTAGCCTGTGGGTGACTTTGGGGGCCTGGCTGAATGAGCCCCTTGCAAGCAGATTCCAAGGCTCCTCTTCTGGAGGCCGGCTCCCTCCTGCAGGTGGCCCCCAGGGGTGCTGCCCCACATGCTCCTCGTTAGGTGGGGGTACTTGCCCCTGGCGCTGGGCCCCGGGTGGATGGGAAATCAGTGTGTGAGGCTGTGGTCATCACCTGTCTCCCCTGCCCGCTCAACACACACACACACAGTCTGAGTGATTATCCATTGATTTCTCCTCGCCGTCATGTCTCAAGAGGATATTTCCTTTGCTGCCGAGGCATTGGCAGAGGAGGCTGGAGTCCCGCTGAGGTGGTGGTGGGTCTCCAGGGCAGCCTTGTGCCGTTTATCTCCTGTCACTCGCTTGTTTTTCTGTTCCCCGAGCCTCTGGTGCACCCCGGAGCCTGGAGGAGAGGGCGGAGAAGCAGCAGGTGGAGGGGAAGGTGGGTCGGGAGTCAGTCAGACAGGAGCCGCAGTCAGGCCTCCACCCAGCGGACCTTCAGCCAGTCAGATTCTCCTGGTGGCCTGGTGGGAAGCAAAGGGGAAATCCTGTCCCCTTAAGTCTGGGCAGAGCCAGCCTGGTGTGATGGGAGAGAATGCTGGTGTGAGGCTGGAGTCCAGCTCAAGCTCTGCCATGAGTAGCTGTGTGATCTCAGGCAGGTTGCTTCGCCTCTCTGGGCCACCTCAGAGCCCTCCCCTGTGAAATGAGGAAGTTGTACTGAATGACTGTGGAGGGTCCTTTGGCTTCAAATCCTGGGATTTGTACCTGGCCTTCCACAGGGTTCCAGCTCCCCTGTGCCTTCTTTCCAGAAGCATTCGGAAGTCCTTAGAAGAGGCCGGGACATGCAGAGAGGTCACAGGGAGATGTATTAGGCAGTTCTGACCTGCTCTGGTTGGAGAGAAGTACCTTGCTCATGTGAAATGTGCAGCATTTCATTCCTAACGTGCCCTGTGCAGCACTTTGGGCAGGATGTGAGCCTGGGCCTGACATGGTTCTCTCTTCTAGGTGAGGAGTTTTATGAAGCCTCACCCTACGAGCCAGTGACCGCCCGCCTCTCGGACATCTTCAGGCTTGCTTCAATCTTCTCAGGTGAGTGGGCTCATGTTGGGGCCTCGCCAGACCTGCTCCGGCCCCCGTGGGTGGGGGATCGGGCCTCGGGGCTTGGCTCAGGTGTCGGCTCGCCAGCAGGCCCCTGAACGCCTCTGAGCCTGGGGTCTTCATCTGTAAAGAGGGAGTCATAACACCCACCCACAAGGTTGTGTGTGGTGTAAAGCATTTACGGGAATTGCCTAGAATGAGCTTGCCGTGCAGGAGATCTTGAATCTGAAACCTGGTATTGCTCTCCCATTTCGTCACCTGTCCTGCCTGGCTGGGTCCTTTCCAGCTGTTGTACTTTGGGCAAGTTACTCGACCTCTCTATGCCTCAGTTTCCTCTCTGGTGCAGAGGGGAGAGTACCTACCTCGCTGGATGGTCATGAGGTCAGAGTGAACCAATGGCTGTCCAGGGCTCAGCATGCTGCCGAGTGCGTGGGAGCCGTTAGTCATGGTTGTTGGCGTTCCTATCATCATCATCCATTCTGCTCTGAAATTCCCCTCTCCCCTGGGGGCTCTGCTTCTTGAATCCCGCTAAGGAGAGCCTCTGCTCTCTGGCCACTCCCGCCTTGGCCTGCCTGGGGAGTGAGAAGGCCCATTTGAGCTCTGGCTTTGCTTGCCGTGGTCTGTGTATAGGAGCCCAGTGAGTTTTTTGGTTCTTTCTTCTTGGCCTTGTTCCCTCTGGCCTTTGGGTGACCCAGGGCAGCCTGCCCCTGCTCGGGCACTAGGGAGGACCTTCCGGTTTTGGGAACTCTTGGGTCTGGGATGAGCTTCCTGGAGTCACCACTGCTGCTTAAAGGGGGCCAGGGTGGGCTTGCTCGTGGGCCCCAGACCTCAGGCTTCCAGGCACTTTGTGGCAATATGTAAAATCTTCTGAAGTTTCTTTTGCTCTAAACCAGGGTTTCTCAACAGCAACATTATTGACATTGACCTGGGTGATTCTCTCGGTGGCAGGAGCCGTCCTGTGCAGTGTAAGATGTTTCGCAGCATCCCTGGCCTCTACCTACTGGGCACTAGTAGCAGTCCCCCAAGCTGTGACAGCCCAGTGTGTCTCCAGACACTGCCAAATGTCCCCTGGGGGCACAGTCGCTGCCAGTTGAGAAGAACTACTCTAGACTGTGAAATGAAAGATTCTCCAGTGACACCCTAAGCCCTTTCAAATGAAGAACTCTCTAGGACAATGTTTCTCAAACTTTTTCTTTGTTTTCATTGTTGCCCCTCTAAGGAGAAAAGTTAATTCTCTCTAACTAGAGAAATACTATCTTAGTCTGCTTGGGCTGCCATAACAAAATACCTTAGACTGGGTGGCTTAAACGACAGAAGTCTATTATCTCACAGTTCTGGAGGCTGGAAGTCCAAGATCAAGGTCTGGCAGGTTTGGTTTCTGGTGAGGGCTCTCTTCCTGGTTTGCAGACGTCAGCCTTCTCACTGTGTCCTCACAGGGTAGGGGTGGGAATGGGTGGGAAGGAAGTGGGGGATTGGAGTGGGGAGATAGAGAGAAGAGAGAGAAGAGAGAGGAGGGTGGAGAGAGAGAGAGAGGGAGAGAGAGAAAGGTCTCTTCCTCTTCTTATAAGGACACTAGTCCTACTGGATTATGGCCCCACCCTTATGACCTCATTTAACCTTAATTACCTCCTAAAAGCCCTATCTTCAAATACAGTCACATTGGGGGTTTAGGGCTTCAGCATATGAGTTTGGGGAGGGGACACAATTTAGTCCATAGTAAATGCCAAGTATTAAAATTTTGTCAGATAGGGTTGAGTTTTGGAGGGCCACAAACCATTGTAATATCTACTTTTTTTTTGCCTACCCAGGAGCCCGTTTTTGCTCCCTTGGGGGTGATGCCCTCCTCTCCCACTGAGAAAGCATGCTCTAAGGGATTGAGATAGGATGATACACATGTACTGGTGGGAGAAATCCTGGGCCCCATGAGAAGGGAGGCACTGGCCAAAGGGTGACCATCTGGACATACCCTTGGGCCCTGGTGGTGGGCAGGGTTAGTGGTGGATGGAATGGTGACTTCGAAGATGGTCTGTGCATTGAGTGGCCTGCCCTGGGCTCTCATCATCATACCCCACAGTGGGGTGATGGCCGAGGTTCCCATCCTGCCTCTGCCTGTGGCACTGTGATGACTCAGTGATAAGCCTTGCCCATCCCACAGGGCTGAACTGGGTGATTGACTGACTGAGGCCCCTCCTAGCACAGACATTCTGATTCTCACATTTCCTGATTAGTTTTGGGCCACTCCTTTTGAGACAGTGCTAGGGGACGCCAGCAGATTGAGGAGATGGTTTGCGCGTGGACGCTGTGATGGGGCCCGACATACCCATTTCCCACCCTACCATGGGCTCAGGTGCTACTGCCTGGGCGGGAGCCACTGGGTTTACCTCCAGTGAAGAAATGGCTTTGACTTGCTCCCTGAAGGTTGAAGGTCGGAGGTCCGCACCTGAGCTCAGGCCCCTGCTGCTTCCTGGACTGACACTAAGTATCTTCCTGGCAGAAAATCTTTCCGTAATGGACTTGACACTCTGTGGGACAAGGATGTTGACAAGACAAATGAGGAGATTACTGGTCTGCAGCTCGCTGAATCAGCATCCTTCACCTGCTGCTCAGATGGAACTGGGCCCCACACGACCGTAGATCCCTGGGCTCTGGGGACCACTCCCCACAGTGAGGGCAGGGCTCCCCCTCACTGCCCCTGCTGACCCCGCTCCACCCAGAGCAGCCCTCGAGTTGGTGCACGGGCTGCTCTATCTGGGGAAACTCTGGTACATAGCTGGGTGGGGAGGCCCTGGCCCAGCCACCAAGAAACCAAGTGGGCCGTGGTGGGGAGCACGCAGCAGAAAGAGGGCTGGATGGGGAGCCGGGACCCTGATTCCAGCTTATTCTCTGCCACGGATGAGCTGATGGGCTTGGGCAGGTCACTTCCCTGCTCCAGACCTTACATTTCTTTTCTGAAGAAGGAAGATGTGAGCTTAGAGCAGCCTTTTCCCCATCGAGGCGCACAGGCAGCGGCAGAGTTGTTTGGTATCTAGGATGAGCAGAGCCGCTTGGAGCTCAGGTGGTCACAGCCCCTTTGCCTGGCTGCCCTCCGGGCTGAGGGGTCAATATCTGGGCTCATGTATCACCCACCTGTGGCTCGCTGGCTGGGAAAGCCTGGTCTGGGGGACCCCAGGTCCAGCACTGATGCTCCAGGATGATAGCAATCTGCCCTGCAGGGTTGTATGGCGTCCCTCCCCACTTCTACACACTTACATGTGGCTGTATGACGTTCCCCCCCGCCATCTCTGTGTGGAAAGGCTGTGGTGTGGGCTGTGGAGGCTCCTCTAGGTCGCACTACCCCCAGTCGGGGCCCAGGGACTTGGAGAAGGATGGTCTTGTATCTTTGGGGCCGAGTTGCTACTATCTGAGAATTTGGGGCCTCCTGGAACGTGTGTTCTTCTTTCTCTCTGGCCTGCTCTCTCTGTTGGGCTTCTTCGAGAGCCCAGCTGGGATTCTGTTGGCAAAGAAAGCTGCCGGGGTTCCCCCAACACTCTCTGACGCCGAGGCCCTGGGGGAAGGGCGAGTCCTCCCCTCCTGTCTGCCCAGTTCAGAGACAGGCGCTGGGATCAGTGAATGGGTCTGGGATTCCTGGTGTCCAGTTAATCCCAAGTCCAAGGCCAGGAGGGGAGCAGTCTGGCTCTGCCCTGAACAGTGGGGACAGAGTTGTTGGAGGGATCCAGATGTCCTGCCCTAGCCTTATAGACGCGAAGGGAGATTTCACGGAGAAGAAATGAAGTTTGTAATGAGGTTTGTCCTGTTTCTAGCAATTTAAACTGCCCTTGGAAACAGGAAACGGCGTGTTTCTGGAGGCCTTGTTGGGCCTCTTTGAGCTATAGTGCCTACATTTGTAAAATGAGAAGGGGATGGCTACTGATCGGGTCGATACAGAGGAGTCCGTGAGGATGGATGCAGGCAGAGTGACAGCCGTCCTCTCTGCCGAGGATGCTCCTCTAGAGGGGTCCCTTGGGTGCAGGAGCTGAAGTTGAGAGTCCCTCCCTCCCCAAGCGCCTGTGACCCCGTGAATACTGAGTCCCAGCTGGTCCCATCTGGGGAGGCAGGAGAGGATGGAACAAAGTGGAGAGAGGAGAGAAAGGCCTCTTAAGGAAAGAAGAGATGGTTCAGGCAGAGAGAGGTTGTGAGGGGTGATGCGGACAGTGAGGGAAGGGAAATGCTCCATCCACGTGGGGTGAAACCATCAAAGTGAGGATGAAAGGCCTGGGAGGGCCAGACAGTGGCTTCCCTCGCCGCTGGGCTGTGCCTCAGGGACCGGGAGAAGCAGCAGGCAGGTGGTGTGGGCCGGGCTGTCAGCGAGCGCTGCCTCTGCATTTCTGGTGAAGCTGGGGGCCTCCAGGGCCTTGGGCATCTGATGCAGGCATTGGAGATACATGGGTATGGAGCATATTTATGCAAACACGTCTTGTCTTTTCTATAGCTGGAGGGGAACTTGGAGATCATCTAAGCTCACCCCTTACCTGACAAAAAGGGAAACTGAGGCCCCAAGGGAAGTGATGGACTAGACCGGGATTCAGTCCTGCTTCTATCCCTGCCCAGTGCATAACTCAGGCAGGGGCCTCATCTCTAAGCCCGGGTTTCTTCTTACACAACACGGGGCTGATAGCAAAACCTACCTGCTCGGGTTTTGTAAGGACTAAATGAGAAGTTGCAGGTAGGTGCCTGCTCCAGTGCCTGGCACGTTGCACTAAAACATGTAGCTTCTTAGAACTGACTGTGGAGTGATTTCTCCAAAGGCCATTGGCCAGCTGGGGTAGGGCCGGCCGGGAGCCTGCGTCTGGGAGATGGTTGCATGGCTTTTGGTGACGTGAGGCTGCCTTCCACCCATGCTAGTGCTGGGTGGGGGCTGGAGTGGGGGGTGACGGGGAGATTTGCAGGGGACAGTAGGTCCCTGGGGCTCCTGCTGAGCCTCTGTGGCCTTAGCTGCATTGTGACTGGGTGGGGACACAGGGAGGCTGGCGAGAGGCCTGGGCTCAGGCCTTTTGTGGGTTGGAGGAAGAAGCGATGGGTGGCGGCAGCCTCAGTTGGCCGCAAGCCTCTGGAGTGGGCCATCTTGCTTGGATGGAGCCAGGAGAGGCCCGGGGATGTTCTAGTTGGAGGCTCCAGTGGTCCCCTTTTTGGGGGCTCAGGAGAGGAGGGAACCCTACCCCTGCCAAGAAGCCTTGCGGATGGCCCCTGAGGGACACCACCCTCCCACTCTGTGCCCTTGCACTTGGTTCTTATTACAGCGCTCACCCTCTGATTGTGGGCGTTGGTCTCTGTGTCACTGCACCCACGCCTCTCTCTGTGTTCCCCTGGGTGTCTAGTGCTGTGCTGTGCTCCTGACACCCATCCATGGAGGATCCTGGACCAGAGGGCGGTGGGGGACTTGGAGGCCTGCTGGTCTCAGTTTGAATCCTGGTCCTGCCCTACCCGCTGGTTGACCACAGGGGGGGGTCACTTGACTCTGAACCTTATTTTTCTCATCTGTAAAATGGAGCCCTGCAAGGATGGGTGATGACGTGTGCGTCCCACAGGGCGCCGGAGCCCAGGAGCACCCTAGGTGGTGGCCACAGGTGACGCTGTCAGGGGCTGGGGGGAGCTAGTGGTTTAGTGTGAGCCCTTGGCGCTGCACAAGGGAGGCTGGCTAAGAGGTCCAGGCAAGTCTGAGGCGTCCCGTGTGGGCCGCCTGTCAGGTGGCCCTGAGGTTTAGAGAAGGAAAGGAAAGCTCACGAGGGCTTCGTGGAAGAGGTAGGTCTGAGGCTGGATCTCCCTGTGGTGCAGACGCTACCTAAGATGCTGCTTTGAAAGGCATCAGACCGTGTCCTTACCGGCTTGTGGGGCAGGCGGACACCACTTAGACGCCCACTGGGTGGTTTGTCAATGGTGGTAGAGTAACCCTGAGAGCTCAAGGGAGGCAGCAGTAGGCGGTGCCTGGGGAAAATCAGCAAAGTCTCGGAAGAGGAGAGAGTGGGATCTGGGAATGACATTCCCGGCAGCATCACAGCATCATGGCTCGGAGGCCCGGCCAGGCTCAGCAGGAACCGCATACCTTCTGGGCCTGGCGGGCTCAGAGGACAGTGACTAGAGACCTTGTGGCAGATGGGAGATTGGCGTCTCTAGGGTCTCCTCCCTTGGGACTCCTGCCCAGGAAGTCTCCGGGACAGAGCTCAGGTGACAGCCTGGCTCTGGGGCTGGGTGTGTGGAGAGGGGCTGAGCTGCCCTTGGGTCGGGCAGGAGCTTAGCCCCGGGCTCAAGACTCAGTCCCCTGTGAAGGTTGCCTGAGTGGCCATGTAGGGGCCGGGAGAGGGTCGGGCTTGGCTTAACTCCGCTGGATGCCCGGGGAGCACGCCTCCCTTCCCTCGCTCCGCTGAGGGGCTGCCGAGCCTTTGTGCCCCCAGCCGCTCCTTCCCTGGGGTTGCTGAGCAGAAGATAGCGAGCGAGGTCCAGCAGGTGGGCTGGTGCCTCGCAGAGACCCCACTCCGAGGCGGCCCCGGCGAGGAGGCGGTGGGGCTTTGGGCACAGAGGGCAGGGGAGGAGTGGAGGGAGCAGGCAGCCTGTCTCCCTGCCACCTGCATGATGGCTCGGGCGATGAACTGCTTATCCTCAGGTTGTCTCCTTGAGCTGAATGCAGAAGCGTGTTATTTAAATTTCAAAATCACATTCTTCTTCTAACAGCTGTCAGAGACTCTGAGTGTCAATGAAAATTGGGCCTTAGCTGCAGCTCTGTCACCTCTTACGCCCCCCCTTTCAGGGAGGAATTGTCTGATGGCCCAGGAGAGGGTGTGGGGCGGGGGGAAGTGGGGAGGGCGGGCCAGGGGACCCGTGACCCTGGCCGCGCTGGTCAGCAGTTGGGACCCACAGGAGGACGCCAGATGCTCCATCAGGGGCGCCAAGCGCTTCCCCTCTTCCCTTTCATTTCCTCTTCTCCGTGCCCCCCTCCCCGGGCTCCGCCAGCCAGGAGAAGGATTTGCTCGCAGAAGGCGTGAGCAGGGTGTCGCTGGCTTCATGTTTGGTTGTCTTCATGTCCAAGGAAGAAATTGGGATTAAAAAAAACAACAACAACCAGGAGAGAACAAAATTTAACCCCAAAGAGAGGCTTTTTAATGGTAGAAGTTCAGGTGCCACGGTTGGGGTGAGGTCTTTGCAGGGGGAAAGGTATTTCTGGTTCCCTTCAAATAGCATCTTCTAGGGTCACCTACTTGCTTCCCCTTGGGCGGATAGGCAGGCTCTGCCAGCAGCGGGGGTGTGGGCAGTTCTGGGCTGGGCCTGCCAGCTCTTTCATGGCTCCTGAGGTGGCTCTGCAGGGCTCTGGTCCGCCCCGTCCCGCCCCGGCCCCGCCCCAGGCATGCTCCTCCTGGCTTAGCCAGGAACCATGCTCACCTTATTTATCTGGGTGGAAAGTAGGATTTGAGTAACTGTTCTGGGAATGCTCTTCCCAACCTATCTGTCAACGTGTTCTTTTTTTTTCTGGAACATCTTTATTGGAGTATAATTGCTTTACAATGGTGTGTTAGTTTCTGCTGTATAACAAAGTGAATCGGCTATATGTGTACATATATCCCCATATCGCCTCCCTCTTGTGTCTCCCTCCCACCCTCCCTATCCCACCCCTCTAGGTGATCACAAAGCACCGAGCTGATCTCCCTGTGCTATGCTGCTGCTTCCCACTAGCTATCTATTTTACATTTGGTAGTATTTATAAGTCCATGCCACTCTCTGACTTCATCCCAGCTTACCCTTCCCCCTCCCTGTGTCCTCAAGTCCATTCTCTACGTCTGTGTCTTTATTCCTGTCCTGCCCCTAGGTTCTTCAGAACCAGTTTTTTTTTAGATTCCATATATATGTGTTAGCATACGGTATTTATATTTCTCTTTCTGTCAACGTGTTCTTTTAACCCCATGAGTGTGTAGAGAAAGGAACAGATCTGACTGGGGTCAAGTGTATATGTGTGTGTAGTGTGTAGGTGGGGAGTATCAGTGTGTGTGGTACACACATGGGTGGTATGTATGTGTGTGTGTGGTGTGTGTGTGGAGTGTTACATGTGTGTGTGGGGTGGTGCGTGTGTAGAGTGTTATGTGTGTGTGGGGTGATGTGTGTGTGTGGTGTGTGTGTGGTGTGTGTGTGTCGGCTGATGTGTGTTTATGGGTTTTTGGCAGTGGCCTCCTTCTGCATGTGGAGAGGGAAGGAGGAGAAGGAGGCAGGGATGGAGAGGCCTGAGTGGGAAAGTGGGGTGTGTGGGGCCCTTCCCTTGGGGAACAAGCGCTGCCCTCGGCCTCTTTCTGACCTCTTAGGGAAGCGCTGGGAACAGTGGTCAGGGGTGAATACTGAGGGATGGAAGGCCATCCTTCTCCTGATCAACAAAAATTAGCAGACTGAACCTTATGTGTGTGTTTCTCGGCGTGCTACAGTCTGGAGGTTATGTCAGTGCACTCCGGGCGCTTAGGTACCCTCTCTGCAGAAACGGCGTGTGTGTGAGTCCATCCCTCAGGTTCACAAAGCATCCCTTGCATGCCATCCCCTGATCTAGGTGCTGAGGATGCCTCAGTGGACAAGACAGAGGAGTCCTGTTGCTCTAGTGGAGCTTACGTTCGATTAGCCTAAGACAGAAAAACCAAGCAAGCCAACAAATTCTCAAAAATAAAAAGTACGATAGTGATGAATGCTAAGCAAGGATTAAAATAGCATGACGGGCAGAGGTGCCTGGTGGCTACTCTGGATTGGAAATGCCAAAGTGTGACTCCCGGGAAGGATCCAGCCACGGGAAGGCCTGGGAATGGCAGAGGGAACAGCTGGGGAAAGGCCAGGTGGGGATGTGGGTGGTGGAGGGCGGGGCTTAGGGAAGGCCACAGGCTGGGACAGTGTTGAGGTGGAGGTGATGATTTGGGAGGTGACCACAGAGTCAGGCGGGGGCCAGACCCCTGAGGTGCTGCAGGCAAGTTAAGGAGTTTGGGTTTCTTTTTAAGAGTAATGAGAAACGTTTGAGGATTTTAGATACTAGAGTAGCACTGTGTGATTTATGCTTTGGAAAAGATTGCTCTTGTGCTGTGGGGGAGTGGATCAGGGGCCGGGAGAGTGGCTAAGAGCTGTGACAGTGGTCCACGTCCTACGACGGCAGGAGAGGAGAGGACGCGAGGAGCTGGGATCTGCTGTGGGGCTGGAGTTAAGGATGACTCTGCTAATTTAGGCTTGAACACAATGGTGCCACTGTTTACTAGGATGGAGAAGATGAGGGAAGGAGCAGGTTGGGGGTGGGAGCTGAGCTCCAGCGTTCTCTTTCAACCACGTGGGTGCTGAGATGCTAGTTAGACCTCCACCTGGAAATGCCAGGTAGGCAGTTGGATGTAAGCCTGGAGCCCTGGGAGGGGTCAGGGTTGACATATAGGTTGAGAATCGTTAGCATACAGATGGTATTTACAGAACCATGAGGTCACCTAGGGAGAGTATAGACAGAGAGGGAGGCTGGGGCTCTTCATGCATAGAGGAAGCGCTAGCAAAGGAGGCTGAGACCAGGGCCAGTGAGGAAAGGGGAGCCAAGTCAGGGGTGGGAGGGGAGCTCCGCAGGCAGGGAGGCCGAGTGTGGAGGGGGAGCCCCTGGGCGGGGTGCTTGGGAAGATGAGGAAGGGAGGACGGTGAGCTGGATGGGAGATCATTCTTGAGAGAGGGCAGCGGGGAATGATGGGGTCCGTAGATGACAGTGCCAAGGAGGAGTAGGGGAGTGGACTGGTGTCAGGAGTCCCACAGGAGGAGAAATGGCCCAGAAATGACCCTGCGGAGGAAGCAGGACTCCCACCACCTCTGGGCCCGGAGCTGCCCAACGGTCACTGCTTCCAAAATCAGTGTGCTAAATGACCAAATCTCTGATGTTACCAGATTTATGAATCTGCCAAAACTTGCTTCTTATCATTTGTAAAGCTTTTAGAAATTCACATTTGAATGGTTTTCATGGCTTCTGAAGATTCTTGCAAATGGTCTTCATTGCTGTATTTTAAGATATATTCAGTTTTTGGGAATTTAAGCATCAGGAGTTGATGTAGACTTCTTAGAGCAATAAAGTATATTTCGTAATCAGTAAAAAAATTTAGCTTACGATTGGTGCTTCCGGTCCTACCTTCATTCACCGCAAAAAAAAAAAAAAAAAAAGGCTGACGAAGGATTAAGGTGGACCACATCAATATGAAATGCCTCAATTTTGATTTTTAGTTGTTATAAATTCAGAATTAAAGCTGATAAGCCATTGTGGGAATTGGTATGAGAATGGTAAAAATCTTAAATATTAAAAAAAAGAAAATCACACCAAGACTATATTTAAAAGAACAGAGAGCCTTCAAGAGTGGCTAAAAAAGTCCCTTCAAACGTGAAATACTGTAATGAAGTTTTAATTTTTAATTGCTAGAAACACAAAGTCAAGACGAATATGCCTTTTGCAGAATTGGAGAAAATTCTGACAGTGGTTAAAATTTGTCAAAATATAAAATGATATTCAAAAGCAATTGATTTCTTTCGAATGGATTTGCAGTGAATTTGCCATTCATCAAATTGACTTTTGGTGGGTTGGCCTGCTTCCAAAAGTGCAGGGGCCCCGGAGAGCGCTGGGGTGGCCGCGTGCTATGTGGGGTGGAGGTGAGGGGAAAGTTCTGACAGAAGGCGGAGGACATTAGGGAGCCTAGGCTAAGACTGCTGGGGCCGGTTTGAGGAGGGTAGGCACCAGAGCAGTGGGGATAAAGGCTGGGGACCCACTGGGTCCATGGGCCTTGAGTGACAGCAGAGCCCTGGCAGGAGGGCATTTTGGGATTGGCCGGTCATCTCTCGGGGAAGTTGAGCTTTCACCTCATGCTGGATGGCGTGGGGCTCCCGGCCACCAGCCACAGCTCCTGGTGGTGAGGGGGCCCAGAAGTGAGGAAGATCTTTGAGGTCTTGCTCTCTTAGACTTCTTGGATAAGCAGAGGGAGCTCTGAAGCCCTTCTCTTGCTCACCGACAGGGAGACTGGGAACCCTTTTGGCTCTTGGTATGTGATGCGCGTGGCTGGAGTGACAGGCACATGGGACAGGCCAATTCTAGCAGGGCCGTGTGAAAACGGAGAGTTGGAGGGGAGGGTCTTTCTAGCCAGGGAACACATTCTTTTAAAAAAATTAAAAAAAATTTTTTTTGTACAAATTTTAAAGGTTGCTTTCCATTTACAGTTATTACATAATATTGGCTATATTCCCCATGTTGTACAATACATTCTTGAGCCTATCTTATACACAACAGTTTGTACCTCTCACTCCCCTATCCTTCTATTGCCCCTCCCCCCCGTAACCACTAGTTTGTTCTCTATATCTGTGAGTCTGCTTCTTATTTGTTATATTCACTAGTTTGCTGTATTTTTAAGATTCCACATATAAGTGATATTATACAGTGTTTGTCTTTCTCTGTCTGACTTATTTCACTTGGCTTAATGTCCTCCAAGTCCATCCATGTTGCTGCAAATGGCAAAATTTCATTCTTTTTTATGGCTGAGTAGTATTCCATTGCATATATATATACACACACCACATCTTCTTTAGCCATTCATCTGTCGATGGACACTTAGGTTGCTTACATATCTTGGCAATTATAAACAATGCTGCTATGAACATTGGTGCATATATCTTTTTGAATTAGCGTTTTTACTTTTTTTTTGGGCGTATACCCAGGAGTGGAATTGCTGGATCATATGGTAGTTCTATTTTTAATTTTTTGAGAAACCTCCATACTATTTTCCACAGTGGCTGCACCAATTTACATTCCCACCAACAGCAGGGACCACATTCTTAAATAAGCATTTATTGCACATGTGCTATGGGCTGGAAACTGCTTGTGGCATTTGTGTCCACATTATCCCGTGTAATCTTTAGCGCAGTCCTGTGTGTAGGCAGGGTGGGTGTTGTATCTTCATTTTGCAGACGAGTAAAATGAGGCTGAAAGAGGTTGCGTTACCTGTGCACGCTTGCTCTGCTCGTCAGGGGCCCAGCCGGGTCCTCTAACTCCCCAGACATGGCTGGGAGTCCCTGCTCTTAATCACCAGCACAGCCCCAAGCAGGATGGGCAGGGATGCTTGTGAAGCCTGCAGGGTAAGCCTCAGGCGAAAGGGAAAGTTTCCGTTTGTTAACTTGATTATAATCTCATGTTCACACCGGAATGTAAGCTCTAGGAAGAGAGGAGTTTTGTCAGTTTTGTTCATTTCTCCAGCAGTGTTCCACATGTAGTGGGTGCTCAGTAATTGACTGTTGTAAAAGCTAATGAAACTTGAGGGAGAGCTGGTCGTGGGTGGCCCCGTAGGGCAAGAAGCATGGAGGTAATGGTCAGGGTGGCTGCAACCCAGCCGGGAAGATGGGGCCCCCACGTGGAATCTCTTCTTCTTGCCCCTCCCTCCTCCTCCTCACCCTTCCTGCCTTCCAACCAGCCCTGTTTAGAGTTTGTTTAGTCTACATCTCATTGTTGAGTGCCTCTCTGCTCACCCTTGTGCCCCTAATTATGTGGACTCAGTTGACTGTCCTCCTTTTTGAAACTCTTGTCTTGGTTTCCATGACACCAGCATCTCCTGATGGTCCATCACCTCATGGCCCGCTCCTCCCCAATCTCCACTGAATGATGGCACCTGGAGCTCTGTCCTGACCCACTTCCTCTTCTTTATTTTCATCCTCAACCTCGGCTACCTCATGTAGTTATGTGGCTTTAAATAGCCTCCAATGTCAGTCATGCTCAGTTTTATCACTAGCTCAGACCTCTCTTCTGAACTCCAAACTCATTTATCCTCCTGCCTTTCAACATCTCCATGTGGACATCTCATAGGCATCTCAAACTTCAGTTGAAAACATTCTGTTCTGCCCCTCCTTCTTCTCTCTAAGTTTATCCTGTTTCACAAAATGATTCCACCATCCGCTGGGTGCTCAGGCCAAAAACCTAGGCATTTTCCTTGATTTCTCTCCTTCTTCCCATTCAGTATCCAACCCATCCTGTTGGCTTTATCTCTAAATTATATGCAGAATATGCTCGTTTTTTGACATCTTTGCAGTCACCATTCTCCCCAAGCCTGTTACTGCAACAGCCTGTAACTGGTCTCCTTTATAGCCCCCTCCCCTTCATGGGAACTCGGTCTTCCATCTGTCAGCCAAAGTACATGAGGTCGGGTGACTCCCATCCTTAAAACCCTCTAAGTGCTTTGCATCTTAGAATAAAATCTGAAGTTCTGACCCTGCCCTGCAAGGTCCCACATGATCTCTGCTGACTGTCCCTCTGGCTTCCTCTCCCTCTTACTTTCATTTCGTTTCGGAAACTCCAGCCACTTTCCCTTCCTTTTGCCTGTAAACACACCGAGCACATGTCTGTCTCAGGACCTCTGTACCTGTTCTTCCTTTTGCTTGGAATTCCCTTACCTTGGATTTTTTTTTTTGCATGTTTCACTTCTGCCCATCATTCTTTCTCAGCTTGGATGTCACCTCCTAGGACAGGCCCTCCCTCATCCCTCATTCTCTTCTGAATTCCGCTTATTTGATTTTCTTCATAGCGCTTTAAATTGCCTTATTTATTTGTTCGTGTGTTTATTACCAGTCTTCGTCTCACTAGAATAAAAGCCCCTGGAGAGCAGGGACTCTGTCTTTTCAGATCACGGCTGGATTTCTGGGGCATGTGGTCAGCACGTGAAAACAGCTGTTGGCTGACAGCTGTTTGACTGACCGGGATGTGGAGCTGTGCCTTGTGAGCCCTGGTGTGTGTGTGCGTGTTGTGGTGTGCACACGCGCTGTTGAGTTTGCAGGGTGGGACAGGGGAGCTTCCTTATTCCCTCCAGCTCGCAGAGTCCTGCACTGGTGTGTGGGGGGATGGGAGTAGACAGGAGAGTCACAGAACTTCCTAGAAAGTCATATAGTTCAAAACCTGTCATTTTGGGCTTCCCTGGTGGCTCAGTGGTTAAGAATCCACCTGCCAATGCAGGGGACACGGGTTCGAGCCCTGGTCTGGGAGGATCCCACGTGCCGTGGAGCAACTAAGCCCGTGCGCCACAACTACTGAGCCTGTGCTCTAGAGCCCGCAAGCCACAACTACTGAGCCCATGTGCCACAACTACTGAAGCCTGCGTGCCTAGAGCCCGTGCTCCACAACAAGAGAAGCCACTGCAATGAGAAGCCCACGCACCGCAGTGAAGAGTAGCCCCCGCTCGCCACAACTAGAGAAAGCCCGTGCACAGCAACGAAGACCCAACGTAGCCAAAAATAAATAAATAAAATAAATAAATTTATTAAAAAAAAACCAAACCTGTCATTTTTCAGGTGAGGAAATGAGACCCAGAGAGGGTCAGGCTTTGTTGGGGGTTTCACACACTTGGGAGAGGTAGAGACAGAATTAGGGCCCAGGTTTCTGACTTCCACTTTAGTGGCCAAGCTGCAGAGCATGGCCTAGGGGCCCAGGGTCAGCTTGAGGGTGGACATGGCCAGAAGCAGAATTAGGGACAAGTGACAAGCGTGGCAGTTTCCTGGAAGGCCAGAAGGAAGAGATGAAAAATTCAAGTCCTATTGCTTTGGAAGCCTTGTGGAAAGGTGAGCATCTTATTTTTGCTCCTCCAGGGAAAGGCCTGTTCTGTGGTTGGAAGGTCTACCTTGATGGGCCTCTCAGTTTGGGGCGGGCGATGGGGTGGTGAAACCCCCAGGGGACATGCTCTGGTGACAGCAGAGGCCCATCAACTCCCTTCTGCTGAGGATGGGCTTGATCAATTGATTGTGGGCTGGATGGGGTGTGTGCTTGTTGGGGGACCAGGCCAGGGGCACCTCTGCTTCTCCTCTGAGCGTCTGGTTCTCCAGGTTTGGAAGGCACCCTCAGAATGATGGGGAGCTTGTGAAATCCAGATTCCTGGGTGCCAGCCACAGAGCTCTCGACTGGGAGGGTCTGGGTGGGACTGAGCCTCTGTGGGTAACAGGCAGTTCGAGCGAGTCACAAATGCACCAAAGTTTAAGAACTTCACGTCTAAATCAGTTACTTCCCTTCAAGGGCATGTACACTGTTGCCAGAATGGGAGATGGGCATAGGAATAAATATTTTTTTTTCTTTACTAAGAAATACACACTTCTTTCCTGCAGGTTTTCGTTTTCTAACCAGCAGTATTTGTTATTTATTTATTTATTTATTTATTTATTTAGGGCTGTGTTGGGTTTTCGTTTCTGTGCGAGGGCTTTCTCTAGTTGTCGCGAGGGGGCGCCACTCTTCATCGCGGTGCGCGGGCCTCTCACTATCGCGGCCTCTCTTGTTGCGGAGCACAGGCTCCAGACGCGCAGGCTCAGTGATTGTGGCTCACGGGCCCAGTTGCTCCGTGGTATGTGGGATCTTCCCAGACCAGGGCCCGAACCCGCGTCCCCTGCACTGGCAGGCAGATTCTCAACCACTGCGCCACCAAGGTTAGCCCCGGAATAAATATTTTAATTTGAATAGTAGTGCATTTTAACACGTCTTGGAAAAATTCAGAACTAACATAGATGTTATCATTCAGGACAAATCTAGGTAGGTATTGAAAAAGTTTAAAAGTGAGTCTGTTGAAGAAATTTAAACATTTCAGTTAATATAAGAATTAAGGGATTTAAAGAAAAAATTCATTAAATATTGGCACAGGTGGTACTGGTAACATGGCCAAAACGATATAGGTGGTACCCGGGTGACTGCGGTTTGGTAAACCTAGCTCTGTAAAAGAAAATATTCAAGGATATCATTTTGAAGATTTAAAGACAGATGGTCATTGGCTTGGGGCAGCGCCCCAGGAGAGAAGGGGGGAGGTGGGCGCGGCTTGGCTGGGGTGAGGCAGTCCCTCTACAGCTGGCCCCTCCTTGTCCCCAGGGGCTGGAGCTGGGAGGATGCGTCCACGGAGGTTTCGGGAAGTGGCCAAGCATGGTTAAATCCCACCTCCCTCTCCTTCGAGCAGCTGTTACCATTTACTCCTTGGCGCAGCTGTTACCGTTTACTCCTTGGCCCATCTGCGCTCTTCTCAGCAGGCCTGGAGAGCGGGCTGGCCCAGGCCCGGGAGGAATTCCTTGCTCCTGAATCCTTCAAAGGTCCTGTGTGGTCTGTGTAGGGATTGGGGGTGGTGGTGGCGGTGGGCTAGCAGGGGCCTCCCTCCCTGCTGTTTGGATATTTTAGTTCAGGGGCTGCGGCCCACACTGGGCTGGTGTTTGCAATCCACCACATCCTTCTTCCTCCCCAGTGGGGACTCTTGAAAAGGATAACAAAGCCTTCTGGACCCGAGGGAGAGGCGCCTTAGTGTAGATGCAGAGGCAGTGGATGGGCTGGGAAGAGGCTGTCGCAGGCCTGCCTGCCCCAGCACGGGCTTCCTCACTTACTGGGGGAGCCGGAACAGCCCAGTCCTGGGCCTTTCTCCACGGTGGAGCGGGGCCCCATCCTCGGCCCACTGGCCACTGTACCTGCTCTGGGAGGATCAGAAGGGGCATCTTCCTCGTAAGTAGGCAATTGCTGTTACTTTCGCCACCGTGTGTGTGTGTGTGTGTGTGTGTGTGTGTGTGTGTGTGTGTGTGTGTGTGTGTGTGTGTGTGTGTGTGTGTGTGTGTGTGTGTGTGTGTGTGTGTGTGTGTGTGTTTCCTAGGAAATTTACCAAGTTTTGGCCCCGGGGGTTTACATTTCCCACCCCCTTAGCAAAAGCTTTCACTATTCAAGCTCCAAATGGAAGCCGCTGAGGCTGTAATTACACCACATTAGCTCGGGAACATACTGAGGGGAGCGGGAAGGTGCACCTGGGAACCTGAGAGCAGCCGTGGGCCTAAATTAGCTGCTGTTCATTGGCGGTTGTCACCCTGCTCCTCTCTGGGGCCCCTCATGTCCTTGCTCTCCTCCACCTCAGCCCCAGGCTGCTTGACTGTTCGCTTCCACCAGCCAGCGTCCTGACAGGTGCACTGAATGGGAAGGAACGCCCTGGCTGGTCCGGGAGAGCCCTCCCATGGAAGTGGTGCCCCAGAATAGCCTTCGTGTAGACAGGCGTCCTTGGGTCCTCGCCTGGCCCGGGCAGAGTGGCTTGGCAGCTGCTCAGAGAACCGCTTGGGAGGCCACGTGCCTCGCCCCCTGCCCTGCCCCATGGCTGAAAGCTCTTGCATGGCTGCCCGGCATCGTCTCTGGTGGTCCCTCTTCCAGGCTGCATCTCCAGGCACGCTGGATTGCTGTCGGCTCCTTCCAGCCTCTGACCTTGCTGTTTTTCTCTCTGCCTGGGACCCCCTTTCCACTCTTTTTGCTTCCTCTCCCTCATCATGTAGGTTGCAGGAGTGCTGTTGCTGCTTCTGGGACCCCCTGGTCTGGGCAGGATGCTTTCCTCTTGGCTCCTGTAGGCAGTGCCCTGACCTCCCCAGCACGTCAGCATCACCTCAACCTTGACCCCAGCCACGTGTCTGGGGAAGTGCCTGGCACATGGTGGACCCTCAGAGATTTATTAATTGAATGGGTAGGAAAATGAACCTTGATTCCCTTTCTGCCCTAATTCCCCTTTTATTTTTACAAGAAGGGAGGGAACTTTTTTCTTTCTGCGTTCATGTGGCTGTTGTTGTCTGGGTAGGATATTGGGGTGATGGTTCAGTCTTCGATGATCGCCCCCCTACTTTCAATTCTGAACACTTCCGGGCTGGACCCCCCACTGATGCTTGACTGCACGTGGTCTTGTACTGACTGCTGTTGCTGGCCCTGTGTCATTTTTGGCTTCCTTAATAATATTAGCCAACATTTTTTGAACACTTATTAGATACTGTACTAAATACATTTATTTTTTCACTCATCAAATACGGATACAGCATTCACTATGTATCAGACACTGGCACCTATGGAATCAGCAGTGAGTACAACTGACAAAACCCCTGCTTTCATGGAGCTTATATTTGGTAGAAAAATACAAATGACTAAATAAGTATATACGATGGCAGATGGTGATGAGTAATCTGGGGAAAAGAGATCAGAGTAGGGGGTGAAGGGAGTGACTTATTATGTATAGGGTGGTCAGGAAGGGCTCACAGATAAGGTAACATTGAGCAGAGACCTGAAAAAAGTGAGGAAAGGAGCTGTGTGGTCACGGGCGGGGTTGGGGGGGGAGAGCTTCCTAGGCAGAAAACAGCACGTGCAAAGGCCCTGAGGTCGGGTCATGATTGGCATGCTCCAGGAAGAGTAAGGAGGCCAGTGTGGCTGGAAGGGAGTAAGTGAACAGGGGGAATGAGTAGGAAGTGAGGTCGTATACGGCAGTGCTGGCTAATGGAAGTATGTTATGAGTCACATATGCAATTCTAAAATTTCTTTCCTTTTTTAAAATTTTTATTGGAGTAGAGTTGATTTACAGTGTTGTGTTAGTATCAGGTGTACTGCAAAGTGAATCAGTAATACATATACATATATCTACTCTTTTTTATTTTATTTATTTTTTTTGACTTTTAGAATCTTATTTATTTTTTTTATACAGCAGGTTCTTGTTAGTTATCCATTTTATACATATTAGTGTCTGTATGTCAATCCCAATCTCCCAATTCATCACCCCCCCCACCCCCCACCCCGCCACTTTTCCCCCTTGGTGTCCATAGGTTTTTTCTCTACATCTGTGTCTCTATTTCTGCCCTGCAAACTGGTTCATCTGTACCATTTTTCTAGGTTCCACATATATGCGTTAATATACGATATTTGTTTTTCTCTTTCTGAATTACTTCACTCTGTATGACAGTCTCTAGATTCATCCACGTCTCTACAAATGACCCAATTTTGTTCCTTTTTATGGCTGAGTAATATTCCATTGTATATATATATACCACATTGTCTTTATCCATTCATCTGTCGATAGGCATTTAGGTTGCTTCCATGACCTGGCTATTGTAAATAGTGCTGCAATGAACATTGGGGTGCATGTGTTTTTTTAATTATGGTTTTCTCTGGGTATATGCCCAGTAGTGGGATTGCTGGGTCATATGGTAGTTCTATTTTTAGTTTTTTAAGGAACCTCCATACTGTTCTCCATAGTGGCTGTATCAATTTACATTCCCACCAACAGTGCAAGAGGGTTCCCTTTTCTCCACACCCTCTCCAGCATTTGTTGTTTGTAGATTTTCTGATGATGCCCATTCTAACTGGTGTGAGGTGATACCTCGTTGTAGTTTTGATTTACATTTCTCTAATAATTAGTGATGTTGAGCAGCTTTTCATGTGCTTCTTGGCCATCTGTATGTCTTCTTTGGAGAAATGTCTATTTAGGTCTTCTGCCCATTTTTGGATTGGGTTGTTTGTTTTTTTAATATTGAGCTACATGAGCTGTTTATATATTTTGGAGATTAATCCTCTGTCCGTTGATTCATTTACAAATATTTTCTCCCATTCTGAGGGTTGTCTTTTTGTGTTGTTTGTAGTTTCCTTTGCTGTGCAAAAGCTTTGAAGTTTCATTAGGTCCCATTTGTTTATTTTTGTTTTTATTTCCATTACTCTAGGAGGTGGATCAAAAAGATCTTGCTGTGATTTATGTCAAAGAGGTTTCTTCCTATGTTTTCCTCTAAGAGTTTTATAGTGTCCGGTCTTACATTTAGGTCTCTAATCCATTTTGAGTTTTTTTTTGTGTATTGTGTTAGAGCATGTTCTAATTTCATTCTTTTACATGTAGCTGTCCAGTTTTCCCAGCACCACTTATTGAAGAGACTGTCTTTTCTCCATTGTATATCCTTGCCTCCTTTGTCATAGATTAGTTGACCATAGGTGCGTGGGTTTACCTCTGGCCTTTCTATCCTGTTCCATTGATCTATATTTCTGTTTTTGTGCCAGTACCATATTGTCTTGTTTACTGTAGCTTTGTAGTATAGTCTGAAGTCAGGGAGTCTGATTCCTTCAGCTCCGTTTTTTTCCCTCAAGACTGCTTTGGGTATTTGGGGTCTTTTGTGTCTCCATACAAATTTTAAGATTTTTTTGTTCTAGTTCTGTAAAGAATGCCATTGGTAATTTGATAGGGATTGCATTGAATCTGTAGATTGCTTTGGGTAGTATAGTCATTTTCACAATATTGATTCTTCCAATCCAAGAACATGGTATCTCTCTCCATCTGTTTGTATCATCTTTAATTTCTTTCAACAGTGTCTTATAGTTTTCTGCATACAGGTCTTTTGTCTCCCTAGGTAGGTTTATTCCTAGGTATTTTTGTTGCAATGGTAAATGGGAGTGTTTCCTTAATTTCTCTTTCAGATTTTTCATCATTAGTGTATAGGAATGCAAGAGATTTTTGTGCATTAATTTTGTATCCTGCAACTTTACTAAATTCACTGATTAGCTCTAGTAGTTTTCTGGTGGCATCTTTAGGATTCTCTGTGTATAGTATCATGTCATCTGCAAACAGTGACAGTTTTACTTCTTTGTTTCCAATTTGTATTCCTTTTATTTCTTTTTCTTCTCTGATTGCTGTGGCTAGGACTTCCAAAACTATGTTGAATAATAGTGGTGAGAGTGGACATCCTTGTCTTTTTCCTGATCTTAGAGGAAATGCTTTCAGTTTTTCACCCTTGAGAATGATGTTTGCTGTGGGTTTGTCATATATGGCCTTTATTATGTTGAGGTAGGTTCCCTCTATACCCACTTTCTGGAGAGTTTTTATCATAAATGGGTGTTGAATTTTGTCAAAAGCTTTTTCTGCATCTATTGAGATGATCATATCGTTTTTATTCTTCAGTGTGTTAATATGGTGTATCACATTGATTGATTTGCATATATTGAAGAATCCTTGCATCCCTGGGATAAATCCCACTTAATCATGGTGTATGATCCTTTTAATGTGTTGTTGGATTCTGTTTGTAGTATTTTGTTGAGGATTTTTGCATCTATATTCATCAGTGATATTGGTCTGTAATTTTCTTTTTTTGTAGTGTCTTTGTCTGGTTTTGGTATCAGGGTGATGGTGGCCTCATAGAATGAGTTTGGGAGTGTTTCTTCCTCTGCAATTTTTTGGAAGAGTTTGAGAAGGATGGGTGTTAGCTCTTCTCTAAATGTTCGGTAGAATTCACCTGTGAAGCCATCTGGTCCTGGACTTCTGTTTGTTGGAAGATTTTTAATCACAGTTTCAATTTCAATACTTGTGATTGGTCTGTTCATATTTTCTATTTCTTTCTGGTTCAGTCTTGGAAGGTTATACCTTTCTAAGAATTTGTCCATTTCTTCCAGGTTGTCTATTTTATTGGCATAGAGATGCTTGTAGTAGTCTCTTAGGATGCTTTGTATTTCTGCGGTGTGTGTTGTAACTTCTCCTTTTTCATTTCTAATTTTATTGATTTGAGTCCTCTCTCTCTTTTTCTTGAAGAGTCTGGCTAATGGTTTATCAATTTTGTTTATCTTCTCAAAGAAGCAGCTTTTAGTTTTATTGATATTTACTATTGTCTTCTTTGTTTCTATTTCATTTATTTCTGCTCTGATCTTTATGATTTCTTTCCTTGTACCAACTTTGGGTTTTGTTTGTTTTTCTTTCTCTAGTTCCTTTAGTTATAAGGTTAGATTGTTTATTTGAGATTTTTCTTGTTTCTTAAGGTAGGCTTGTATTGCTATAAACTTCCCTCTTAGAACTGCTTTTGCTGCATCCCATAGGTTTTGGATCATCGTGTTTTCATTGTCATTTGTCTCTAGGTATTTTTTGATTTCCTCTTTGATTTCTTCAGTGATCTCCTGGTTATTTAGTAACGTATTGTTTAGCCTCCATGTGTTTGTGTTTTTAACGTTTTTTTCCCTGTAATTGATTTCTAATCTCATATCATTGTGGTCAGAAAAGATGCCTTGATATGATTTCAGCTTTCTTAAATTTAGTAAGCCTTGATTTGTGACCCAAGATGTGATCTATCCTGGAGAATGTTCCGTGTGCACTTGAGAAGAAAGTGTAATCTGCTGTTTTTGGATGGAATGTCTTATAAATATCAATTAAATCTATCTGGTCTATTGTGTCATTTAAAGCTTGTGCTTCCTTATTAATTTTCTGTTTGGATGATCTGTCCATTGGTGTAAGTGAGGTGGTAAAATCCCCCACTATTATTGTGTTACTGTTGATTTCCTCTTTTATAGGTGTTAGCTGCTGCCTTATGTATTGAGGTACTCCTATGTTGGGTGCATATATACTTATAATTGTTATATCTTCTTCTTGGATTGATCCCTTGATCCTTATGTAGTGTCCTTCCTTGTCTCTTGTAACATTCTTTATTTTAAACATTTAACATTCTTTATTCTCTATTTTATCTGATATGAGTATTGCTACTCTAGCTTTCTGTTGATTTCCATTTGCATGGAATATCTTTTTCCATCCCCTCACTTTCAGTCTGTATGTGTTCCTAGGTCTGAAGTGGGTCTCTTGTAGACAGCATATATATGGATCTTGTTTTTGTATCCATTCAGCAAGCCTGTGTCTTTTGGTTGGAGCATTTAATCCATTCACATTTAAGGTAATTATCGATACATATGTTCCTATTACCATTTTCTGAATTGTTATAGGTTTGTTTTTGTAAGTCCTTTTCTTCTCTTGTGTTTCCCACTTAGAGACCTTCCTTTAGCATTTGTTGTAAAGCTGGTTTGGTGGTGCTGAATTCTCTTATCTTTTGGTCGTCTGTAAAGCTTTTGATTTCTCCATCGAATCTGAATGAGATCCTTGCTGGGTAGAGTAATCTTGGTTGTAGTGTCTTCCCTTTCATCACTTTAAATATATCATGCCACTCCCTTCTGGCTTAATGAGTGTCTACTGAGAAATCAGCTGTGAACCTTATGGGAGTTCCCTTGTATGTTATTTGTTGTTTTTCCCTTGTTGCTTTCAATAAATTTTCTTTGTCTTTAAGTTTTGTCAATTTGATTACCCTGTGTCTCGGCGTGTTTCTCCTTGGGTTTATCCTGTATGGGACTCTCTGTGCTTCCTGGACTTGGGTGTCTATTTCCTTTCCCATGTTAGGGAAGTTTTTGACTATAATCTCTTCAAATATTTTCTCAGGTCCTTTCTCTCTCTCTTCTCCTTCTCGGACCCCTATAATGCTAACGTTGTTGCATTTAAATTTGTCCCAGAGGTCTCTTTGGCTGTCTTCATTTCTTTTCATTCTTTTTTCTTTATTCTGTTCCGTGGCAGTGAATTCCACCATTCTGTCTTCCAGGTCACTTATCCATTCTTCTGCCTCAGTTATTCTGTTATTGATTCCTTCTAGTGTAGTTTTCATTTCAGTTATTGTATTGTTCATCTCTGTTCGTTTGTTCTTTAATTCTTATTGATCTTTGTTAAACACTTCGTGCGTCTTCTCCATCTTTGCCTCCATTCTTTTTGCGAGGTCCTGGATCATCTTCACTAACATTATTATGAATTCTTTTTCTGGAAGGTTGCCTATCTCCACTTCATTTAGTCGTTTTTCTGGGGTTTTATCTTGTTCCTTCATCTGGTGCATAGCCCTCTGCCTTTTCATCTTGTCTATCTTTCTGTGAATGTGATTTTTGTTCCACAGGCTGCAGGATTGCAGTTCTTCTTGCTTCTGCTGTCTGCCCTCTGGTGGATGAGGCTATCTAAGAGGCTTGTGCAAGTTTCCTGATGGGAGGGACTGGTGGTGGGTAGAGCTGGCTGTTGCTCTGTTGGGCAGAGCTCAGTAAAACTTTAATCCATTTGTCTGCTGATGGGTGGGGCTGGGTTCCCTCCCTGTTGGTTGTTTGGCCTGAGGCGACCCAACACTGGAGCCTACCCGGGCTCTTTGGTGGGGCTAATCATGGACTCTGGGAGCACTCATGCCAAGGAGTACTTCCCAGAACTTCTGCTGCCAATGTCCTTGTCCTCACGGTGAGACACAGCCACTGTCCGCCTCTGCAGGAGACCCTCCAACACTAGCAGGTAGGTCTGGTTCAGTCTCCTGTGGGGTCACTGCTCCTTCCCCTGGGTCCCAGTGTGCACACTACTTTGTGTGTGCCCTCCAAGAGTGGAGTCTCTGTTTCCCCCAGTCCTGTCGGAGTCCTGCAATCAAATCCTGCTAGCCTGCAAAGTCTGATTTTCTAGTAATTCCTCCTCCCATTGCTGTACCCCCAGGTTGGGAAGCCTGACATGGGGCTCAGAACCTTCACTCCAGTGGGTGGACTTCTGTGGTATAAGTGGTCTCCAGTTTGTGAGTCACCCACCCAGCAGTTATGGGATTTGATTTTATTGTGATTGCACCCCTCTTACCATCTCATTGTGGCTTCTCCTTTGTCTTTGGATGTGGGCTATCTTTTCTGGTGAGTTCCAGTGTCTTCCTGTCGATGATTGTTCAGCAGTTAGTTGTGATTCCGGTGCTCTCGCAAGAGGGAGTGAGCGCATGTCCTTCTACTCCATCTTGAACCAATCTCCTACTCTTTTTTAGATTCTTGTCCCATATCAGTCATTACAGACTATTGAACAGAGTTCCCTGTGCTACACAGTATGTTGTTATTAGTTACCTATTTTATATATAGTAGTGTGTATAAGTCAATACCAGTCTCTCAATTTATCCCCCCCGCCAATTCTAAAATTTCTGATAGGTGCATTAAAAAAGTTAAAAAGAAGCAAGTGAAATTAATAATACTTTTGTTTAACACAGTATATCCAAAATATTATTGCTTCAACATGTAATCAGGTAAAACATTGTTTGAAATGAAATGCTTTACATTATTATTTTTTCTTATTAAGATTTCAAAATCTGGTGTGCACGTCTCATTTTGGGCTAGCTCCATTTCAAATTCAATGGCCACATGAGGAAATGGCTGCCATATTGGACAGCACACATATAGAGCCTTGTGGACCCTCCCAAGGCCTCTGAATGAGATGGGGAAGCCACTGGAAGCTTTGGGGCCCAGGAGCATTATCTCTGCCTTAGGTTCTAGAAGGTTTGCTCCAGCTGTGATGAGAGAAGATTGCTGTGGGGTGGGAGGCAAAAGGACAGAGCAGGGAGACTGGGAAGGAAGCCTTTACCAGTACACAGTGACAGTGGCTTGGACCGAGGTGGGGGCACTGGTGGTGGTGAGAGTGGCTGGATTCTGGGTGTATTCTCCCAGGTCTTTCTGCTGTGGATAAGAGAGCAGTCAAGGGAGGGCCAAGATTTTTGGCCTGAGCTACTGGAAGGCTGGAGTTGTTTTCAGAGGGATGAGGAAGACCTGGGGTGGGGGGCAGCCTTGGGGGAACGTGGGGTGTGGTTTGAGACGTGGGTGACAGCCTTTCAGGTAGAGTTGGTGGGCAGGCAGCTGGACATGAGTCTGGGGTTCAGAGCGGAGGTCCCTGCCCTGGCTGGGGATATAAATTTGGGAGTCGACAGCGTATTGATGGTGTGTAAGGCCATGCATGAGTGGAGGGCCCTGGGGAGTGGGTGCATATAGAGGAAAGGGGGCTGAGCCCTGGTGGAGAAGATGGAACCAGCGAAGCAGGCCTGGAGGGAGAGCACAGGGAGGCAGCAGGAAGGCTGTGAGAAAAGGGGGGCTGGGGGAGCCACCAGTTGTGTCCAGTGTGCTGATGGGCAGGGGAGGAGGAACCCCCAGGGTCTCTGATCACCGCCAAGGAAGGAGGCAAATTCCAGGCTGCCGTGGGTCCAGGAGAGAACTGGAGGGGAGAAAGTGACTACTGGTATAGATGACTCGTTTGAGGGGTTTCGCTTTAAAGAGGAGCAGAAAGATAGGGTGGTAGCTTAGCAGTGGGCGTGTGGTCACAAGAAGTTCTTTTTTTCCCTTAAAGATGGGCAATGTAATAGCAGATGGGGATGATCTAGTAGACAGGGCAATATTATCACGAGGGAGAGAGAGAGAAAAATGAGCTCATTCATGCTCACAGCAGCGCTATGAAGTAGGTACTATTTTCCAGACAGGGAGACTGAGGCAGAGGAAGGTCCAGCCACTCGCCCAAGGCCGCGCAGCTGATAAGCAGCAGGATGAGTAATCGATGCAGATGCCTCAGTTTTAGGACCCCCAGCCTTAATCATTCTGCTGTTGTGCCTCTTCGTTTCCTAGCTAGATTTGTGAGGTCTTCGAGAAGGGGCTCCTCTTACACGTACGGGTCCAGCCCAGCACCTGGCAGGGAGAGGGCTGTGCAGAGGTGGGACTTGATAGATCACTGATGACCAGGTGATCGGAACACAGGGACCTGTGCTGGAAGTGCCGTGGGAGGGTAGATGTGGCCGCACCCTGGTCTTTCCCACCCTCTGTGGGGCAGGGCCTCGCGTGGATAGGGTAGTGCTCAAGAAATACTGAAAAGCATTTGTTGGGTGGATGAGGAATGAATGAAAGACCATGGCTCATCCATCCTAGAACCTAAGCCGGTGATACCATGGTGCTGGCCAGATCTGGGCTCCTGCTCTGGTTTGCTGCCAGTGTGCTAGAAGATCTCCCATCCAGCTCTCACCAGAATGTCATGGGGTGGCGGGTGAGTGGCCTGTGCAGACTGAATTCCTGCCTCCCCACTCTGTCATCAGGATGGACAAGAGGTGCTCTGCAGGTGGGAGTAGGCTGGTGGCTGGGGGTGTCCCTGTGCCATGTGTTCCCCTCAGAACAGCTGAGACTTGGGGGGGTGGGGCAGACACCACAGAAGGAACCTGACAATTCCCGGGATCACCAAGGTGTTTTGCTCCACAGGCAGTGGCATGAAGCCCAAAGCCACGGCTCTAATGCCGAGGTCCCAGCCTCCAGCTTATCTGCGCTTTGCTTGATTAAGGGCTCTGCCCTGCTGGAGCCTGAGGCTGGCCTTCAGCCTCCTCCTCACGCTGCCGAGCTCCCAGCCCAGCGCTTGCTTTCAGTGGTCTCGGCACTAACTGGCTGCAATAGCAGTCCCACCCCATGGGGCCTTTTGAAATGTGTGGGGACAGTTTCAGTGGTCACAGTGGTGGGGGCAAGGATGGTGGCCGTGGTGCTATTGGTACCCTGGCTGCTGAAGATCCCATAGTGGGAACTTCCTAAGGGCCAGCAGTGCTCCCTGACCGGAAGCCCTGCTCACATGTGTGGCCTTGGGTACCCAGGGACCTGGGGACCCACCTTGCATCAGTGGCCACCCAGTTGTGTGCTCTTGAGCCAGTCCCTTTGTTTCCCCATATCCCACTTTTGTGAACAGGGCCACGAACACCTAGTTGCTTGCTTTTTCGTCTTGTGATATGTATTTTTTTTAAATCAAAGTATAGTTGATTCACAATATTGTGTTAGTTTCAGGTGTACAGCAAAGTGACTCAGTTATATACATATATATATTTTTTCAGATTATTTTCCATTATAGGTTATTACAAGATAGTGAATATAGCTCCCTGTGCTATATAGTAAATCCTTGTTGCTTATCTATTTTATGTATAGTAGTTTGTATCTGTTAATCCCGTACCCCTAATTTATCCCTCCCCCTCCCCTTTCCCCTCTGGTCTTGTTTGTCTTCTATGTCTGTGAGTCTGTTTCTGTTTTGTGTACAGATTCATTTGTATTATTTTTTAGATTCCACATATAAGTGATATCATATAATATTTGTCTTCCTCTGACTTTCATCACTTAGTATGATAATCTGTAGGTCCATCCATGTTACTGCAAATGGCATTATTTCATTCTTTTTTATGGCTGAGTAATATTCCATTGTATATATACACCACATCTTCTTTATGCATTCATCTGTTGATGGACACTTAGGTTGTTTCCATGTCTTGGCTATTGTAAATAGCGCTGCTATGAACATTAGGGTGCATGTATCTTTTCAAATTAGAGTTTTCGTCTTCTCTGGTTATATGCCCAGGAGTGGGATAGCTGGATCATTTGGTAGCTCTATTTTTAGCTTTTTAAAAGAATCTTCATACTGTTTTTGAAATAAGTTTTAAATAAGACTTTGGTTTAATAGTTGTCATCCTAAAAGCGCACCGTACGTACAGCTTGCTCAGTGGACGCGCATATTAACTCATTTGATCTTCATCACAGCCTTTGGCGGGAGGGCTGCTAAGCGATCCGCATCTCACAGATGAGCAAGCCGAGTCAGAGAGCACAGTGACCCTGGGGGGCGTCCCCAGCATGCGCTGACTGCCCCCTTCCTTCCCTGCAGGGACAGGGGCAGACCCGGCAGTCAGCGCCAAGAGCAACCACTGCCTGGATGCCGCCAAAGCCTGCAACCTGAACGACAACTGCAAGAAGCTGCGCTCCTCCTACATCTCCATCTGCAACCGCGAGATCTCGCCCACCGAGCGCTGCAACCGCCGCAAGTGCCACAAGGCCCTGCGCCAGTTCTTTGACCGTGTGCCCAGCGAGTACACCTACCGCATGCTCTTCTGCTCCTGCCAGGACCAGGCGTGCGCCGAGCGCCGCCGCCAGACCATCCTGCCCAGCTGCTCCTACGAGGACAAGGAGAAGCCCAACTGCCTGGACCTCCGCAGCCTGTGCCGGACGGACCACCTCTGCAGGTAGGGGCCGCCGCAGCTCCGAGGGGAGTCGGCTGGGGTGCTCCGCCTGCACGGCATTCCCGAGTTCGCTGGGTTACGATCTTGAGCCCGGAAGAGAGGGTGACTCGGACATGTGCAGAACGAATTGTCATTCATTCATTCATTCTTCCTTCGCTTCCTTCCTTCATTCATCCATCCATCCATCCATTCATCCATCCATCCATCCATTCATCCATCTATTCATCCATTCATCCATCCATCCATCCATCTATTCATCCATTCATTCATCTGTCCATTCATTTATTCAGCACAGGTTTATCATTTGCCTGCTGTGTGCCCAGCTTTAAGCTAAGCACCATGGGGGAAACCAAGATGAACCACCCTAGGAGCTCCTAATTTAACATCATAGACCCTAGAGCCTGGAGTAAGAAGGGACCTTCAGTGACTTTAGGTCCACTTCTAAAGGAAGCCCACCCATTATCCCAGTGAGGTCCTGTGGCCGTCATGGAAGGGCTCTTGCACATCCCAGAGGCAGCTCCTTCCACACTGACAGCTGAGCTCGTCTAGTGTTGGGTGGAGCATGGGGACTCCGACGGTCCTGGGTTTGAATCCTGACTTTTCCACTTACTAGCTGTGTGATTTGGAGCAGGTTTTTTAAATGTCCTGAGTGTCCATCCCTTCACCCATGAAATGGGAATAAAAATACCCAAGGCACAGCATTATTGTAAGGATTAGATGACATGTGTGTTAAAGCTTAGCACAGAGTTTGGCATAAAGTAATTGCTTAATAAGTGTCTAATTATTTGGAAGGTTTGTTTTGTTACAGTGAGTTGAAATTTGCCTCTGTGATTCTTCTGTTTTTCCCGTTTATTATTAACCATTTATTGAACCTCTCTTGCATCCAGTGCGTGGTTCTAAGGCTTAGGCACGCAGAGGTGAACACGACGCTCTCCAAGGAGCACCCAGTCCAGAAGGGAGACAGACAAGGGGAGCAGGGATCCCAATGCAGTGGGCTGAGGGCTGTGGGCTCCCAGAGGAGGGTGCACAGAAGAAGGGCATCTGCCTCAGCCTGGGGGTCCAGAGGACGGGGCCTTGAGCTGAACCTTGGAACATGAGAAGGAGAAAGCCAGGGAATGAGTCTGGCATGCAAATAAAAGGAACATGTAATGGGGCCACATGTTGTTGGAGGGCAGCTGTTAGATGGATGTATGGATGAGGGAGAAACATCTTTTGCACAGAATTATTTGTTGTGTTATTTGTATGTGGGGAAAGAATATGCAAAGGCTGTAGGGTAGGAGAGAGCCTGTGGTTATGGGCACCTGCAGGTGGTGGGTGCACGTGGAGTGTGGGCCACGGGGTGGGAGGGCCAGCGGTGGGGCTTCTAGGGAGACAGGGATTGCGATCACACAGATAAGCAGAGACTGCTTACTCTACCCCAGACGCTGGTCTATTATGTGGTTTATCTCATTAATCCTTGCAACAAGGCTACGAGGTAGGTACTGTTATCGTCTTTATCTGTCAAATGATCAGAGTCGTAGAAAGTAACTTGCCCAAGGTCACACAGCTCATGCATTTGAGAGCTGGATCCGATCTCCAGTGCTTTCCTCCCAGTGTAGCACACTGGCCTGGGCTAAGATAGTGGCTGTGGGCATGGGGAGAAGTGTATCAGTTCAGAGATGATTGGTAAGTAGACTTGACAGGACTGGGGACTGGTTGAAAGTTCCCTGGAGGGAGAGGCATTTCTGTTTTGTTTACGCCGCACCTGGTCCTGCACATAGAGCCTGGCGCCTGGCGAGCGCTCCATGAACGTTACTTGAATGGATACATGAATGGTGGCCACCATGTATACTGGGTGAATAATTCTGGGGCGATGGATCATTCAGCAATGGGGGTGCGCAGCATCTGAGATGGAGGTGCGGGGGGGACCATTGCCACCCCCGTTGCAATGTCTGGGGCATTTGGACCTGTGGGCCTGGAGCTCAGTAAAGAGGTTGGAGTGGAGAAATGGGGTTGGGGGTTGTGGCGGGGACTGGAGGATGGGGCTGCAGAGGGAAGGGAGCTCAGGGCCTGTGTGGCTGAAGGGGAGGCGCTACCTTGATTTGGAAAATGAGCTGGAGTTCGGAGAAGGGCTGATCCCCGCAGGGCTGGGATAGCCTGAAGAAAGTGGGCTTTTCTCTTTTGCTTACTTAAAGAAACATACCTTATCGCTTACAAAAACAATGGGGGCGATTTCAAATAAAATATGAGCACTACAAGAGGATGGTTAAAAGTAGAAACCGAGGGACTTCCCTGGTGGGGCAGTGGTTAAGAATCTGCCTGCCAATGCAGGGGACACGGGTTCGAGCCCTGGTCCGGGAAGATCCTGCATGCCGCGGAGCAGCTAAGCCCGTGCGCCACAACTACTGAGCCTGCGCTCTAGAGCCCGCAAGCCATAATTAATGAGCCCACGTGACGCAACTACTGAGCCCGCGAGCTGCAACTATTGAAGCCCGCTCGCCTAGAGCCTGTGCTCGCGACAAAGATAAGCCATCGCAATAAGAAGCCCGTGCACCGCAACGAGGAGGGGCCCCCACTCGCCGCAACTAGAGAAAGCCTGAATGCAGCAATGAAGACCGAACGCAGCCAAAAAAAAAAAAGGCAAAAAAAACCCTAGAAACTGAGGGCCCACAAAAGGAAGTCAGGAGTCTGGTGGGGTTCCTGGGCTGGGGCTCAGTTTCCTGAGGGCTGAGAGAAAGCCAAGACTGGATGGGCCATGTCACTCCCCAAATGTGACGGAAGGAGCCTATTCATTCTTGGATGGAAATGCATTTCTCCTTGTCCTAAATGCTAAACTGACCTGGTCAGGCTGCACGACAAACGGTGTATGTGGGGTGACAGGATGGACGAGGGAGTGGAGGGGCTGGAGGGCCAGCCTGAGTCCAGGCTCAGTGACCACAAGCCAGGGTGTCAGGACCAAGGCCAGGTGCACCACTGCCCGGCATCAAACCTCAGGTGGACGTCTCTACAGGGGTCCTGAGCCAGAGCAGCCTTGTGAACACCCTTTATTAGTGGTGTTTTAAGGGAGGACGACATGTGCAGCTCCTAAGGAGATTGGAGAGCGTGGAGCAGGGTGGTTTTGGTGGCCTGTAGAACATCTGTGTCTGTTCAAAGAGCCAGAGGGGTTTTTGTTTGTTTGGAGATGGGGGGAGTTAGGAACAGGAGAGTTGGGGCAGAAGCTTCACGTGGTAGAACCAGAGAGGGTGTTTAAACAAAACTAAATATTGGGAGGGTCAAGAATGAGGCATCCCAGGACCTAAGGGCTGACAGTTTTCTGAGAGGGCACCGAGCCAAGCCTGTAAGTGCCATGCATCCCGATGTAAATTTAAACAACAGTGGGACTTCCCTGGTGGTCCAGTGGTTAAGACTTCACCTTCTAATGCAGGGTGTGCGGGTTCGATCCCTGGTTGGGGAGCTAAGATCTCACGTGCCTCATGGCCAAAAAAACCAAAACATAAAACAGAAGCAATATTGTAACAAATTCAATATAGTCTTTAAAATTGGTCCACATCAAAAAAAAATCTTAAAAAAAAAAACAAAACAGCAACCATGGGACTCACGGACAGTGCTGTGTCTGGATTATTGAGTTGGGTCTCGCGTAGGAAGTTCCAGGTGCTCCTGGATGTGGCCGGCTGAGCTCCTGGTCTAGAACCAGGGCATTCCTCTAATGCATCTCCCCCAACTCCCATCCCACCCAGCTCCCATCCCCATGCAGATTTAAAGTATGGTCCTGCAAGTGGGAAGACGAGGGGTGAGGGCAGAACCCGACTGTAGGGTGAGTCTGGCAGGACCTGGGGGGTTCTTACAGTGTGGCCAAGTGTCCTTGGGAAGCTCTGCCTGTGATGCAGAGTGGGAGGTGGGTGGAGGTGGTTGCCATGGTAACCCTGCAGCTGCGAGACCTGCCTTCTGTGTTCACCCTGCCCCTGGTCTTCCGCGTGATCCTGGATGGACCATTTCATTCTGCGTGCCCGGGCTGCTTCTTCACTGATCAATCAAGGATGCTCCCCATTTTCCAAGGACCCTTCCCGGTCTTTGGATCTGAGTCTATCAGAAGCAGCTTTCCCATCTGCCTTCTCCCCCTGTGCCTCCACTTGAGGTCATATTCCTAGAGAGGTGAGCCCTTGATACAAGAGGAAATGACCAGAGATCCCTCGTCAGGGTAGATGATGTGGAAGGGCAGATTTGAAGGAGAGGAGCCGACTTCCTTCCATGCTCTTGCGGGCTTGACTTACTGACGCCTGGACCCTGTCTCTGTGGTCCATGGAGGAGCCCAGGAGGTGATGGGTGGCTGGGGAGGGGGCCTCTGGAGAACAGGCAGTTCTCCACTACACCCAGGAAGGGGCGCTCTCCCTTCCCTCCTGGCCTTGGTTTCCTCCAGGTTTCTGCCTACCAGGGTGGCCACCACAGGTGGAAATCTTGACTGTGAAAATGTGATGGCCCAGTGCCATGGTGTTTGGAGCAGGAACGGGGGACCCCCCAAGTCTTCCTGTCCTGGATACTTTAGTGGATGGAGCTGGCCTTGATGGGGGTCACGGGAGAGCCTCTCTGGGCTGACTCTTTGGGAATGAGGCCCGTGTCTGCAGGCGTCTCCTAGAACACGCTGCACGCTCCAGGGCTATAGTGCCGTTTGCACCTCACTGGGCCTGCCTGGCCCCCCTTGCCCTTCAGCTTGGGGAGTTGGCCTGGCTATGCCCAGGCTTCTACCCAAATGAATCTTGGCCCAGGACTCCTTGGGGGTCAGCTCTGCCAGACCCCCGCCACACGGCACTACATTAAAGCAAGCCCATTGACGTGCTGTGCAGCACACCTAGCGGCAGGCCTTGTACAGCCCCGTGTGATATTTAATAGACTCTGCTGTGCTGTCTTATGAATGTTACTAAGCACAAAGCAGAGGGGTTTGAAGAGGCTTTGGTCAAACAAGGGTATTTTCTTTTGGGGCTCGGGGGTATTGGGAGCATTTCCGAACCCTCCTCCTGCTCTTTGGACCAGGATCAGTTTGGGGTCAGTGACCAAGGCAGGGAACCTCTGAGAGTGGAAGCTTCCTGGTCAAGTTGTGGGTCCGACTCTTCTTGAAGTTGCACTCCGGGAGCCCATGCCCTGCCTTCCGCCTTTGTCTGGTTCGCATCCCACGGGCCTTTAGGGCTTTAGACTTAGGACCAGGAGAAGCTTTTCCTTTAAAAGCCTTCTGATACGGAGTCTGGAAAGCCTGGAGAATCTCTTGGAATGACTCCATGGAATTTGGCTAATTTCTCTCACCCCAGCCCCCCAGTGGGCCATGACCTACTTCTTTTTTAAACGTAATCTTTTGGTTTATACTTTCTCAGCTTACACTCATTGCAAGGATGGTCTAGATTGTGTGTGTGTGTGTTGGGGGGGGGATGATTGTGTAGTATTGTAAACTGAGTCCCTCCAGGCCTCATTTGGAGAGGCCCCCTAAAATGCCCTGTTCCTCTTGGTCGGCCAAGAGAATATAAATAACTCGGTGCTGGCTCTGTGCCATATCTCAGGCTGTAAGTTAACCTTTGGGTGCCGAGGATGTGCATAAATAGATTCCAGCCTGGGGCTACCCTGGCTGCCTGGGTTCCTTTGTGCCATGGACACTGTCCTTGTTGGAGAGGATTGCTGGGAAGGCAGAGGGGTTGGTGTCTCCCCTCTCAACTGTCTGCAGGGAGCGGGGAGGCGTCCCTTCAGCAAGCCCCCTCCCCACCCTTGCCTAGCTTGGGGCGTGTCTGGTGTCTGTAGGCAGTGTGGGTGGACAGGTCTGGGTTTGATTCTTGGCTCTTGGGGGCTGTCCCTCAGCTTCTTTTGGACTCTAGAATCTGTTGGCTGATGTTTTCAGCAGATTATCTCTAAATGGCAGCCAATGATTATTTGAGTACAGGCTTGGGGCTTCCAAGCCTTTACTTCTTTTAAAGGAGAGGATCTTGAATATCTCTAAATCAGATGTAAAGTTTTGCGTGTATATTCTAAAGAGAAACTTGCTGCTTTCATTAGATTCTTGAAGGATTCTTTGACCTCCCCGAAGTCAAGAATCTCTGCCATCTCTAGATGGGCAACTTGGATTGGCTGTCTGAAGGATTGTGAATCTGCCTCCCGCCTCAATAGCAAAGAGAGCTGTGATTGATTAGTGATGTCTGCCACTGGCATGGAAGGGGCAGAATGGGTGCCCTGCTAGAACCCAGCTAGTCATTCCTGGGACCAGTGGTTCACCAGTAGCAGGAGGAATGGGGGTCTTGGGGCCATTCCTTTATTCATTTGACCACTGTTTGTTGATTATCCACTCTGGGCCAGGCCTCGTGTTGAGATTAGAGAGTTAATGAAGTAGGCAGAGGCCCTTGCCCTCAGGGCACTCACAGTCTGGGGACTGGACACTGTGGTGATTGCCTCTGCAATGGGAATGGAACCATACAATGAACTAGATGATAGCATTTCCATTCAAGTTCTCTTGAAATCCCAGTTCTGCTCTGCTCCCTACCAGGCCTTCCCTGGGTCACTCCGGTGGCCCAGAGAGCAGCTGTTTCTTGGGGGAGATGAGGCACAGACAGATGAACTTTGTTCAGGGGCCCGTCTGGCCTTGAACAGAGCTCAGAACCCAGCAGCCCTATCTGTCCTCGGAGCAGAGCTGTGCCCAGGAGTGCCATGGGGTAAAGAAGTCACATCCTCCTGAAGAAGACGTAACCAGGTTGCAGTGGGGGGAGACTCTGTGGGGAGGGGATATGGGGTCCTCGGCCCTGCCAGAGACCCTGAGACCCATCTTCCCCTTGGGGATCCCATGTTGGCTTCTGCTACTAGCCTCAGTAGAGGCCCTGTTTACCCTTGAACTCTGTGCCAAGGGTGCCTAGATTATTCCTCTTGGAATTTCCTGTGGCAAATTGACACAAGGCTGGAATGTTGAACATTACTAAAAGCTCTGGGAGAATAAACACAGAGAGAAGCTGCAACCTAGATAGTTAGTTTGCAAGATAGGGTTTATACGGCTTTCTGCTCTGGCTGCTACAGGAAGGTCAGCACGGCTGGGTAGAGAGCGCCTTTACCTTTTACCACCCAGGCTGCTCTCTGGGCACCTGGGCTCCATAAAGCTCACACCCCAGAGAGATGAGGTGCACCCTTGCCTAGCTAAGGCTCCCATTGGTGGAGTTCTGTGTGAGAACCCACTCCACCCCTGGCTGATTGGAAGGAGGAATGACCCATCGTGGGGATGCTGCTTATGCAGAGAGAATCAGAGTACAAGTTGGTCAGGGTTGGGTGTGTTTTTGCTCACACAGGGCGGGGCATGCGCTCAGCTACCCAGATGTTACTTCATTCACCAGGCTCCTTGATTATTTCTGCTTCCATTCAGTGACGTGGGCTTTCTCTTTGCTACTGTCTTTGTCCCCTGGAGCTGCTTTGACAAAATACCATAGACCAGAGGGCTTAACCAACAAACATGTTATTCTCACAATTCTGGAGGCTGGAAGTCCAAGATCAGGGTGCGAGCATGGTTGGGTTCTCAGCGAGGGCCCTCTTTGGGTTAATTTCCTCATGTGGCTTCCTTGTATGCGTGCCAAGAGGGATTGGGTGTTCCTTCCTCTTTTCATGAGGGCACGAATCCCATCACGGGGGCTCTACCCTCATGACCTAATTACTTCTCAAAGACTCCACCTCCAAATACCATTGCATTGGGGATAGGGTTTCAACATATCAATTTGGGGTAGGGGGACACATTCAGTTTGTAGCACCTAGACTTGCACTTCATTCAAAGCCTGTTTGGTTCTCATCTCCCTGAGCCCTTTCTTAGTCTCTCCTTCCAAGGATGCTTTCTAGAACTCATCTGCAACCTTTATGTGGCACTAATCATGTGGCTTTCTTTTGATACTTTATCTTCCCAACTAGGTCTCTGTTTTTAATATTCTTATATGTATATAATATGTATATGTACCGCCATATATATGTATAATGTTGATTAATTTATTTAACAGATATTTATTGTGTACCAGGCACTGTGCTAGACACTGGATATAGATACTTACTGGAGAACACAATAGAAATGGTCCTTGCCCCCTTGGATCTTATAGTCTGATGGGGGAGATAGACAATAATCAAGCAAACAGACAAGTATATGGTTAACATCTTTGAAATGAGCAGGATGTAGAAAGAGAGTATAATGGGGGAAGGAGGGAGGACCTCTTTGGACAGAGCAGTCAGGAAAAGTGCATCTGAGGAGATGACATTTAAACTGAGACCTGAAGAATGAGGAGCCAGAAGTAAGCCAGGTAGAAGAAAGAACATCTCACTCAGAGGCAGTAGCATGCACAAGAGTTGGGGGGAGGAGAGGAACTTGGCATTGGCATTGGCATTGGCATTGACGGGGCTGGCGTGGCTGGAGCAGAGGGGACTTGGGAGAGACATGCAGGCAGAGCCAGGGGACTCGGAAGAGACATGCAGGCAGAGCCAGGGGACTCGGGAGAGACATGCAGGCAGAGCCAGGTCACACGGGACCGTGTAGCCCAGGGCAAGGAGTTTGGATTTCTTCTGAGTACACTTAGAAGCCAGCTAGTGACATTATCGAAGTTGTGATATAAAAAGATGACTCTGGCTACTGGGTGGAGAATTAAGGGAGAAGGCAAGAATGACCTCAGAGAGACCAGGAAGGAGGTTATTTTAGTATACTAGATCAGAGATGATGGCAGCCCAGGCCAGGGGGTTGGCCGTGTGGAGTGAGATAAGGGGGTAAATTTGAGATATTTTGGAGATGGAAATGATGTACCTTGATGTGGGAGCGAGGGAGACAGAGGAACTCAAGGAGAGCTCACAGACTTCTGGCTTGAGCCACTTGGTGGGCAGTGGTCCACTTTCTGAGATGGTGAAGGCTTGGAGGGGGACATAAATCAGGAGTTCCATTCTAGGCATGTTAACTTTGAGATGCCTTTGAGACATTCCTATCTGGAGCTTGACTGGAGTTATAAATTCTGGGGGTCATTAACATGTTTATGGTGCTTAAGGCCAGGGGAATATGCAGGTTCTCCTAGGGAGAGGCCAGCACGAGAGGAGGCCCTGAGAACGTGCCTGGCTCCCCTGTAAATGCCCGGTAAGGGTTTTGGGGGTGCTGTTACGGCGCCCCGGGAGTCAAAGAAGATTTTTGAAAAAGAAGGCGTGAACAGCTGTGCCCGACGCTGTTGAGAGGTCTGGAAAGGTGAAGACACCAGGTAACTGTTGGATTTGGGAAAGTGGGGCGGTACCCACAGAGGTGAGGAATCCTGCCCCGCTTCTTCTTAAGTAGCGTTAGCCTGGTATTCTGGGGCCAGCTGTCCTCCTCAGGGCCCTTTTGGGGGCTCTCTTGGAATGCTCGGAGACCTGCACATGCCTCTGTTATCCCAGGGTCTCTGAGGTGCGTAAACATAGCGGAGCACCAGGGGCGCCCTCCCACCTAGAGTAGAACCGGGACGTTGAATTAAGCACCAAGGAACAGTACGATCCTCAAACGGAACGAGAGGGAGATTTGGGGAGAGCTGCTCATACCCTGCCTGGCCCAAGGTGCGTCGCGCTGGCCCAACAGGAGTCCTCCTGAGTGCGCGAGTTCTCCATCGCTCAGCCTCTGGTGGGCCGGGGCTGCTCTCTGAGCACTGTGACGTGCTCAAGAAAAGATCCCCCAGAAATGTCCTTCAGAGGGGCTGGAGTCTCAGCCCTGGCTTCAGATCCTTGCGTAGGCAATTGTGAGACCTCGGCCTGGTTCTTTAACGTCACGCAGCCTCTGTGCTCCTTGTCAAAATCAGGATAGTTACACCCACGTGGAAGCTTGGTCACGCATTCCCCAGGACTTCCATGGAGCTCCATTTCTAGGTGCCGGGCAGCCAGGATGCTGAGATAAACTGTGGGCCTGCCCAAGCAGCCCCCAGGCTGTGTCGGCTGTGAGGCGGAGGGCTGGCCCCCGAGGCTGGCAGGGGCTGTCGGGGAAGGCGGCTTGGAGGAGGTATCTGAGCCGAGCTTGAAGGAGGAGTAGGCAGGCCTGTTCTAGCAGGCAGCCCTTCTGGTCCTCGCAGGGGGAATGTGTGTCTTGAAAGGGGGAGTCCAGGCAAGGAGGAATCAGCTCCTAAAACCTTTGTGCATTTTGCCAAGGAGTCTGATTTTCTCCAGAAGACAATGGGAACCATGAAATGTTTTAGGCAACAGAGTGACACAGTACAGTTAGTGCTTTAGAAAGATCCCTTTGGCCACTGTGTGTACAGTGGGTCAGAGGAGGGAGAGGCTGGAGACCGGGGGGCCTGCTGGGGACCCACCGTGATGGGGCCTGAGATCAGGAGGCTGAGGCAGAGGGTGGGTGGGGAGGGGCTGGGTCTGAGACCTTCAGGGGTCGGTTCCCAGGGACTTGCTGAATGTGGACAGAGAGGAGGGGGAGGAGTTCAGGCGGACACCACAGTCTCTGGCCTGGTGGCTGGCTGGCTGGTGAAGCCATTGGCTGAGGGAAGGGAGGAGGAGGTCTGGGCACAGAGGGGAGATGTTTGGGTGTCGAGCTTGTTTGTTGGGAAGCCTTTGGAACAGGCAAGTGGAATCGTGTATGTGGGAGTTTGGGAGAGAGGCCGGGGCTTGAGATTGAGATTATGGGGTTAAGTGAAATAAAGCAGGAAAAGCAGTGAGCCTAGGGCCGGGCACACAGGCGCACGGTAAACATCAGTTCCTTCAAAGAGCTTGTAAGCTCATTTGGGGAGACAAGGCTCAGACGTGTGGAAACATTTAATATGAAGAGGAGGCCCTGCTGAATTAAATGTTGTAAGGATTATACTGTGTGCTGCAGCCACTCAGAAAAGGGGAGCGGTGTGGCCAGAAGAGCCATGGAAGGCGGCCTGGAGTTGGGGTCCCTCAGCTGGGGAGGGAAGGAGGCTTCCAGAAGGGGGCAGGAGGGGGAAGCAGGGCTGGGCACGGCTACTCCAGGAGAGAGAGATGTCCTGCTCGAAGCACAGGTGCCAGTGGTGGGAGGTGTGTGTGTGTGTGTGTTTATGTGTGTGTGTATGTGTGTTTGTGTGTGTGTGTGTTTATGTGTGTGTGTGTTTGTGTGTGTATGTGTGTGTATATGTGTGTGTTTGTATGTGTGTATGTGTGTGTTTGTATGTGTATGTGTGTGTGTATGTGTGTGTGTTTGTGTGTGTGTTTATGTGTGTGTGTATGTGTGTTTGTGTGTGTTTATGTGTGTATATGTGTGTGTTTGTATGTGTGTATGTGTGTGTTTGTATGTGTATGTGTGTGTATATGTGTGTGTATGTGTATGTGTGTTTGTGTGTGTGTTTGTGTGTGTTTGTGTGTGTGTGTATATGTGTGTGTTTATGTGTGTGTATGTATGTGTATGTGTGTGTATATGTGTGTGTGTATGTGTGTGTATATGTGTGTGTGTGTGTGTGTGTGTGTGTGTGTGAGAGAGAGAGATTGGAGCTTGGAGATGCCCTGGGGAGACAATGGGCAGATAGGGACAACTGCAGCCCTTCCCAGCCTCCCACCTGTTGGTACCCAATTCCAGCAGACTCTGTGTTCTCCAAACGTGTTGCTCAATATAGTGGAAGAAATAGAGGCATGTGAAAAGAGTCCCGGATTAGGAGTTATCCTACATCCTAATACTACTGCAGTCCTAGTACTACCTCGGCCTGTAACTAACTCTGTGATCTTGCTGGAAACTGGAATGAGTCACCTTGTTAGGTAGGGAGTTCCCCGTCCTAAGAGGTATGGTGCAGAGGCTGGAGGCCCCTTGCCAGACCTCAGGTGAGTGTCAGGTTTGGGACTTTTCAGGTCCCTTCTGAGCTGGTGTAACGTGAATCTCCCGTCTCTTGGGGTCAAGTGAAGGGAATGGATTATGTGTACCAGGAGGGTCCCTCTGCTTCCCTCCCCTCCTCTCCTTCCCCTTTCTTTCTTTTTCTCCTGATTTTCAAAATGAAATTCACTTTCCTGCTTTTGCTGATTACAAAAGCTGTATGCGCTCGCTATAAAACATAATTCTGCCAAGACAGGAAGGTCATCTCAAGAAAGTAGAGATCATCCGCAACCCTAACACTCTGAAATAACCCTGAAATAAGTGAATGTTTAGGAGAATGTATACTTCCAGGCTTTTAAAATATGCATACACATATTTTTAACAACAATGATGTCATGTAGTACATGCTGTTTTGTTAGCTCTTTTTCCTCTAAATATATGAATGTTTCAATCTTAACGTCTCCGCACATGCAGGTTTACTGGTTTTGGTGGTGGTCTCGTTCCCCCTGTGGGTGACACGCAGAGCTTGCTATGGTTCCACGTGTACATTCACTCTGTCATGTAAGAAACTCATGTTTGGATCGGAGCCTGCCACGTGGTAGGGGACAGATATTCTGGGCCCTCAGAGGGAAGGGGACACTTAGGCAACAAGAGAGCTCTTGGATCCCTGACTTGGGCCTTCCTCGAGGCGAAGGGGAGGACAGGGGACTGGATTGAAGTGGGATCTTCACAGTGGGTGGGCGTGTTTCTGGGTTGTTGCCATTTGTGGGTTTGGGTTGTTCTCCACTGAGGGACCGCTCAGGAGAGGATAGTCTGTTTCCTCTAACTTCTCAGGGCGGTGTGCAGGGTGGGGACAGTACCAAGCAGTGAATTTGAGAACGGAAAAAGCGGGGGCCTCTTTAGCAGCCATCCAAAGACAAGGACAGATGATGCCTAAAGTGGAACGTTTTAGGAATCTGTATGTGTGTTGGCATCATAAAAAAATGAGCTGGTTGGTAATGTCAAGAGCAGGGCTGCGGGCCACGTTGGAGAGGGCTGGAGAGGGTTGGTGGGCCAAGCCTGGAAGGAAGGTGGGTCTGGGGGTGGTGGCATATTTTCTCCGTCCGGTTTTCCTAAGTGTTTGTGTCTCTGGGGGAGTTTTAAGTAAACCAAGCAAGGATCACTGCCTGCGACTTGTTAATCCTCCCCTAGTTACAGCAGAGACGATTGGAAATCCCTAAGAAATCAAAAAATAGTAGCTACCGGGTGGTAACCAGTGAGCTCAGAAGATGGAGGCTGCAGCGGCAGGGGTCATTAAGCTGCCAGCTCTCCCTGCTGCTCTCGGAAGGAGGTGGAGAGCTGTGCTTGAAGCAGAGGTGGGCTCTTACCTCCCGGAAGATGCACGGGGCGGGAAGAAAGCTGGGCAGGTGCACAGGTCTGGGGAACCCCCGCCTCCTCCTTTCCCCTGTTGGGAACTCATCCACAGACGCCCAGGGAGGAGGAGGCACTTTGGCCACCTCTTGGCTACCTCTTCTGCCTGTTTCTCCTTTTGCAGGCTCAATTGTATTCTAGTTGCTTTAATTAGGGCCTGTGTCTTTAAGGAGGTTGAGCTGGTAAGGGGGCCTCAGAAAGAACCAACCAGAACACCTGCACTGGTCCTAGATGGGGAGGAGAGGGCCCTGGAGATCCCCGCCCACTGGCCTGAGCACCCCGCCTCCTGCACTGCTTGAAGGAGGTGTGGCTTGGAGGGCCCCTAGTTCGAGGATGTGTTAACAGGGAGTGCTGGCAGCGGGGCGGGGGGACCTTGGTTGCTCTGTCTGTAGTGTGCCTCAGCCTGATTCATGATGGGAGGAAGGTGTGTTGTCTGAGGAGGTGGCAGCTGTGGGCAGAGCAGGACAGCGTTGCGTCTGAAAATGCTTCTGGGTGGAGCCTGGGGGATCCATGATTCCACCTCAAAACAGAGCTGGAGGCGGGCTTGAAGCTCATCCTCACAAAATTTCATTTTAGAGATGAAGAAGCTGAGGCCCAGAGAGGTGGAGTTATTTGCCCACAGTCACACAGCTAGGGAGTGGCAGGACTCAGGCAAGAGGTCAGGTCTGGCCTCACTGGGCAGTGTCCTGTCCTGCGAGGAGGCTTGGCGTGGTGGAGGGCTAACTGGACAGGGGGTCAGACACTGGGGTCCCAGACTCAGGACTTGGAACATCTCTGAGTTTCCTTATTTAAAGAACGGACGGAATCAAATCTGTCCTGTCCACCTCATGGGGCTGTCGTAGAACAGAAAATGAGAGAAGCGCCGTGACGGTGCTTGGAATGCTGCAAAGAATCCCCCTCCCTTACACCCCTCCCCACCATGTTTAAAACTGTGATGTTCCCCAGCACAGGGTTCTGGCCTGTACCATGGAAAGGGAGGCGGGCAGCGATGGGTAGGTCCCCACACAGGGGGAAGGCGCGGACTGTCAGGGAAGGCTTGATGCTTGAGTCCATGCAGAGCCCTGGAGGTGGCTTTTGGCTTCTGGCCGTGGACAGGAGGTCTAAGACCATTTGGATCACGGGCTAGACCGGACCTCCGCTCCCTTCCTTTTCCTTCCAGCTCTTTGCAGGAAGCTCGTTAGACAGTCCTGAGCCCCTGTTGTTCTGCGAGAATCCCACCTGGTTTGTCCATGGCACAGTGAAGGCTGGGCTGGAAGGGGCGGGGCGCGGGGTGCCCATCTTGGGAGTCCCCAGTCCAGAGCCCCTCTCCCACCCTCCCTTTCTCCATAAGGGCTCACACCTGCATTGCTCCTGTTCCCCACTGCCCTCCCTCCCCCCCCTGGATCAACCTCTCAGAGGTCAGTGGCAAAAAGGAGGGGGGAGAAACAGAAATGATGATGACTTTGATTTTCTTCTCCTGTCGGAGCCTGGGGAGGGTGGTTGTTTTGCTTCCTGGACCTCAGCGGAGAATTCTCTGCCAGACAATCATCTCAGTGCTTTCATTGCTTTCTGATGCTCTCCTAACTGCACAGGGTCGGCTATTAAATGGTCATCAAACCTCAGCCTCTATCCCATCAATAGTCATAAAGTTGGGGAGATAAAAGCCATCAGTTTTCCATTATAGCTGAAAGCAATACTGTAGATAGCTATTTTCTGAATGCTGTAGATAGATGTATTTTAACCAGAGCAGGCTTTTCAGTGGGTCCCCAGCTCAGCTGTGAGTCCTGCTGGGCCCGGGAGAACCTGCCAGGTGGTGGTTGAAATGGGGGAGGGGCCAGGGCTTTCTCTCCCTTTGTCTCCTCTCTCCTAGGATTGAAAGGGTGCATCCTCAGGTGTGGGGTGCTGGTGGGGGGCGCTGCGGTGGTGGGACTGTGGGCTTCTTCCCTTGGTTCTGACCAGGTGCCGTGCATAAATGCATGGGTTGTAGTCTGCTCATTCTAACGAGAAGTGACCCTCCTCTGCCTGATCTCGGGCTGCGGGCAGGCCGGGGGCTGGGCTCAGGGTAGGTGCCTGGTGATTCGAGGTGTGGGTGTGAGGGCCTGCAGGCTGGGTCTGGTGGCATAGGAGGGGCTGCGGCCTAAGGAAGCTGGGAGACAGATTCAGACCATCGGGGGGATGGCTGCTCCTGATATAGAGTCCCTGTAGCTTCTCACAGATGAGCAGGCCATTTGGAAACGGATTTTGCAAGAAAATAGCTCGGCAGTGAGCAGCCATCAGATAAGTCCTCAGAATGAACTTTTCAAAGCACTCAAACCCCAGGGCCCTCCCGCCTCTGGTTCCAGAAGAATCTGGGATCTGAGACCGCCTGCCTCGGACCCCCGCCTGCAGCCCCCTCTCCTGGCCCTCCTTCCAGGCGCCTGTGCCCCAGCCTCCCTGGACGTGTAACTTCCCTCTGCTTTTCCTGCCTCTGGGGTCCTGCAGGGACCGGCTCCCCTACCTGGGCCGTCCTCCTAATGAAATGGAAAGTTCCCGTTCATCTTAGGAGACCCTTTGAGGTCACCATCTCTTTGAAGCTCCTCTGTCTTCCTGGAGGTTATGTTTTCTGTCCCCTGGGCTCCTACACCGCTTGTCCCGACCCCCGTCAGAGGTCTTCTTAGGATGCATTGCATTTGTAACGTGTGTGGATTTCACCCTACAACACACTCTGGGGTCAGATCACATTTCCTGATTTTTCTAAATTGGCTCCAGGTTCTCCCTGCCCCAGCCTGGCCGGCAGGAAATGCAATACCAGTTAATGGAGCTTCCCTTGTCTGTGGCATGCGGGATCCAGGCTCAGGGCGTGGGAAACCTGCAGCGGTGACGAGGCTGCCAGTTGGCCTGTGGCATTGCTCCTCCTGCCAGCCTGACAGTGGGGCTGGGTCCTTCAGCATCTGCTGGGCACCCCCGAGACCCCGCAGTGGTAATCTCCACTGACCCCAGACTTGCCCAGAGGGAGCCCGCCGACTGGGCACTTCCCTCAAGGCCATGGGGGCCCCCTGTTCAGCAGCAGCTCCCGGGGTCCCTCATGTGGGCCCTAGAGCAGGGGGCCCAGGTTTCCTCTAGCTTGGGGAATGGTTTTCTCTCCTGCCCCACTGGGCTTCTCTGCCCTCTCCATCACCAAGCCCTGGCACCTCCTGCTCTTGGCCTGCTTTCACGGGGCTTCTGAAGATAAGGCCTCTTCTCAGCGACAGGCACGCTCAGGCCTCCCGGCCTCAAAATCCTGTTCTCCTTCTAGAAGGGACACATGGGTGTCAGGGGAGGAAGGGAAAGCACCTTTTATCATTTCAATTCTCGTTCTTCGGTGCCTTCTCCACCAAGTTATCCTGCGTGCAGCTGCCACGTGGCCTGTACACGTACCCCTGCACCTAGCCTAGGGCTGGCACAGTGGAGGGTGCAAGAAACACTTGCTGAATTCTTGAATGCTCTTTCTTGCCTTAAAGAGAGATTGTAGGAGGTAACTTCACCTTTTCTTACCGACACCGTGCTCTCCTTAACTACCGGTTAATTCTCACAGATGGCGTCCGCGATGCCTTCAGGTGTTACTGACTTACAGAGAACTGTTGGCCCCTACACTAATTAGCCTCAGACACCGTGAATCTTGAGTAACTGTGTTTTGCTTTTCTAGTATTTCTGTTTCCTTCACTGTGTCTGCTGTTACTTCTCGCTGAAGGTTCTATCTGCCCCTGGGAGTTTCCCTCTGTCATCCGTTTCCTTTCACTGGTTTTCTCTGGAACAGAAAACCAGATCGCCTGTGTGTTCAGATTATCTATGCACTAGGCACCATTAGACTTTAAGCGAAGAGATGAAGGATTTTCTTAGGAGTAAAATATCTGTTTTAGTGTACAAACTCCATCCTCTCTGTGCGGCTTCCTTGTTCTTGGCGGGCTGCCTGAGGGGTGACCTACAAAAGTGCTATTATGGTGGACCTTTCAGATTAAAAATATATACTTCAAGATGACTTTGGAAAAGGGACATGAGAGCATATTAAGGCCTTTTGGAATTAGAGTTGGCTACGTAGATGGATAAGGAGAGGCGAACTCTGTTTTTATCTGCAAAGAATATCACTGAATCTTCATCATCTGCAGTTTTCCCTGATGACCTTGGGTAACGGCACAATTTTACCTTTTTTATCACTGACGGTGGGCCTGGGGATTCGGTTGAGGGAGGTTTGGGCCTTGGAGGGGCGAGGGTTGTCACACCAGCAGGGGATATTGTCTCATCTTGGAGCTGTCGCCTCTGCGCTGGGTGACTGCAAGCACCCGAGTCAGCGGTGGTGACAGTAAGGCCTGACCCAGTTAGGCTGCTGTGAAGACCAGGTAGAGAGAGTTCATGGTGAGGGCCTCTTTTCAGAAATTAAAAAAAAAATTTAATTGAAATATAGTTGATTTACCAGGCTGTGTTAGTTTCTGGTGTACACAGAATATATATACACATATTCTTTTTCATATTCTTTTCCATTATGGTTTATCACAGGATATTGACTATAGTTCCCTCTGCGTACAGTAGGTCCTTGTTGGTTATCTATTTTAGATATAGTAGTGTGTATATGTTTCTCCCAAACTCCTAATTTATCCCTCCCCTCTTTTCCCCTTTGGTAATCATAAGTTTGTTTTCTATGTCTGTGAGTCTGTTTCTATTTTGTAAATAGGTTCATTTTTGTCATATTTTAGATTCTACATATAGGCGATATCGTATGATATTTGTCTTTCTCTTTCTGACTTACTTCACTTAGTATGATAATCTCTAGGTCTATCCATGTTGCTGCAAATGGCGTTATTTCATTCTTTTTTATGGCTGAGTAATATTCCATTGTGTGTATATACCATATCTTCTTTATCCATTCATCTGTTGATGGACACTTAGGTTAATTCTATGTCCTGGCTATTGTAAACAGTGCAGCAATGAACCCTGGGGTGCATCTATCTTTTCAAATTATAGTTTTCTCCAGGTTTATGCTCAGGAGTGGGATTGCTGGATCATATGGCAACTCTAGTTTTAGCTTTTTAGGAAACCTCCATACTGTTTTCCATAGTAGCTGAACCAATTTATATTCGTGAGGGCCTCTTTTCAGATACGAGGGATGTGTGAGCTGGGGTGGTGTCAGCAGCTTGATGGAAGGGACGAGCCTGGGCCAGAATTCCTGGGTCCTGCCCCCAAACCGGCCCCATCTCTCTGGGAAACCTCAGAGGTGCTCTGTACCCTCTCAGCCTTGGCTCCTTTATCTGAAAGCAAAGGGAGTGAATGAAATGATATCCCAACTTCTATGCTTCATCAACTGTGGCTTGCCTTATTTCTGGGATTTGGGCAGGAGAGGAGGGAGTATGTGACAGAGGAGAACCGTGGGCTCAGGGCATCAGTAAACTTCCTGCCACCCAGTGAGGTCAAAAGTGTCTTTGTCTTATGATTCGTAAGTTTGCATGAGAAGATGCAGGCGGTGTGTGTGTGGCCTTAGGAGGCGCGGGGACAGAAATACCGAGGGAGGCGCAGCTTGACCAGTGGAGCTGTTGGAAGAAGGGCGTTCCGCTTCGATGCCTGTGCAAGGCCAGACTCTTGCCTCTCTGCCGTGCAGGTAGGAGCTGAAGCAGGGGCCTCTGGACAGCAGTTGCCTCATTTCTAGAGTCACTGGTCTCGAAGGTCCCTCTTCACCCAAAACACTGAGAACCAGCGAAACACTTTACAGTCCCCCCTCATCCTGGCAAGGGAGGACGTGGGGGGTTCTGCCCAATGGCCCATCCCCTCCTTGGATTCTCTGGTTGGGGTGCAGATGACGGATCATCTCTCCAGATCATCCTGGGTGCTGCGTCTCTAATTCTAGGCTTTCCAGATCTGAAAGCACGTCCGTGGGCCCGTGGGCTGTGCTGTGTGGCATTTGGGCTTCCCAGGCTCAGAGACATGGGGGCCAGGCAGATCAGGGTCCTCCTAATTCTGGTGGCTGGAAGAGCAAAGAGGAGAGAGTCACTCTCTGGTGATTCCACCCAGGGGATGCCCTTTGGCGGTGGCAGTGGGAGGAAGGGAGATGCAGGCGTGTGTGTTCTTTGGGGGACGAGTGTGTACTCAGAGGAGGGTGCTTGAGTGAACGAAAGTGTGTGTCCCTATGGGAGAGGGATGTTCTCTGGGAGCAGGTCTGTGGGCGGTCTGTGGATTTCATCAGCACGCTCCCTCAAAGTGTCTCTGCCCTGTAGGTGCTACTGCTGTAAAGAAATTGCCATCTGCTTTAATAATAACGAAACCCAGGCTCTCCACAGGAAAAGGGGGAAATCTCCTGGGCTCCACCGTCCTCTCCTGGGGCCCCCTTCCCTTGGGGCTCTCTCAGGGATGCCCACTGCCACTTCCCGAGTGTGAAGGGGTGGGGGCTGCCCTGCTCCCCTTTAACACTCAGGCTCCAGTGGAGGTGCCTCTCCACTTTCTAAAACCTCACGCACAGCCAGGATCAGTTATTAATGACACTTAAATAAAGGGAGACAAAGGGAGATAGGCACAGAGGGTACCCTGAGCCCAGGTTCTCTGTTTTTCTGAGGCCTGCCACGCTCTCTGTGGCTACCCACCCCACCCGCATCGTACTCTGGTCTTGGGCTGCCCGCGTGGTAGGCACCATTTGGCATCTGTTTCCCTGGGCACAGGCCTGACTCCTTGTTGTCCAGACCCCAGAGGGCAAGGCTGCTGGAGGGGACCTGTCCCTTCCCCTTGTAGTTGATGCTGGGAATGCCATTCCCTAGGAAGACCAGGCTTGCCCAGAAGGATGTGGCTTTCCAAGGCAGGTGACACTGATGGAGTGCTTGTGTGTTAGGAACCTGTCACTATGAGGGATTGTCACACTCAGCCTCAAGTACTCTTTAAAACCCTACTATTATTTCTCTATGCTCGGATAAGAGCACTGAGGGCCAGAGATTTTAAGTGACTTGCCCAAGACTGTACAGCTTATAGGAAGGAACCTGAAGCAGGGCTGGCTCCAGAGGCTGTGTTTTCACAGTTATTCTGCAGTGTCTCCAGATGTGGCCCATGGGCCCCCATCTCCATCAACTGCGGCTCTTATTAAAATGCTGATTCCCAGGTCCTTCCTAAAACCTATTGAGACAGCTTCCTGGGCTTGGGGCCTAGGAATCCAATTTCCCCCAGCTCCCTGGATGATTATCTTCACTGTGAAAGTTGAGAACTGACACCTGCAGGCACCCTGGCGCCAGGTCCGCTGCTGGAGCCCATGCCTGGGGTTGGTTTGGTACGGGGGCCTGCAGAGAAGGTCCTGGATGTGCAGCCTGACAAACAAATCCACTTTTTAGGTTCACCTGTGAGTAGGAGTTTATTTGCTGGTGTCTTCTCCTTCTCCGTGTTCTCTAGAATTCTTCTGATGGTGGAAGGAGTGTGCCTGGGCCGGAGAGTGGCCCAGATTCATCTGCCATTTGCTCGTGTGGAGCATCCAAAAGCTTTTGCTTTAATATCCAGCTGGCGTTTTTTTACCGTTAAAATGACCCCTGTCTGTTTATCCTTCGGAAAACAACCAAAGTATTTGCCGTGAATCCACACAGCCGTTGGAAGTGGGATGCCAGTGCAGAGAGACCACTGTGGTGGGAATGGAATGCACGGGTGGGCCTGAGCCTTGAAGATGGGGTTCGGCCCAGCGTGGAGGCTGGTGCTTGTGGCCAGACAAGGATGGGCAGCGCCCCTGCGCGGGTCTGGCTGACTCCCGTCACAGCGAGTCTGCTGCCGAATGCAGCACCCCGCACGGCCTCTCCCTCTCCCACGCTGGGGCATGCCTGGGGGACGCAGGCTTGGAGTCTGGGAACCAGAGGAAGTGAGGCCCAGGCCCCACAGCTGTCCTTGCCAGGGGGAGAGCACAGTGGGAATCGCTCCCCCAGGGCGTCATGGCTGCAGGTGCAGGTCCTGGGGGACTGTGCTGGAGCGGCCCCAATCCTCTCTCCCAGGACCTACCCAGAGAAGGCCCCCAGCATGGGCAGGGGAGGCCCTGCCTCTCTCCCGTGCAGAGATTGAGACCCTGGAGAGCAAAAGCCTGGTCCTGGAGGAGTGGCTGCTCAGGCCAGACACAGAGGGTCTCAGCCTGCATCTGAACCAAGCTGGGGTCGGCGGCAAGGTCAAGTGCCGGCTATAAGGGGAAGGGGATTGATGAGTGCAAGTGGGTTAAATAGCCTCCTTCCCCAAATTCCAGAAGGTCCACCTGGAACCCCAGAATGTGGCCTTATTTGAATAGGGTCTTGGCAGATGTAATTAGTTAAGATGAGGCCATGCTGGATTAGAGTGGGCCCTAAATGCGATGACTGGTGTCCTCATAAGAAGGAGAGAGCAGACATAGACATACAGGGAGGAAGACAGAGGCAGAGAGACTGGAGCGACGCAGCTTCGGGCCAAAAAACGCTGAGGATTGCCTGGAGCCACCAGCAGCGGGAAGAGGCGAGGAAGGCTCCTTTCCTGCTGCCTTCAGAGCGAGCACGCCCCTGCTGACACCGCGATCTCAGGCTTCCAGCTTCCAGAACTGAGAGAGAATTAATTTCTCTTATTTTAAGCCCCTCGATTTGTGATGACTTGCCGTGGGAGCCATGGGACACGAACATACCGAGGCAGGGTCTCCCACACTTCTCCAGGGGCGTCCCTAGCTAGAGAAAGACTGTGACCCCCAAGGCTGGTGGGCCATGGCGAAGTTCATGACAGTTGATTTCCCATGAGAGGCGGGCAGGAGGGACCTCAAATGGGCAGGTGCTGCTTGGAAAGGTGGGAAAATGCTAAGGGGAGGGGGCTTTCTGAGGAAGGGGAGAGGGCGTGAGATGGTGGGTTCCAGGGCACTTGGTTGGGAGAGGATGGGCTGGGGTCAGTTCTGGGGTGAGTGAGGGGTTCTGTGGTTTCCTAGGCAGAGAGAGGAGCTGGGGAAAGACACGATTTTGAGGGCAGACATCAAGCAAAGCAGGTGTGGGACTTCCCTGGTGGTGCAGTGGTTAAGAATCCGCCTGCCAATGCAGGGGACATGGGTTCGAGCCCTGGTCCCGGAAGATCCCACATGCCGCGGAGCAACTAAGCCCATGCGCCACAACTACTGAAGCCTGCACTCTAGAGCCTGCGAACCACAACTACTGAGCCCGCTTGCCACAACTACAGAAGCCCACGTGCCTAGAGCCCGTGCTCCACAACAAGAGAAGCCACCACAGTGAGAAGCCCGCGCACCGCAACGAAGAGTAACCTCCGCTCGCCGCCGCAACTAAGGAAAGCCCACATGCAGCAACGAGGACCTAATGCAGCCAGAAATAAAAATGAAAAAAAAAAAAAAGAAAAGCAGGTGTGCTGTAGGCCTGTAAGGGGCGAGCCTTCCTCGTGGCAACAAAGCCCAGTGACTCTTGAGGGGGAAGGAAAAAAGGCAGAGCGTGTTTAAGGTCAGGTGGCACTGGCTCTGCCCTGGTGGCTGTGGCCGCACCTTGGGGCCTCTCTCTTGGATTCTGCTGCCACCATCGTACCCAACCCCAGAGGGTGATGTCCCTCCCACATGGGAGCAGTGGCCCAGGCCCCTCTGCCGCTCTGAGAGGACTGGCAGCCTTGGCCTTGCAACCCAGACAGACCAGGGTTCAAGTCCCAGCCGCAGCACTTCCCAGGCATGCCACAGTCATTTCTCCAAGCCTCGGTTTCCTTCTCTGTCTGGTGGGGGATTTTGTGAGGATTAAACACGTTAATGCTTTTAGAGGTGCTTAGCGGACACACAGCAACTGCTCAAAATTGTTAGCTATTATGACTTATTATTAGTTTGGTAGGTCTCAGTAATTGCAAAGACAGGACTGAAATGGAAATAATTATAGCAAACATAAACTGCATAAAAATACAGGAAACATAAACTGCATAAAAAAACCCAGGTTTCCATGGTGCAGATTTCAGATCCCGAGTGTCTGGGCTGGCTCAGCATCCTCGTGGCTCTCCCCGGGCTGGGCATCGGGATTCCGTGAAGGTTACCACCTGGCCGCCTGCCTTGGAGCCCCTCGGCCTCTTGAGTGTGTCGTTGCTGGTGGCAGCAGCCTGTTTCCTGGTGGTGGGAGCGAGGCTGCAGGTCTTGGTCTTTGTCAGGAGCTGGATTGGAGCGACCCAGCTCTGAGGTCTCAGTTTTGGTTGCAACTCAGAAACCTCCTTTGGGATGAACTAACCGATATTAATCGTTGACTCCCCAACTTCTCCGAGCTGGCTGGCTCTGCTCTGAATGTGGAAGCTTGGGTGGCATCCTGTGTTCTCTCATGGCTGTTGCTGCCTCCCTCTGCTTCCTTTCAGAGCAGGAGGGGTCAAAAGTGATGGGTTTTGAGAAGGTGAGCTGTATGAGGGTGAGTGGGAGAAAGTCCTAGCCTGGAAGGCTGGTGCCCAGAGATTGTGCCTGGGCTGTGGCTCTTTGCAGGGGGCCATTGTAGGCTGGTCAACACATTGAGTGTGTCCCACAGAGACTTCCACCGGGACTGACACTCCGTGTGATGCCACTATGTGTGCTACTTGGATTTGAGCCTAGAGGGCGGGCCAGGGGCATCCTCTGCCAACTTCTGAGTGTCCACCGGAACATAGTTATTTTTTATTTCGTTTCTGTTCAGTTCTATGCACACGGACTTACCATTGTCTTGGGGTCCTGGATACCTTAATTAAAATGTCAGTCATCACCCGTTACAGATCCTTTCCCTGCAGATCACCAGCCACCTGATCTCTAATTGCCATTCCCAGTTTGCCTCCTGGTTTGGAAGGGTTCTGCTTAAGGCCTTCCAACAGCCTGTCTATCTACCTACTATTTGCAGACCTACTACTGCAGAGGAGTGCAGCTGGGTATTCAAGGGGTGGCCTTCCTATCAGCTATACAACTGGTCTACTTTCCTCTTGCCACGTTCATTTCCATATATTAAAACCCACTGTACCCCATTCCAATGCAATGGTAGGTTCTACTCTTTCCTTTGAACACCAGCGTCACCACCAGCAATACCCAGATGAAATTCACGTTGCCCGTAAGGACATCCAGTACACGTCTAGTAGGCCAAGGGGCAACAAGAAGGACCACCACGAAATGCCAGGCCCCCATGGAAGACCATCTATGGGGGGACACTGTCAAACTCTCTTGCTGGGACACGTTACCTTCCTGAGCCAGAAGCTGGAGGACTGCTCCCTGGGGCCTGGGCTCAGACATCATCAGCCTGATTGACTGATGTCTTCAGGCTCTGTGCCTCTTGGGGTGTCCTCTGGTGGCTTTCTTTGAGTAGACCCTGATGGTACATGGCCCCTGTTGTGTCCTGGTGGGTCTGGGCTGTGGTTTGCAGCTTTCTACCCATGGTGCCCATCAGCATCCATTTCTCCTGCCCTGTTTGACTCCCTGCACTGGGGCTGTACCTGTCGAGTCACCCCTGCCGTCTGCCAGCTGCCGTGGGGATCCACCTTGGCTGACACACTGAGATGTTGCCTCCTACCTTGACCCCAGATGCCTACCACAGGAGCAGGATGCAGGAACTGGAGTGTGTTTTACAGGAAGTGCTGGATGTCCAGTGGTGTTATGGCCAACCCACTTTCCAGCCGACTGGGAAGAGGACAGAGTGAGCAGTTGGGGGGAACCTACCTTCACTTCAGAATTCTCCTGGGGGCTTAAAGCTTTCCAAGTGGGCCTGGGGAGCCCTGCCCCTTTTACTCATTGGAGAGAATGAGGGCTTGGTGGTGAACCCTGTCTTAGCCCATTTGAGCTGCTATAACAGAAATACCATATACTAGGGGGTATAACAACAAAAGTGGAAGGGGCAAGCTCTCTGGATCTCTTTTATAAGGGCACTAATCCTATTCATGAGGGCTCTTCCATCATGACCTAATCACCTTCCAAAGGCCCCACCTCCTAAAACCATCATATTGGGGATTACGTTTCAATATATACATTTTGTGGGGACCAAACATTCAGTCTACAGCAGGCCCCTCAGGGGAATCGTTTTGCCCAAGGCTGCCCAGGTGTCCTGGAAAGGCTTCTGTTCTTTGCATCCAGAACAAATGTTCCTCTCGTTTCTGCCTCAAGAACCTACTCATTCATCCTTTCCCATTGCTGGGTCCACTTCCCTCTCTGTTGCACTGTTGCCATGATGGCCTTTTTTCTCTTCCTGGGTCTGCTCCTCCCTGTGTCTCGATTTCCACTTACAGCCTTTTCTTCCCTTTGTACCTTGTACTCCTGTGTCCTGTCTCCTATCTCTTGAACCTCAGCCTTAGCAGAGCCCTTTAGGGTATATGTGAGAGATTCAGTAGAAGCAGTGAGGAACTGCTTATTCTGAGATAAATGCATTCAAACACTTGATGAGCACTTAAGATTCTTCTCACTCCTTGCCTAGTGTTATGTCTTCACGTAGAAGTCACCATCTTTTCTCTGCCACAAGGAACAGTCTACCTTCACACTTTGTCTTCTTGGATGAAGCCAAACTCCAGTTCAAATCTCAGAAGCTCCAAGTTTCTGATGTTTCATTGATTTATAATAGAAGTTTTCAGAGAGCTGGTGACAAAATCCAATGGGACCTTGTGACCACTTGCTCTCCCTGAGCGGTTTGCCGTGTCCCCTCTGATTTCCATCCAGCCCACTCCTCATGGGAGACACTGGACCCATTGCAGGACTGCAGGTCCCTGTAATGAGCATTGGTGCAAGTACCACCCACAGGGGAGGGGCATGGCTCCCAGCCCTCTGATGTCAACCTGGAGTTGCCACCTGTTGTGGAATTGGAGGGTAGAAGCAGGAAGGACCTGCCCAAGAATCAGGGCTGAGGGGAAGGGCCCGTGACTGGGAGGAATGAGGACTTTCTGCCTGGAGGCGTGTGCTGCGTCCGTCAGGGTGGCAGGGCCTTCACATGGGCGTGCCTGTGGGGACACACATGAGTGAGCATCCTGCTTGCAGGTGAGACAGGGAGCCCGGATTCAGTTCTTTCCTCTCTGGATGCTGCGTTCTGTGTGCTTGACCTTAAGCTGACAGGTTGGAGTCCCTCAGTTTATAGATTTTATTTTTAAAGCCTTTTTCGTAAAACACTAACCTCAGCGAAGGAGAAAGAAGAAAAAGGAAAAAAGCTGAGTTCAGCAGCTGTAGTTTGCTGTATTTTTCATCTTGCATCAGCAAGTTGGGACCACAAATAATCTGGTCTTATACGCTTCCGTGATGTTGCTGCTTAAGGCTCGGCTCTCCTCCTGAGGCAGTATATTCCTCGGAGCCAGCATCCCTCCCCTTCCCCAACCTGCCGGCTCCAGTGGGTGGTGGGAGGTGGGCGGCCAGGGAGAGGGGTCCAAGTGGAAGGCAGAGCACAGAGGGGAGCACCGGCCAGCCAGGGGGTGGGTCATTAATTTCTGAATGGTTTCTGGAATCAGCTAAACATTTCCTTTTAACCAGCTTCCCCAGCCTCATATCCTTTGTTAGTTGAGGAAAAATGTCATTTATAATGGATATTGCCTTGATAAATAGCTCCCAGGAAGCACAGCGTTCTCATTAGTCTATATAATGGGAAAGGCTCCTAGTGGTGGCATCGCTGCCCAGATATTTGCCTGAATGGAAAAATATTTGTCTCTGCAGTGGGCTCTAGAAGGCCTGGAGGAAGGACGCCGGGGTGCCAGGCTGAGGGCCCAAGGTCCCCTGCAGCCTCTGTGGTCCCGAGGGAGTGTGTGTTCTCCCAGTCCTCTGTGAGAGCAGAGCCGGACTCCTGGTCCTTCCTGCGTCCTGCTGGGGCCAGGCTGTGGTGTGCAGCCTTCTCTCCCTCTCTGCCACGCCAGCCTCCTGTCCCTGCTCTGGCCCCCTGCGCTTATTCTCTATTCATCATTCCTAGGGAGAAAAAGAATAAACACGTACAGAGCGAATTCTATCTTTCGGAAGTACTTTTGCATATGTGATTTCACTGTTCACTTTTGCATATGTGGTTTCATTTCCACACTCTTCTGTGTAGGTGTCAGAGCCATTTAGGCACTAAGAGTTACCGTGATGTTTCCAGGGTTTACGGCTTATAAGCAGCGGCTGTTTTGATCCAAATACTCCACGCTGACACGGATTCCTTTTGCCCTTCTGCTTGTTTGAGAATGGACAGTTTACCCAGCCTTTCTCCACAGGGACCCATTGGATTTTCCTCTGTGGGTCCCCAAGGCACTTGTTCATGTTAAGAGTGGTGCTTAAGGATGTGTGTTAATTCTTGCAGGCCACTGGGGCCTCCTTTAGCAAATGGCTGGTATCAGAGATAGCAAAGGTACTTTTCCAAGTTCCTAACAACCACCAGGCAGTGTCTGAGGAGGGGAGGGAGACAGACCCACCAAAGGGCATTTTGGGGGGCTGACCTATCTTAGTGCCAAAGTTAATGTGACCCTGATGCATTTTGCCCTGCTGCCACCTGGAAATCTGCTTGTAATTTTATTTTTCAAGGGGAAGTGTTTGGAGAGTTCTTGATTCTTTTCCTGCTTAGTGGAAAATCTTCTGTGCCTCCAGATATAGTCGCCATCCATCCATCCATCCACTCATCCATTCATCCATCCATCCATCCACTCATCCATCCATCCGTCCGTCCATCCATCCATCCATCCATCCATCCATCCATCCATCCATCCGTCTGTCCATCCATCCATCCATCCCTCCACTCATCCATCCATCCATCCATCCATCCATCCATCCATCCATCCATCCACTCATCCATCCAACCATCCATCCATCCATCCCTCCACTCATCCATCCATCCTTCCATCCATCCATCCATCCATCCACTCATCCATCCACCCATCCATCCATCCATCCATTCATCCATCCATCCATCCATCCATCCATTCTTTCTTCCCTCCCTCCCTTCCCCCTTCCATCCAAAAGGCTCTCTATTCAGTGTCAGGCACTACTCTGGGCACTGAGGATTCAAACATGAATAAAGTCATTTCTGTTCTGAAAGAATTCATACTTTAACGGGAGAAACAGATACAAAAAATATAAATTATGATATGATTGGTGGGGAAAGCATAATAACTGGTGTTTGTGAAACACGTTCAGAGTTGGGGCAAGGCATCATTCTCAGAAAGTTTTCTGGAAGAGCCGACACCTCCTGAACTGGGTTTGGAAGGGTGAACTGAAAGAGGAGGTAAGGAGCGTGTGGTTGGGGGAAGGCAGTCCTGGCAGGAGGGGTCTGTGGGGTAAGGCTCTATGGAGCATCGCAGTTGGGGAACTCGTGCCATTTGCTATTGCTACGAGGGTTTGGGCGAGAGAGAGGAGTAGGAGGAGGAGAAATGAGATGGAGAGGTCATCACGGCCCCGATTATGGGTGAGGGTCAGGGTGGCAAATGATGGGCTCTTGAAACCCAGGAAGTCCCCCTTTGGGGGCATTAGTGGGGCCATAGTCACCAGAGTCAGAATAAGTCCCTCAAAAAGCTGAGGCCAGCGTTCTGGGCACAGTTCTAGGTGCTGTACGGGAATCTCGGTGACACTTCCCAGAAATGACTAGACCTTTTTTCTGGATGAGGATTCTCACAGTGGGGTAACTTGCCCAAGCTTGTTCCCTTTGTGATTTGCAGAACTGGGGCTTGAACCCAGGTTGTTTGAGGCCTGGGATTTTGCTTTTAGTCACTCTGCCCCTCGTACTGGTCTGTAGTTTAGGCTGGATTTTCCTCTGTATGTTGTGTTTTACGAAATATGATTTGATGTCAGAGCCTATCTGAATCTCTGTAACAACATGCCGTGGAATCATAGGGTTTGGATGGATTGTGAAGGTTGAGAAACGCTCTGCGGAGGTGGGAGGGAGGGGAATTGCAAAGGAGGGGAGGGATCTGGGTCTTTGAGTGGGAGGTCTTCAGCTTCTGGAATGGGAAGACTAAAGGTTGAAAGTGCTTGAACTTAGCTCGTGAAACTTCAAGTGTCAGAGTCTCAGGACTAATCCCTGGGGTTAGGAAGATCACTGAGAGGCCGACCACTGGCCATGGGGATCTTGCCTGTTCCCTGGCCACCGCAGGATCACCTGCTACCCCTGACTTAAAGGACTTAAAAGAGGTGGACCTGGAGCTTTTTGCTCTGGAGCAGGAGGGAGGGTGGCAGTGGGGAGGGAGAGAGAGAAGAAACTAACCTCATACCACCAGCAGGAACCGTATCAGCATTTGGAGAAAGTTGAAAGAAATCTTTCAGTTGGCTGGCTACCTAGCTCAAGGCTAACCACACTCTTAACACAATAATAAGTCAATCCTCACTGAATAATTAAACAGAGAGCCTTCATAAGTATTGACTTAACGTGACAGCAAGTCTGTAGTGACTCTGGGTTTGCTTATGTAAACACAATCTCTTGTTCAGCTTACTTAGCAGTTCAATGAAATAGAACAGTCCTTCAATTAAAATCAAATGATGCATACGTTTAATTCTTTTCTCCTCTTACCAGGTAATAATAGGTTTGGAACATAGGTGAAGGGATTGGGGGGGGGAATTGGGGAAAAGGGCATCTGCCCATCTGCCTGTGTTTTCAGAGAACACGAAGGGCTATATCCAATGGTGGTGTCTAGAAGAAGGATGTGGACTTGGCTCCCATCTCTGGGACCTGGGTGGGAGATCCACGTGGGCTCGGGTTGGCTTCTTTCCCATCCAGACCCTCCCAATCCTCTCCTAACGCAGGTTTCTGTTGGCCGCTCTGGTTGGCATGCCAGTCTTTTGACGGTGGCCTGGGTCTAATTGATTGCTTCTGGTCACCTGGGGTCCAGTGGCTCCAACCACAGCCATCTCCAGGTCATTTCCTCTGGATGCCCTCATGGCTCACCGGGAGGAGAGAGGGGATGCTGGGGGAGCTCCAGACTGGATGGAAAAGGGGGGGCCAAGGAGGAAAGTAGCACCTCACTGATTCCCGCGGATGACACCAGAAGGGAAATAAGCCTTTCTCCTTTTGCAGCTGCCACATGCTGGGAGAAGGGGAGGGAGCCGTGGGTTGAGAAAAGAGAGGGCTGGGTAAGGGTGGGGGCAGTGGGGTGGTGGGGAAGACCCACTGGCTTTGGAGCTAAGATTTGAAGCTAAGTCTTGTGCCTTGCTGCTGTGATATTAAGTGAGTTAATTAACCTCTCTATGCCTCTATTTCCTTACCTGTAAAACAGGGTTAATCATGCTAACTTCAGAGAATTGTTGTCAGGGTAAAGTGTGGTGGTGTTAGTGGAAGTACTTTGTGTGACTCGGGGTAAGTGCAGGAGATGCTTGTTAACAGATCACAGATATTATATTCCTTTGGCCTGAAGGGAGAGCTCATGCCTTCTACACAGTGTCCCATGCTCAGCAGTGGTGAGCGGAGTCCCCTAATCTCGATAACAGTGTAGCAGGTGTTGATGGGGCCGCATGATCCGTTTGCTCATTCAATCCTCGTCCCCACTGTACGAGGAGGTAAGTACTATTATAACCTCCGTTTTGCAGATGAGGAAACCTGGAGAGGTTTAATGACCTTGTCCAGGCCACAGAGCTGAGCCAACTTTCAGACCCAACCAGCGTGACAAGATGTCAGAGATTGGACGTCACGGGTGGGCCTCCTTCTGTGGAGGGATGGGGTTCTCTCAGAGTTCAGGACCTCCTGGGGAAAGGGAGCAAACATTTCTCCTTGCAGTAGCGTGCCCTGAGCTCTTGGTCAGGTCCAGAAGGGTTCTGAACTGCATTTGCCAGTGTGGCGCCAAGCTCTCTCACCTGCAAGCTCCTAGGACTTGGAGCTGCCCTGGAGTGAGGGGCCAGTGCTCTGAGATGGGTAGCTTTGCTCTCTCAGCCTTTTTCCTTTGGGATCTAGGGTCAGTCGCATTTGCTGATGCTTCTGGAACCAATAACATTTTCTCTAACCAAAGGCTTTGAGAAATCATTGTTTATAAAAACGCAGGATTCCTGGGGCCTCATTCCATTAAATGTAAAGAAATAATTACCGGGGCTTCCCTGGTGGCGCAGTGGTTGAGAATCTGCCTGCTAATGCAGGGGACACGGGTTCGAGCCCTGGTCTGGAAAGATCCCACATGCCGCGGATCAACTAGGCCCGTGAGCCACAACTACTGAACCTGCGCGTCTGGAGCCTGTGCTCCACAACAAGAGAGGCCGCAATAGTGAGAGGCCCGCGCACCGCGATGAAGAGTGGCCCCCACTTGCTGCAACTAGAGAAAGCCCTTGCACAGAAATGAAGACCCAACACAGCCAAAAATAAATAAATAAATTTATAAAAAAGAAATAATTACCATCTTAAAGCAGCTTTATTAAAAGAGCACATAATAAACAGTGTATTCTATTAGCATCTTTTGAAATTTAATTCTGGATCCTGTCAGTTCACACACTCACCATGTTCCCCTGTTTGTAACCAGGGTGCATAAAGTATATTGTCTCCTGCATTTTATCCCTTAACATGATTTCATGTTTAAATTTTCACATGTTGGTATCATCTACGTCCTTGTCATTTTCACTAGCCATGTGGCTTTCTGTGGCTTACCCTTCTGAACCATTCCTCTCTAGGAAAGAATCCAAGGCCAGGTCTGTCTTCCTTCATGAATTGTACCGTCATCTGTTTTCCAAGTTACTCCCACTGAAGCATTCCTGCGATCCTGCCTCTTTCACGTGGATTAGATAGACCCTTTGTGGGTTTGGTTTTTGGTGTGTGTCCCTTTCAGTGTGTGCCTTTTTTATTTGCTTTGAACTTGGACAAAGAAGATCAGATAAAATCAGAGAGCAAAGCTAAGCAGTAATGAAGAATTTTTCTTTTTTTCTTTTTCTTTTTTGGCCGTGCCGCGTGGCTTGCAGGATCTTAGTTCCCTGATCAGGGATAGAACCTGGGCCCCCTGCAGTGGAAGCGTGGAGTCCTAACCACTGGACTGCCAGGGAATTCCCAAGAATTTTTCTGTTTTCAGTGACACAGACCCAACTACCTTAAGAAAAATTAAAAAGGAATCTGTTGGCTTCCAATAAAATATAGAAAGGGCAGGAGTGTATTCCAGGACTCAAATACAAATAGGTCTCCCTCTGTCTCGCTTTGTCTCTAGTTTCTGTTTCTCTCTGCAGGTCAGCTGCATGCTTATCCTTACTGTGACCACGAGGCTAGATCTATGGTCCCAGTTTATCTGGGCTCACATCCACAGTGTCTTATAACCAGAAAGAAAAGAATGTTCTTCTTTGCTCCATTAGGAAAGTCTCTGGGCAGGGCTCTGCTTGGCCTGGCTTGTGTTATTTCCTTATCCCTGGACTAGTCAGTGTGGCCAGGAAGAGAGCGTGTGGTGGGCCAAGCCTGGGTCACGTGTCCGCCTGTGGCCCCGGACGGTGGAGTGCCACGGTTGACAGCCTGTAAGAACTACCTGGCCGGAGAAGGAAGTCCGCAACCCACCCCCTAAGGGGAGCTGCTGTTCTAGGCAGAAAGTATGAGTATCCATGTACACGTAAAGAATAAACAGGAGGGAAGGAAGCCAAGTGGATTCTTGATTTCATGAGACAAGTGGCGGTAGTCCTCGGGAACAGGCAGGAAAGGACGGGGGCTCAGGCTGTCCACAGTGAGCCCTGGAGGCGTCAGAAAACAGGCACGTGGGGGAAATCCATTTTCCCCTTTCTCAGTGTCACGTAACATTGAGCCTACTTAACCGTGCCCTGCACCACTGGAGGGGACCTCAGAAAGCCATTCCAGAGGCTCTTGGGTCTATGAAAGCCATTTCCTCTGTGTTCCCCTAAATTGTCTCTGAAGACCATCATGAGTAATTTGCATTTCTTGCGAACCCTTTTTCTTCTCCATAAGATATTCAAGTGCCCTGTTCATCAGCATGCAGCAGTGCTGGTGGCAGCCGTCTGGAAGCATTGTTAGCGGTGGCGGGTCATGGCAGCAGAGCCAGAGAAAGACCCTGTCCTCACTGGCAGGTGCCTGGTCCTGCTTCGCTGGCTGTAGGGTGTGTGACCGTGCGACCTACCTCTTGGAGCTGCCGTGTCCTCGCTGTGAAATATGTCTACTTTGTGGGATTGTTCAGAAAGTTAAATGCGATAACCACGACTGACACATGGTGTATCCTCAGTAAATATTAGCTTCCTTTACTCTTCCTCTGATTCTAAATCAGTAGAAACCCATGGGTTTCTGTGGCAGCAGCATAACAGGTATAACCTGATAAATGGGAACTTGGCCAAGAGCTTCAGACCCTAAAGCCACGTATTGGCCAGCATTGGAATGCTTTGGGGGTTCTCGGGAGCAATTTACCGTCGTATTATTCTAGGCCAGACAGATTTGAGAAGAGTCTTTGTGCTTGGGAAGGTGTTTACAATCTGCACCAAGGGAGGGATTTGTTGATAACAGGTACCTGTACTTTCTTGGCTAAGGCCAAAGAAAAGAAGCGAGAGGTGTGTACCCAAGTGTAACTGTGTTTGTATGGGGATAGGAATGTGTGTGGGGGTGTGTGTGTGTGCGTGTGTGTACAAACATGCACAGTCTTGTAGCTGTGAACCTTCTTGGGCTACAGCCTGAAGCATTACTTTCTTCCGTGGGCTGGGCTATATCGTAGGTGTATTTAAAGCTGAGACCAGGGAGTGGGGTCTGGAGGGTTCCCACAATCCCAGCTCTGAAGCCTGTGCAGATTTGCTTCATCCCCCAACTTTTGCCTGCATCGGAATCACCTGGAGGGCTGGTTAAAATGAATATTGCTGGGCCCTGCCCCGAGATTTAAGATCTGTTATATCTAGGGTGGGATCTGGAAAATATGCATTTCTAAGAAGTTCCCAGTTTTACACTGATGCTGTGGGTCTGCGGACCACACTTTAAGAACCACTGAGCTATAGGAAGTCCACCCTCTCCCATCCCCACTCCCCCAGTTTTGGATGATTCTGCTTATGTGAGTTGACCTTGGCATTTCCAGCTTTGCCTCTTTTTTCCTTTCAGGAACACACCTGCCCATCAAATAGGGTTGCCAGATCTAATAAAAATACAGGCTACCCAATTAAACTTGAATTCCAGACAAACGTAGAAAAACTGTTTGGTATAAGTATATCCCAGATATTGCATGGGATGTATTTATACTAAAAAAAAATATTCATTGTTTATCTGAAATTCAAATTAAATGGACATCCTGCATTTAATCTGGTGACTGTTTAATAAAACTGGGGGTCGGATGTCTCTCTCTGCCTCTCTTGCCACTTTCCTGTGATTGAATAGCCTACAGCTGCTGATGAAACAAGCCCAAAGAGGGTTTGTGTGTTTTGGACAGATCCACCTGCTGTCCTGAGCTCATTTGGCAGTCTTTGCTCCATCTTGCTGAGAGGGCCTTGGCTCGTGTTCCTTGTTGGTTCTCTTGCTGGCTCTCTGTTTTTCTCTTTGTCTGTCCGTCTCTCTCTCTCTCATGCTTTCTTTTATGCCATCACTCCTACGGGAGCTCTTCAAGGCAGAAATCTGAGAAGCGATGCGGCTGGTCTAGGACAAGGCTGTTCTTGGAAGTGAGAACAGAGTCCAAGAGACTGGGGACCTCATGGCGCCAGAAGGGACGAGTGGCATCTGGCCCGAGATCCCCAGCTGGCTCACCACGCATTATGAAAAGGATAACATTTGCCTTGGAGACTGTACCTACCAGGACTGGACTGATTCACTCACGGTTGGAGTTGAGAGTGTCGTGGGCTTGAAGGAAATTGGCCCCGCTGGTCTCGCTTGCCGGTGGAGGGAGCCGGCTGCTATGGACTTTGGTGTGACTTAAGGGACAGAGGGAACTTGAGCAATCAAAGGCCTCCTGGAGACTTGGACACGGCGTCCTCCTAAACGGCCGCATTTGTCACTCTGGCTTGCCAAGGCTGCCTGGATGCTGAGGACAGAGAAATGGAGCAACAGAAAGCCTGGCCTTTCCCTTCCCTCCACCCTTCCCCTTAGCTCCTCTCCCTCCCCTCCCTGTGCTCTGAAGAGAGCCACAGGGCTGCTGTAAAGGAAGTAGGCCATAGCCTCAGAGGAGCGAGGTGGCCTTTCCCCATTGGTCACCCAAGGTCTGGCAAAGGGGCCTGTGCCGCTCCTCCTGTGTCCTCAGCGTGGCATGGAGAGTGACATGGGGCAGGGAGACCATTGTTCACCTCGGTGCAGCAGGCTGACTCTGGAGCCTGGTGGGGAGAGAGAGGCAGCTGTCTCTCCCCGATAGGCTCACATTGCCTTGCGTGGGGTCCAGACCCGCCTCGGAGGGGTGAACAGGTATTTTTCTTCTACATCAGACACAGGAAAAGCTACTTCCTGTTTGTCTGTGGCAGGCACTGTGCTGGGGATGAGACATCTGGGTAGAGAAGAGAGATAAGGACGGTGTCTCCTCTCTGTGCCCCAGCTCTCCCACGTATCCTGTGAGAGAAATAGGCAGGCACAGCCCACCCCATTTGATAACTGGGGACACTGAGCACAGAGACACACCAGGCCTGCCCAAGGTCACACAGCAGGCGAGCGGTAGACTGAATGTGGTTGTGTGACAGCTGCTCCCTTCTCTCCCAGCAGCTGGATCTGCCCTTCCCTCCTCACTGAGGGGTCTCACTGGCCCACTGCACCTGGTGTTGGAACTCTTTCACTTTCCGTGTCCTGGCTTACTTCCTTTACCCACCCCTTCTCTCTGGATGACCTTGTCTCTCTCTGCGGACATCATACTCCCATTTTCACACGTTCACTCTGTCTCCAGCCTGGGACCCAGTGATATTTTAAGAAGCCTTATGGATGGTGAGGACAGCAAGATCCTTGAGGTTCTTAATGTCGGTGATTGGAGAACCGGCCTTGCGGAAGGGAGGTGAGGCCCTGAGTGAAGGGTGGGGAGCGGAGCTTCCGGGAGGATGGAGCTGGGCTCTCAGGTCTGCTGCAGCAGGTGGCGTGCTCCTCCGGGACGGTGAGCCGGCATTGACCTCTGTGGAGCCCTGACCCCATCAGCTGGAATTACCTTCCTGACATTGCACTGACATGCGTGCCATTCCCATCCTTAGTCTGTCAGTCACATGGCAGGGCCTCAATACGTATTTGGAGAAAAGATGAATGGATATCTACCACTTGCCCAAAGGGGTTTGGAGGATATGGATGAAGGAATCAGTAGAGTCTGCCACTTTGGGAATGTGTGTTCCAGTTGGAGAGAGCAAACAGGGCAATATCAATAAGTCTGTATGCAATTAAGTATGAAATTGACTGGCCCAGACTGTATGTGTAGCTGGAATACAGAGGTAGACGAAGTCCATGTGGCTGGAGGGGCAGAAAGGGCTTCACGGGCAGGACTGACAGCATTGGGGAGGTGGTAGGAGGGGCTTGGGCTCTCTGTGTGATCCAATGACATTAGAATGGACTCCTGTATTTTGGCTAAGAGAGCCTATTAGAACGTCTCCTTGGTGGGGAGGAGATGGTAACTAGCAGCTCTGCCTGTAATCTCTCAGCCCTACACCCTGCAGGAGCTCGGATGTGACTTCACGCTGCCCCGCTGCAGCCCTCTTCACTGCAGGGCCTGACCACAGCCCCTTGGCTCCTTCTGGAGGGAGACATTTGGCCAAAGCAAACAGTGAAATCTTTGAAGGCGCTGTATTCGTTTCCCTAGCTGCTGTAACAGAGTGCCACAACGGGGTGGCTTAAAGCAGAAACTGATTTTTTCACAATTCTGGAGGCCAGAAGTCCAAAATCAAGGTGTTGGCAGGACTGTGTTCCCTGTGAAGGCTTGAAGGGAGAATCTGTTCCATGCCTTCCTCGTAGCTTCTGGGGTTGCCGGCAATCTTTGGCATTCCTGGACTTATAGGCGCCTCACTCCAAATGCTGCCTTGATCTTCACATGGCATTCTCACTCTGTGTCTGTGTCTCTTCTCTTCTTCTTATAAGGACACCAGACACTGGATTGGGGGCCCACGCTAATCCACTGTGACCTCATCTTGGTTACATCTGCAAAGAGCTTATTTCTGAGTAAGGTCACGTTCACAGGTACCAAGGATGAGGACCTAGCTCTTTGGGTGACACAATTCAACCCACGATAGCTGCTTAGAGATTTTGGTTTGTTGACCTCCAAATCTCCTTTACCTATTAAGTCTGTGTCCCCTCCTGGCCCCCTGACAGGTCTCTGGAGGTCCGGGGTGTGGGCAGAGACCATCTCTCATTGACCTTCATTCATTTGCTAGTTCACGGAGCAGGACAGACTCCGGTCTGGCCATTCAAGACCAAGTGTCATTCTGCAGGGGCTGGGGGCTTGGTTGGAAATGCTGCTTTTCCCTGTTTTGGGGGCTGGGTGGTGAGGAGATAGAGGGTATGATTTACGGGCAGGAGGGAGGGCGGAGACACTGCAGCTTTCCTTCTCTTTTCCTATGGAGGACAAGATACTTTTATAGAGGAGCAGGATGTGGGTGGAGGACCTGCCGGAAGGGGTAGCCCTTATTGTTGGGCTTCTGGGCTGGATTCTTGGCTCCGCTGCTCAGAAGCTCTGGGATCCTGGGCAAGTTACTCAGCTTCTCTTAGGCTCAACTTCCTCCTCTGTGAAGGAGGATGGTGATAACAACTGCTCAGCAGATCTTGGCAAAGTTTTTGTGAGGATTACGTGATAAAAGGTGGATGTGAAAGGACCTCTTCTTAAGTCACGTTTTTATCGTGGTCAATTACACACAACATAAAATTGACCGTTTCCACCATATTTAAATGTACAGCTCAGTGGCGTTAAGTGCACTCCCATTGTTGTATAGCCATTACCACCATCCGTCTCCAGAACTTTTTCATCTTCCCTGACTGTGAAAATACTTTTAATTCATTGGATAAATAAGGCAAATGAGTCCCCAAGAAACAAGGACTCATCTGAGGTCTTGCAGCAAGATGGGGCAGAGCTGAAGTGAGACCTCGCCCCCAGCTCTCAGCTGGGAGCTCACCTTCCATCCCCAGCACCTCGCTGCCTCTGCGGGCTGCAGGGATCCTGGGACACTCAAGGTGTCTTTGGGGTCAAATCACTCTGGAGAGCTTCCTCCTCCTAAACCCCCTCTCCCGGGACTGTTGGGCCTCCAGGCAAACCAGGTGGGACCCAAGGAGCCGTCTCTGTGTTGAGAGCATTCCTCTTAGGCTGTCCTGGTCTCTCTCAACTTCTTGTCTTTCTCTCTATCTGCTCCTTCCTGATACAGACAGAGTTCCAGTGGAGAAGCAGGGGAGCTGAATTCGGGGTGACCTTTGGGATGGCTTTGTGAGGCAACTCACGGTATGGACAGAGCTTGGGCAGGGAGGCAGATGGCCTGGGTTCTGGTTCTTCCTGTGGCTACTGTAATGTTCTCACCGAGCCCGTATTGTCGAGGTCCTACTATGTGCCCATCATTGGGAAAACACCAGTGAACAAGACCTTGGTACTTGCTGCCTGCAGCTGCTGTGAGACACTCAGGATATGATGGCGAGGACCTTGTGGCAAAGGGCACTCGCCTATAGGAAGCCCCGGTGGGTGGGGAGGTGGGCGGTGGCCTGGGCTGATTGATGGTAACAGCCTGGGGCCAGGATGCTAGGGCAGGAAGAAGAAGGAATGGGAATTGCCGTGCAGGTTAGACTTGGGTGGCCTGGGCTCCCTGTGACCTCTGCATCCAGGTGCTGGGGGCTGGAGACAGACTGGGTCAGACAGCAGCTGCCTTTAGGCAGCTCATGGTCGAGTGGGGAGCACAGAGCTGTGTGCAGGTGGTTACAAAGCAGCTTTATCTGCACTGACAGAGAGGAGTGGGTGATGACAGGTTACATCGCCAGGGGAAGAAAAGGCTGATGCTGCCTTGCAGGATGGGGAAGCTGGTGGAGGGACGGCAGGGGAGGCTTTGCTCTGATTTGATGCAGAAGAGGTGGGTCAGGGATGTCTCGTCCTAGGGGGACTCTTTCTTTAACCTCCCTGGGGGCTGTCCCCTTTGACCCCCAGACTGATTCTATGAAGTGGCTGGGCAGGGATTATTGTACTCATTCTGTGAGTGGCCATGGTGCTGTGCTGGAGGACTTGGGAAAGGTCACCAGGAGTGGGTTGAGCAGGAAGCAGAGCCTGGCCTTCCTGCCTGGGTCCCAGGCATTCTCAGCAAACCCACCCGGGTTCCCTCTGTGTTCCTCCAATGGAGAGACCCATTCAGAGCAGGCCTTGCCTAAACTGGGTGCCTGGGTCTCCAGGAAGTCCTGTCCTCAAGGAGCTCCTAGCCTAAAGCCCTCCAAGCATCTTCCCCTCCATCTTCCTCCTCTCTGTCTTCCTGGCTTCTTCCCACCCTGGGAGGCTGTGGAGGAGCCGCTCTGCCGCCCGGGGAAGCGGGAGGGCTGCCAGACTAACTTGCTGTCCGATGGGTCTTCTCTTGACCACAGGTCCCGGCTGGCGGACTTCCATGCCAACTGTCGTGCCTCCTACCGGACGCTCACCGGCTGCCCCACCGACAATTACCAGGCGTGTCTGGGCTCCTACGCCGGCATGATCGGTAAGCCGCCCCAACCCGGGCTCTCGGTGGCTCCCGGCTGCCCCAGGCTCAGTTAGGGACTGAGGCCCAGCTCAGGGCCAGCGGGTGGACAGCCTGAGCTGGCCCTTCTCTGCTGTGATGGGAGCTGGAGCTTTATCATGGGGGAGGAGGCCCCAGGGGCCTTAGGCGCTTCCAAAATAAGAAGAAAGGGTAACATTCATTGTGCAACATTCCAGACGCTGTGCTAAGCAATTTACGTGGACTGTCTTATTTAAATCTCACAGCAGCCCTTACTAGGCAGGGGGTGGGGCTCCATTTTACAGATGGGAAAACTGAGGCTTGGGGAAGCTAAGTAACTTGTGCAGGTTCACTCTGCTGGTCAACGTTGGCACTGGGATCCAAACCCAAGAGAGAGCCTTAGCCTCCCTGACTGGAGGACACATGCTCTGCTTGTTGGTGAAAGAGAAAGCGAGGGCCCGTGCTCTCGGGTGCGGGGGGTGCTCCTGGGTATCCCCTCTGCCGCCCTGGTCTGTCCTTTATGCCCCCTGCTGACCCCCGTGGTTTGGAATGTGAGCTGGGATGTATGTGTGTTGAGGGGCAGGTGGATGGGAGGGAGGGGGGTGTCCGAAGCCTCTTCTCTGATGGGCCTGGGGTCTGGGGGCCCGAGGGGATGCCTTACTGTCCCTCTCTCCTTTGCCTCCCTTTCTCCCTGCCTAGGGTTCGATATAACACCCAACTACGTGGACTCCAGCCCCACTGGCATCGTGGTGTCCCCCTGGTGCAGTTGTCGTGGGAGCGGAAACATGGAGGAGGAGTGTGAGAAGTTCCTGAGGGACTTCACCGAGAACCCGTGCCTCCGTGAGTCCTGCCACGTCCTCCCCAGCCGGCAGCCACCCCCACCCCTCCTATCCCAGGGGGCCCTGGAGCTCTGCCTGGCCATTCCCTTCTTCCCCGAGCGGTAGCCAGTGATGCCTGCGGGGCTTCTCCAGCAGGGGGGTTGCCTGCGGAGACCATGGGTTTTGTGCTCTTGGAGATTGACCCCGGAGCTGTCCGGAGGCCACTGGAGGCCTTCCACCTATGTCAAGTCAAGGCCGAAGGTTTCTGGTCTGCTATCCTGACAGTCTCAGCCAGGTTCCTTCAGGCACAGCCCTGTGGTGAGGTCTTAGCATCTGTCACTTTTCCCTTTAAGGATCGATTTCCCCTTGGAATTGGAGTTTCATCAAACTCCTAATCCGAAGGCTAGAGAGAAGGAAAGGTCAGCCACAAGCTCTGCCTGCCTGGTCTTTCTAGTCCGACGCCCTTGCTCTCCACACCCACCTGGAGATCTCCTCCCCCTTTCCTGCCCTCTTTTCTTCCTTCCGTCATCTGTCCATCCTGCCTTTCTGACAGCACAGTGCTTGTCATTGAGCAGCTCACCCCCTGAAGGAGGTGCACCGTCAGGGGGTCACAGCCATCACGGTACGGTGGGGGAGGAACCGTGCTAGGGTGGAGGTCTGCAGAGGGGTCTGCAGAAGCCCAGGGTGGGGCTGCCCGAGTCAGCCTGGAGGAGGGGGGCCCTGAAGGCATCTCAGAAGCTGACCCACTTGGGGATCACTGGCCACCGGTCAGCTGAAGGGGCAGGGAGGGTCTGCTAGTCTGCTCTGGGCAGAGGTGGGTTTCAGGAACTGCAGACCACTTAGCCTTGCCACACTGCATAAGGATGCCCCGGGTCACCTGGATAGGTGGAGAGAGTCCTCCTGGTGAGGGCCCTTGCAGGTCTGAAGGCGTTTGGATCTTAGGGTCCTGCAGGTGGCGGAGTTGGTGTGAAGCTCGCTGAAGGGGTGTCGGCAGGTGGTACCATGGTCAGATCTGATTTCGGAAGGCTCACTCTCTGGTTCTGGTGTGGAGGGGGTGGGGGTAAGGATGTGGTTCTCACAGGTGACCCAGCACAGAGTCCGCTAGGGGTTGTCGTAGGTGCTCTCGGGAGAGGACAGCACCCACTGATCCAGAGCAGCGGCGGGGGGTGGAGTGGGGCGGTGGGCTTGGTTGATGGCAAGCGGGTGGTTAGGGAAGTGTCCTGAGTAACCCAGGTTTGTGACTTGGGAGACTTGGGTGGAGAAAGATGTCACCGTCAGGACTGGGAACGCAGCGGGAGGCAATGTTGCAGTGGAGGGAGTGGTGCCTAGTTCAGGTGGTGACATGATGAACTTGAAGTGCACCTGGGACTTGGAGGTGGAGCTTCATGGAGGCTCTTGGCTTGGGGATGCAATTTTGTCCAAGAGGTCCCGTTAGTTGGTCCTGAGTGAATTAGTGTAACTGAGTGGGGGGTGGATGAGGCCACCTGGGGAGGGGGACTACATCGGGGGGCCACGTGAACGTGGTGGTCTGCAATACTCAATGCCGCAGAGAAGGTGGGCTTGCACCCTGGGCACTGCCTGCTCCTTGCCTCCCGGATCCCCACACCCCACTTCTCCTCCTGTTTTCCTCTTCATTCCGCATCTGGTACATTTCCTTTATTCAGGTTTCTCTTTTTCAACTTCCTTCCTGCTCTTTTCTTCTCTCGATATGAGACCTTGGTAGCTCTCTGAAAGGGAGCTTCAGCCAAGTTAGTTTGGATGAGTTCCACCCCGCCCCCAGCTCTGGGCTATCACAGGGAAGGTCACATTTGGGATGGCAAAGGGCAGAGTGATGGAGGGGCCCCTGATTTCTCTGTGTCTGCCTGCTCTCTTTCCCCACAGGGAACGCCATCCAGGCCTTTGGCAATGGCACAGATGTGAACCTGTCCCCTAAAAACCCCTCATTCCAGGCCACGCAGGCCCCTCGGGTAGAGAAAACACCTTCTTTGCCGGATGACCTCAGTGATAGCACCAGCCTGGGGACCAATGTCATCACTACCTGCACATCTGTCCAGGTGAGGGGATGCAGCTCTGCCGCTGGGGAAGTGGAGCCGGGGCAGTCTGAGGGCTTAGAGAAGTACCTGATGCCAGAGGCAAGGTGGGAAATTACAGCTTGGAGACCAGGGACGGGGCACGCAAGTTCCTCCCTTTGGATCAGGACCCAAGAGGCAGGAAGAGCTGATGGGGGCTAGTTTTCCATGGTTAATTCACTAAGTATCACCCTGCAAGTATCAGACACCTGTTCTGTCACAGGATTGTACTAGATACTACGGGGGTGCCGGAGAAATGGAATGGTTACCATTTACTAACCATCTACTAATTACTGGGTACTGCGCTAGTAGACTCTACCTATTTCATTGATTCTCACACAATGAGCTGTTGGGATTCTTGTTTTAAACGCAGGAAGCTAGCCCAGGGGTGTTAGGCGACACACCCAAGGTCACACAGCTGGTTAGTGGTGGAATAAGATTTCAAACCTACATCTGATTCCAAAACCTGTGATTTTCATTTGTTTGTCCATCCGTCCATCCATGCATCCATGCATCCATCCAACGTGTGCTATGCATGCATTGTGTTCGACGTCTTATGCGAGATACTAGGGAGACGCTGGTGAATGAGGCTGATGCAGTCCTGTGTTTTGTGGTCCCTGTGGTCTTGTCGAGGGTCAGAGAGTTCAACAAGCACCAGACGTGGGCTGCGGTCAGTGCCACAAGATGGGACCACGTGGGTGGCATTGTGGAGACACAGGGCTCCCCACTCAGCCTTTCTCTCTGCTGAGCTATCCTCATGCTGTCACATCATTTGCTACAGTAGATTCTTTGCTTAGGATGTTGGTTCTAATCAGAACGCGCCCCCCCCCCCCACACTCATACACACTCTCTCTCACACACACTCATATATACTCATATACACACTCATACTCTAGAACAAAGAGTTTAAAAGAAGACCTTGTGCAGAATATCAGGGAAAACAGAGGAGGGGGGAAACAGTGAGGGTGTGGTGGTGGGGATAAGGGGATGTTTCAGGCAGGAACTGGGGCTGGAATTGCCAAGGAGGGGTGGGGTCTGGAGTCCAGCCAGTGGGGGCACAACGTGAGCATAGGTTTGGGGGCCGGGGGAACAGGCCCGGCTGCGTGTGGCAATGAAGATGCCAGTCTGAGTGGGGCGGGCTCGTGGGATCACCAGTGGGCACTCACTACGAAGTTTCAGTCTTGCAAGATGAGTAAGTCCTGGAGAACTGGTTACAGTGATGTGACTGCAGTTGACAGTGTTGTACTGTGTACTTGAAATCTGTGTAGACCTTAAGTGTTCTCAGTGCAAAAAAAAAAAAAAAGCAAAAAAAGAAGATGGTAGAAGTGTGAAGTGATGGATGTGTTGATTGACTCGTGGTGAGTATTTTACAATATTTATGTATATTGGATTGTGCACCTTAAAGATATACAATTTTTTTTTTTTTTGTGGCCGTGCCGCTCGGCTTGAGGAATCTTAATTCCCCAACCACAGATCGAACCGGGCAACTGCAGTGGAAGCACAGAGTCCTAACCACTGGACCGCCAGGGAAGTCCCAAATAGATACAATTTTTGATGGTCAATATAACCTCAGTACAGCCAGAGATGAAGAGCAGTGAGCTTTCAGAATGCTGGTGTGAGACCTGAGCAGGGATGGGGCCTGGCAGAGGTGTCCTGGTCACCCCGGGCACCCCTTGCTGGTGCCCGTCCTGGTTGGGAAGCCCACTCCCACTTCCCTTCCCGGTGGGCACCCTGTGCTGTAACAGCTGACCTCCAAGTGCCTTCAGGTCAGGCCCAGCGTGGGCCCCTCCATGCCCCGCTCCCCTCCATTAGGCCGCCCCTCCTGATTTGGGCTGAGGTGCCCATGTCACCCTTGGGTGGCTCCTAATTACACTGAACACGCTTCAGCGGCTGCTGGCGGGGCTCGGGGTCCGCTCCACAGACGGTTGCCAGCTCAATTTCATGCTAGAGTGGCGGGCAGCTCGGCAGGTCAGGGCTGTGCCACCTGTCAGGTGACCAGGCTCTGGTGTGGTCCCTCTGGGTGCTGCCAACCTTCCTCCCCAGCCCCTTGGGGCTGGCCCACCGGGGAGATGCCCACTCAGCAGGGGCTGTGGACCCTTCCTAAGACTCCCACAGAGTCACTGTGGGCGTGGAGAAGTTCAAAGCCCTGGTCTCATGCCCACCGCAGCCCCCTCAGTGCCTGATGACTCTGACTCCCTTTTTCCCCCCCACTGTTTCCCTCCAGTGGTTTGCTAAACCATCACCTGGTTTCTTTCAGCCCCAGCCTGGTTTTCTGCAGACTCACCATCTGGGGGCTTGTCTTACACTTGGTTTGATTCCAGTGGGGTTAACACACGATCTGTATGAGAGATGACGTATGTGAGGAACCTTACATACATGATAGGTGTTTGGATCCTGGAGGGCTGTCTGGCAGGGGGCTCCCCCAGGCCTGGCCCCAGGGTCCGTCCACTCGGGTCTGTTGACTAAGTCACTCTGGGTGGGACAGCAGGGGCGGACCTCCCAGGAGGAATGGAAGAGAAGCAGACCCTCATACCCCCGTTCTTTCTCACAGAAACTGAAAGGGAAGGGCCTCTGATTCTGTTTTAATTACGGTCTTTTATTTTTTTATTCTTTCATTTTTTAAAATTTCTTTATTTATTTTAACTTTATTTTTGGCTGCGTTGGGTCTTTGTTGCTGCGCGCGGGTTTTCTCTAGTTGCGGTGAGCGGGGGCTACTCTTCCTTGCGGTGCGCGGGCTTCTCATTGCCATGGCTTCTCTTGTTGTGGAGCATGCGTGGGCTTCAGTAGTCGTGGCGCACGGGCTTAGTTGCTCTGTGGCATGTGGGATCTTCCTGGACCAGGGTTCGAACCCGTATCCCCTGCATTGGCAGGCGGATTCTTAACCACTGCGCCACCAGGGAAGTCCTAATTGTAGTCTTTTAAATGAGCACCTACTACTCTGTACCAGGTGCTGGGCGTGCAGAGGGAATAAGCCCGTGTCCCTGCCCTCAGCTTGGCTGGAGGCTGGTGTGGGTGGTCTGTCCCTCCCAGCCCGTGCCCCCGCCCTCAGCTCTGCTAGCTTGGAAGGGCTCTGTGGTGGCCCTTGTGGGGCCCTTGGGAATGACCACAGAAGGGAGTCTCTGAGTGAGGGCAGAGACAGGGAGCTGAGCGAGGGAGGGAGGGAGGGAGGGAGAGGAAGGCCATACACCCCAGACACCCCTGGAGAGAGAGGCACGATCACTTACCTCTGTCCTCCTTCTTATCCACACGTGGACCCTGGGGGAAGCCTTAGGAGCCTCCTTCACTGACCCAGAGATGGTAGCCAGGTGGGGACCCCACGTGAGCGATTGGATGTTAGCATCAGTGGGCTCTCTGAGAGCTCCTTCCCAAATCCCAGAGGATGGAAGGCCAGTGAGGACGGTGACTTGTCCACAGCGCCCCCGGCCCCCGGCTCCTGGACAGTTTTCTTCTGGCTGCACTGTGCTGCCTCTTCCTCCACATCTGCTCCCCCAAAGGACCTTCCCACAGTGGGGCGGGGTCTGGAATTGGAGGGACTCTTGTCTCCTTCGAGGGGCTGCTGAGCAGAAATGTGGGTGTCTTAGGTACCAGAGAGGAGCCGGGAGCTGGGCAGACCCCGAGTTGGCCCTGTGTCTGTGGTCCTTGACGCTCTCTGGAGTCTGGCTCTCATATGCTTCCGCTCCTAGCTGTGGTTCCCTCTCCGGGTGGCCCTGCCAGCCTGGGGCTCTCTGGAACTTGGAGAAATTGTGGCAGAATCTGCAGAACAGTGTCTCCCTCTGTCCCTGCTACACACACAGACACACACAGACACACACACACACACCCCTTGTGTGAATTCCCTCCCTCCTTCCCAGTGGTCCCTAAAGTGAGGAATCTACAGGAGGCCATCAATCTTGTACCCTCATCCAAGGTCCTTTGTTTCTGAAGCCCATCAGGCACCCCTGGTGTAGGCCCGAGGGCCAGGCTGAGCAAGATGCTGGCCCTTGTCCTCGCCAGTTCCTCTGAGCGAAGGGCGTCTCCTTCCCTTCTCTTCCAGCTCTCTGCCTTTGAATCCTACTTGGATGTCACCTCTCGGGTGGTCTCCTGACTCTGCTCTGGCAGAACTGCCGTCTCCTTGCTTAGGGCTCCCACTTTGCCTCCCTTCAGCCCCCATCACGACGTGCTCTGCTCCCCGCACCAGACAAGCATACCTGGAGGGCAGGGGCCGCGTCACCCCCTTGGTAGCCCTTATAACCGAGTGCTTAGTGCCTGGCGTCGAGTGGGTGCTCCACACAGGTCAAGAGAAAGAGCCTAGAGTTCCCGATCATTGGATTTATGGGAACTTCCTGCTCTCTGTTCTAGAAAACGGTCTGTTTTGTTGCTCGCAGGCAACTCTATTCAGCTTTCCTCCCTGTCATTGATGCCCTCTGTGTGCCGTGAGGTATGAAGGTAAAGAAGTAGGTAAAGAAGGTGAAGATGCAGGAGGATTGGCTAGAAGGCTCTTTTGTCATAAGATGGGGCCTGGACCAGGGCAGTGCAGCGTGGGCGGGGCAGACTGGCAGTGGGTTCCCACTTTCCCTGGACTTGGTTTGTTTCCGGTGTCCTTGGTGTTCCCGGTGGGTGGCTCTGGGCCAGTTCGCGGGACCCTGTCATATCACCTTCTGCAGGGCTGCGGGGCCCTAGTAACGCAATCTCATTTGCTTTTCTTGTCTCCACCAGCCAATTTCTTCTCTCACCCTTGCTAGTGCCCATCACATCTGGGGGAATTAAAAATGAGTTTGGAGGGCTTGCCGTGAACCCTCCTCACCACATGCCGGCCACAGGCTCAGCAGCCAGCAGCCACCTCCGTCTCTTACTCAGCACGCAGGCCGGTAGCTGTCAGAGCATGGGACCCAGAGGCTGGTCAGTGTATCCGTATGCCTATTAGGCATACATTTCTGATTTACAAATTCGGCTCGTTTCAAAGCTTTGAGAGGCTGATGCATTCCTTCTTTTCTTCCCTCCCTCTGGCTCTCCCTTGTAGTCATTCATTTATTCATCCGTCAGTGCATTCACTCCTTTGTTCAACGTAAATTCTTACCGCATGTCACTCTGTTCCAGGCACTGAGGCTGACCAGCATATGAGGCTGGTACCTTGGTCCTCATACCAGCAGGAGGGAAAGGGTGCACGCTCAGAGAATTACGGGGCAGGAGGTGATGGGTGCGCCAGGGGGATGGATAAGGCATTATGGATGTGGAGGGGGGAGGTGGCTTTGGGTCGGCAGTGGAAGCACAGGACTCATGGACCAGGTGAGCCCTGCTGCTGGGCCTGGAGGAACAGGGAGAATTGAGGGCACGGAGATGCAGAGGTGTGGAATTGGGAGGAGTGGGTGGGGAGGGAGCAGAGACAGGGCGTCAGGGCAGCCTAGAGCAGCTGAGGAGAGGGGCGGGTCCTGCCGGCTGAATCTGGCCTGCTGCCTGTTTGAATAAATTGAGTTTTGTTGGAACACGGCCACACCCTATTGTTATGTATTGTCCAGGTGCTGCAGGCAGAGTTAAGTTGGGACAGACGCTATGGCCGGCAGAGCCTAAAATTGTTACTCTCTGGCCCTTTGCAGAAAATGTTTGCCTCCCCCCCCCCCCCCCCCCCCCCGACCTAGAGGAGCACAGGCCGTGCGTTTGGGAGAATGCAGGGTTCTGATATGGGAATGAGGGGGTGGGAAGTCAAACCTAATTTTCAGGTTGAACTGGCGAGTGTGGAGAGGCCGCTGAAGGCTTTTGAGCAGGGATGTCGTGATGAGAAGTGTGATTTGGGAAGATAATCTGACAGCAGGTGGAGATTGGTTGTCGAGGAAGAGTGACTGGGGGACCTGTCAGGAGAATTTTGCAATAGTCAGTGATAGTCGATGGTCATCAGAGGTGAGAAAAGAGGGGTTGTACTAGGGGATGGTGGGGAGTGGAGGAGGGCGAGGTGTGTTACTGGGGGTGGGCGTGTGCAGGACGGAGGTCGGAGGTCGCCAAGGGCACAGATTTGGGGATGGGGCTGGGAACAGAAGCAGGGGACACAGGAGAGGGCCTGCCAGCTCCAGCCAGGGGTTTTCCCATAGAGACAACACTGGACTTGGTCCCTGGCACCTGCACATGCCAGACCCAGTTTCGGGAGTGTGGACAGAGGTGGCAAGGAAGAGGAGGAAGACGATAATTTCCTTCTAACTTCCTGAGCAAGGGGCCCCTCTGGGAGAAATTTCTAGAAGGATGAACCTTGTCTTTGCTGCCGTCCTCCCTTCCTGCCACCAAGGTAATCGGGTGAGATAGGCATCAAGGGTGGTCTTGGGAGCAGTGTGACCTCAGAGGACAGCTGCACCGTGGGGGGCTTGGGGAAGATAGAGCTTCTTCCCCCTCCCATTTGCTGAACTGGGGCAGAGGTGACCTTGTGGGTGTTTATTTCTCTCATCTGGGTGTGAGCAGGGCTGTGACTCATTCATCTTTGGAACCCCCTGTGGGGAATGGTGGAGGGGAGTTAATGGTGAAGGAGGCGGTGAATTTGAGCCTAAGGCTTGGGCGTTAGGTAGTGGAACCTCTTTCTCTATGCACTTCCCCCATCTGCCACTTTCAGAAAAGGTTGGCTGACTGGCAAACACCCACACTGTTCTGTGTGCCCAGGACTGGGGGAGAGGTCTTGGGCTTGCTGTTGGGGGAGATTACTGCAGCCTTCACCCCTTCACTGTCTGTTCTGTGTTTTCTGGAAGTCAGGTGGAGGGGTCCACTGGGGCCCAGACTTCTCCCTGGCTTTGCTTGCTGAGCTGTCAGGGTAGAGCTAGGAGAGCCCCAGGCTACCAGCTGACCTGGGTCTCACCCTGCAGCCCCAGTCCTGGGAGTTCACTGGATCCAAGCTCTGCTTCGCTCTGCATCATGCTTGGGGATTAAGGGGCGTTTATACTTGTCCAGAGCTTTGCTGCGCCCTACGCACGGTCTCATGTATCTCACGGTGCGTCAGTGAGGTTCGCTTGACTATCGCTATTTTACAGATGAGGAAACTGAGGTGCCAGTAGATGAAGGGATTTGCCGGGGGTCAGTGGCTGAACCAAGACTGGAGCCCTGGGCTCTGGCCTCTGGGGTCCTTCCTTGGATCAAGGGGCTGTTCCACGGGGATGGGCACCAAGGATTAGGACCCTGCAGTCTAAAAAGGAAAGGCTGGGATGGGTCTCTGAGGACAAAAATCTATAAGCTGGATGTTGTAGCACTTGAAGGAAGTACTTGAGGACAGTGAGAGGAAGCCCAATGTGTCACCTGGCCACTCAGCACGTGTTCAGTGTGTGGCAGGTCAGCCCTGGAACCTGCCAGATGGAAATGCCGTTGGTTCAGAAGGGCTTGGGCAAGTACTGTGGATGACGGATCCAAGGTGGGTCACTAAAGGGGCATGGGGAGGGGTCCTGTCCTGATCTTCATGGAGTCCCGTCCTTTTCCCCCACCAGGTCCCTGTGGCCTGTCAGAGACCACACAGTGGGTCGGATTCCTTTGGCCCTGGTCCTGGGAGGTGGCATCCCTATCTCACGATAATATGGGTCAGAGGATGGGATGAAGGGGTCCTCTCCTGTTCCTTCTCCTCCCCATCTGCTCCCTCCCCTCCCCCGATGCTCCCTCCCTCCCCCCCTACTCCCTCCCCTCCCCCTCTTCCCTACCTGGTACTCCTGTCTCCTTGGGTGCTGTCTTTCCCTTTTTTCTCTACTTCATCCTTCCTCTCATTTCCTCTTACTTCTATCCCTTTCCTCCTTCTCCTCTTCCTCCTGCTGCCTATCTAATATTTGCCAACACCCCCTCCTGTGTCTTCCCTCTTAAGAGGAGACTTTCAAATCCCAGCCACTCTGAGGGGCAAAGTCCAGCCATAGGCCAGGCGGCTCCAGAGCTGAGCCTTCAGATCTCACCTCCTCCCCCAACGGCTCCTCTCTGTGTGGTTGACCCGGCTAAGTTGTGTCCAGGTCTGTGTCCAGGACCCTGGGTTCCCTGAGAGCTGGCATCCTGTCACAGAAGGTCAGGCCAAGAGGTCATCTAGTTTAGCTATTTTCTCAAACCTTATTTATTTTTAAGCCACAGACTATTTTTAAAAATAATTTTGTATATAACTCCAACATATAAAACAAGTCATCTCAAAGAACCAGCTTTTAGTTTTATTGATCTTTGCTATCATTTCCTTCATTTCTTTTTCATTTATTTCTGATCTGATCTGATCTTTATGATTTCTTTCCTTCTGCTAACTTTGGGATTCTTTTGTTCTTCTTTCTCTAATTGCTTTAGGTGCAAGGTTAGGTTGTTTATTTGAGATGTTTCCTGTTTCTTAAGGTAGGATTGCATTGCTATAAAATTCCCTCTTAGAACTGCTTTTGCTGCATCCTGTAGGTTTTGTTTCGTTGTGTCTCCATTGTCATTTGTTTCCAGGTATTTTTTGATTTCCTCTTTGATTTCTTCAGTGATCTCTTGGTTATTAAGTAGTGTATTGTTTAGCCTCCATGTGTTTGTATTTTTTACAGATCTTTTCCTGCAATTGATATCTAGTCTCATAGTGTTGTGGTCAGAAAAGATACTTGATACGATTTCAATTTTCTTAAATTTACCAAGGCTTGATTTGTGACCCAAGATATGATCTATCCTGGAGAATGTTCCATGAGCACTTGATAAGAATGTGTATTCTGTTGCTTATAAATATCAATTAAGTCCATCTTGTTTAATGTATCATTTAAAGCTCGTGTTTCCTTATTTATTTTCATTTTGGATGATCTGTCCATTGGTGAAAGTGGGGTGTTAAAATCCCCTACTATGATTGTGTTACTGTTTATTTCCCCTTTTATGGCTGTTAGTATTTGCCTTATGTATTGAGGTGCTCCTATGTTGGGTGCATAAATATATACAATGGAATATTACTCAGCCATAAAAAGAAACGAAATTGAGTTATTTGTAGTGAGGTGGATGGACCTAGAGTCCCTCATACAGAGTGAAGTAAGTCAGAAAGAGAAGGAATCTAAGAAAAAAAAAAAAAAAGGTCATGAAGAACCTAGGGGCAAGATGGGAATAAAGACACAGACCTACTAGAGAATGGACTTGAGGATATGGGGAGGGGAAAGGGTAAGCTGTGACAAAGTGAGAGAGTGGCATGGACATATATACACTACCAAATGTAAAATAGATAGCTAGTGGGAAGCAGCCGCATAGCACAGGGAGAGCAGCTCAGTGCTTTGTGACCGCCTAGAGGGGTGGGATAGGGAGGGTGGGAGGGAGGGAGATGCAAGAGGGAAGAGATGTGGGAACATACGTATATGTATAACTGATTCACTTTGTTATAAAGCAGAAACTAACACACCATTGTAAAACAATTATACTCCAATAAAGATGTTAAAAACAAAACAAAACAAAACAAAAACAAGTAAAAATGGAGCTTCTTGGTTGAGATGGGGGAGTGAGGACCGGAATCCCCAGCTGTCTGCCTGTGATTCCACACAGGCTCCTGTTTAGTGAGCACTGTGGGAGGGGGCGCCAGGGAGAAGACAGGGACCCTGGAGGGGGCAGAGACACAGCTGCTGTACCTGCAACAGTTAGAGCTGGAAAGGCTGCCAGGAAATATAGGTGCTGGACTGTGTGGCACAGACCCTGACAGGCTACAGGATGTCATAGGTGGGGACCTAGCTGGGGCTGGGAGTTGCTCAGGGAGGTGACCGAGTGAGGATGGTGGGGGGCAGTCAGGTGTAAGCTAATGGTGACAGCGCAGCCTCTGAGGTGGGGTGGACAGGCTCTATCAGGCAGTGACCTCCCACAGCCCTATCTGGAGCTGCACTTGGTCCTGGGCAGTGGAATCCAGTCCTTGGGTCCACAGGGGCCTCCGAGCACACACCCTTCTGCAGGGATGCAGGCTGGTGGCTTGGCCGGGCTACATCTTGGCACCCAGAGTCACTGGTGCTGCAGTCTTGAACAGGATCTTCCTTGGTTGGGTCCGTGGTTCTGTCTCGGCTGCACTCATTGTCCCCATGATCACATTTCCACCTTCGGTAGTGACTCTGCTCTTGGCCAGGGGCTTTGTGTGACAGCTGGGGCCTTGTTTAGCTGACCAGATGCCCTGGGTGGTAGATTGCCTGCGATGTTCAAGGCATGATTAATACCTCTGGCCAAGAGCAGTGGTTTAGACATAATTTCTTGGGCTTCCCAGTTGCTTCTGGTGGCCAGAGCCATTTGAGGCCAGTTTAGAAACATCACATCTCCCAGCTGGTTCCCATGGATCACTATTATGCTGATGACAACAAAGGGCTGCTTATCACACATACCCTCTGGTCCTCATCCAGGTTGTTGTGCCAGGGGTGGAAAACCCTGGAGTCATCACCAAGCCAGCTTTTCTTCCTCATTCCTCACCTGGACCACAGAGCTCCCAGGTGCCACACATCTGTTTAGGATGGAACAGCCAACACCTGGCACCATGGCCAGATGTCCGCCTAACCTGCCCCAGTGGCAGACATCACTAATCAATCACAGCTCTCTTCCCCATGAGCCCAATGAGGACTCATGATTTTTCTGGAGCTGGCACTGGGATGCTGGTTCTGATCTGTGGCATTCATTCATTCATTCATTCATTCATTCACAGACATGTTAATGAATGACAGTTAAGAAACAGTAACTGAGTATAACATTTATTGAGCTGCTGTTACACAAGGAAAGAAAACATGGTCCCTGCCTCATCAAGAGGAACTCTGAGTATAGTAGACAGACCCGGGAGTGGCTTATTGCTCTATTAGGCTGTAGGTTGGAGAGCAGAGTTAGAACTCTCTTCTTCAAGAGCCCTAACCCCTGAGAGTGTCAGAGAAGGGCAAAGGTCTCTGTGCTTCCAGTGATCTTTGCGTGTACACTGTGATGTCAGTGGTGGATGGCAGGGCCACGGGATGTGTCGTCTCATCTGAGTCATGGGACAGAGGCTGGCCAGAGACCCAGCCCCGGTGATCCGTCCTTACTAGAGCCTTCTCTCCCACAGGAGCAGGGGCTGAAGGCCAATAACTCCAAAGAGTTAAGCATGTGCTTCACAGAGGTGAGTGAGGGCCTGAGTGGGGGTGGGTGCTGGGGCCTGGGCCAGAGGGGGTTGTTTTCCAGGAGAGCCTTGGACTTGAAGCTCCCAGATTCCATTGCATGGACTGGGCTAGCTGAGCTTCTGGCCCACCTGGACCTGGGTAGGTGCTCACTCTGTTGGGGGTGAGGCTGGGTGGGTGTAGATGTTGCAACCAGGGCCCTTACCTGTCTCTTGGGTGAGACGCAAGAGGCTGCTCTGAGCAGAGGTCCTGGCAAGCCTGCCTGACTCTTTAAGACAAGTGTTCCCAGCAGCCTGCTCTGTGCTGGTTCTGTGACATTGAGGAGGTGGAGAGATGGCACAGGACATGGGCCCTTCCTTGAGGGAGCCCCAGCGCAGGAGTAGATCTGTGACTATGTATATGTATAGCATATATATAACTTAGAGGAGAAGTAAAGTTAGTGTACGAGTCTGCAGAAGGAGAGAGTTCAGACAGGGGTGTGCAGCGGAGACTCCGTGGAGGGGGAGATTCCAGCAAATTCAGGAACCCGGAGAACAGAGCTTCTCTCTTCCCCCCTCGCCTCCCCTCCCCTCTCCTCTCCAGAAGCATGTCCTGTGGACCCCGGGACTTTCTTCCTTTAGATCTTTATACCATCCCCATCCTCGCTGGTCTGCATCAGCCGGGCAGGGAGAGCAGCCCGTTTCCCCGGGGGCTGCTGCCTTGTTCCCCGAGTAGTCAGCTGAGGCACAGCCCAGCTCCATGGAAGCCTGGCTCTGCAAAAGAGGGTCCCCTGGGTGACCAGGAGGGCAGGGGCCTTAGTGCTCCACTTCCAGAGTCCTTTTTTTTTTTTTTTTTTCTTTGCCTGATCCCAGCCCTACTGACTCGTTTGTCCTTCTCTCTGCTTCTGTTACCGCTTCTGCCTGGCCACAGCTCACGACCAATATCATCCCAGGGAGTAAAAGGGTGGTCAAACCTAACTCAGGCCCCCGCAGAGCCAGACCATCGGCTGCCTTGACCGCTGTCTCCTTCCTGATGCTGAAGCTGGCCTTGTAGGCTCTGGGAATCGCGTTGGGAGATTTCCGAAAGCTACACGGATGAGAACACCCGCCTGACAAAATGGAAACACACACAGACACACACACCTTGCAAAAAAAAAAAAAAGTCTTTTCCCACCTTGTCTCTGAACCTATCTCCTCCCAGGTTTCTTCTCTGGAGAAGTTTTTCTAAACCAAACAGACAAGCAGGCGGGCAGCCTAAGAGCTGGCCCAGAGGTCCCCTGGCAGGGGAAACCCAGTGCTGACGAGGGCACAAGGGTCTAGAGATGCCCTTCACTTTCTTCTGGTGTTTTCCTCTCTGGACCCTGCTGACATGAGAGACCAGGATGACGTCCCCACTGCCTAAGGGACATGGGCTGGGGCAGGATGGCTGCCACTCTTCTCAAGCTCTCCACTCCGGGGACCTGCTGGGGGCTGGCAGGGGGCGTCGGCAGCAGAGCAGCGAGGCTGCCCCCCGCAGAGTCCAGCTGGGTACCTTCAGCACCTCCAGGTGGCTTCAAGGATGGAGGTTATTTTGCCTCCCTTCTCTGAGGGCTGGATCTGACCTGTGGAGGTTGTGGTGCTGAGCCCCCTTGACCTCCACTGTAGCACAGGGTGGGAGGCTGGGCAGTTCCAGGGGGCTTGGGAGCCCAGCCTGCCTGGGAGATCCCGTTGGGGGTTGGGAGCAAAACTTGGATACCACCTCAAGGCTGACTCTTCCTGCTTGGTGGCAGGAGTTTTGAAATCAAAGAGAAATGATTTTTTTGTCCACTCCCTTGGTTTCTCTTGGGTCCATTTGGTGGGTCTCCCTTGGGAGGAAGGGGCTGGCGCCGAGAGGGACAGAGAAGACCACCGTGGCCCGTCTACCTGCACCACATTCTGGTCTCTGCGGCTCTCTCCAACTCTTTTCTCTCTGCCTCGCGCTTCTCTTTCCTCATTTCCGAGACGTACGCACACTGTATGTACATAACACGGCTCCTTTCTCAACATATATGTATATACACATCCGTATACATATATCGTGTGGTTCCCCCTCCTTTCCTTTTTTTAAGGAACAAAACAAACGAAACAATACCCTAACAGATGAGCGAAAATGTATTATTGTAAAGTTTATTTTTTTTAATAATGTTGTCTGTAATGGGAAGAAAAGGAGGTTGGCTCCCTGTGTCCCCGCCCCAGTCGGGTTGACTGGGCAGCGGAAGGGGGTTCCTGATCCACATCACGCTTAGCAGAGGCTCCAATAAACGTACTAGGAAGCAGTCTGCCTTCTGCCTCACTCTGGGTGTGTCTTTGCCCCTATTTTGTTCTTGGCCTAGTGCCAACCTCTTGGCTGCTTCCCGGGGGCTCCTGGTGGGCCTTGGGAGAGCCTGTGTGTCCGCGTGTGCACGCGTGTGTCTGTCGTGTGTCCGCGGTGTGGGTGATAGAGCTCTGTTAGGAGTCGGTGGGGCTGAGGTCCCGGCTGTGCTGAGCCGGCGGGCTGTTCACCTGTCATCTCCTCCCTCCCTTCCCAATCAGCACCAATGCCCGTTGGTCCCAAACTGGAAGAGAATGAAGGTAGCCGTGGGGATGGCGGAGGGGGGAGACAACCTGACATCACATCTTGCGGATGTTTTTGTTTGAAGGCTGCCTGGGTGGCCCTGTGAGGTGGCACAGTTGGTCTTAGGTAGAGTGGGTGGTATCTTCCTGCTGGGACTCCTGGTTTTTTTAAGGTATGTGATTGTGAAGGCAGAGACCTGGCCTCTTGGGTCCCAGCAGAGAAGGAAGACACTTGTGGTCCATCCTTTTTCTCTTTTTCTCCGTTTGCCACCCAGGCTCTGCCCGGACATTGGGGCTGCCATATTCTCTTGGAGAGATTCTCCTTCAGAGAATACTAGGGGAATGCCTGCTGGCCGCGTGTGTGTGTGTGTGCACGCGTGCGTACTGGCGAGTGTGAACTCGTGTGTGTTCAGGGCATGTGTGAGTATGCACACAGCAGGAGGGAGGAGGGAAGACTGCCAGGAGAAGGGATGGTTCTTGTGTCAGCATGACCTTCAGGGCTGCACATGATCCCCTCCTGTCACCACTGGGAGATGAGATGCTTCTCTCTCCCAATCCTGGGTTCCCCCAATGGCTCTTGTTCCTGGCTGCACACGCACTAGGAACATGGGTCCCTGGTGGTGATCAGGTTGGTGTGCTATGTTCCAGCCTCTGATGGAGGGACGGTGAGCCAGCCCGCCCTCTTCTCCAGCCACCGCTGGCCTTACGTGGGTAGAGCAAGGTAGAACAGCTGTGGAGTTCAGCTGGCAATCCATGTTCTTTGCAAACAGCAACGACTGATTCACTTAGAAGGCCTTGGGAGAAGTTGGCTTATAGAGTCAGTGGGAGATGGGAGGACCAAGGGAGGCTCGGGCAGGAACCAAAGGACATTTGAAGGGACAGAAGGCACAATCTACAGGGTCAGCGTGCCACTGTCTCTGTGATGAACGACAACCAACCATTGTCATCCAGCTGGCTCAGCTGGGGCCTTGTGCCTACTTCCGGCCCCACTTGGGTGGGAGAGGAGGCTATATGTCATGTCTGGCATCCATAATGGGAGATAAACCCTTGGCTTGCGTCATGGGGGAGAGAAAATTTCCCCAAAGGAACTGGAGGTGCCATTATGAAGGAGGGATAGAGGCTGGGCAGCTTTACTCTGCCTTAAAACATCTCCCCACCCAGGTATCACATAGCTGAAATTTTACCATTAAATATTCATTCCTTTGGTTGAGATGATTCCTGTTCTCCATGATCCTCTCAAAATATGTAAATAAAACTGGGAAGAATAAAGTTTCACTATCTTAATGCTAATTAGTTTAATGGTTTGAATGAATCTTAGTAACACTAAGGCATTTGAGCCTACACTTTGAAATTAGGCTAGGGGGACAGATAAGTGGAGAGAAGCAGGAAACGAATTGAGACAAGATTGGTAGGGGCCACCAGAGATCTGAAATTACTTTCGCGTTCTTTCGGGGAGAGTCATCTACATGAAGTATAGGCCCACTGTGCCTTTACTGCAGAGTCAGCAGTTTGTACAATGAGCTTTTTCTTTTTGCCACCAGCCCCATGGGGACTGCTGATCTGGGATACGCATCTGTCTGCAAGGCTGTCTTATCCTGTTTTCTAAGCTCTAGTATACTGTCAAGACTGAAACCCTATAGGGATGCTTCTGTGCCCTCCCTGGGGAAGCTTCCAGCCTGGGGCAACTGTGGTTCAGCCCAGAACCCAGACATCAGCTTCCTGCCTGGCTCTTGCCCTGCCGCCCTCCTCTCAATGCAGCTGGGACCACTCGACTGGGCTAAAGGCCTAGAAGAGACCTACAGCGGCAGTGGGGGATCCAAGGAGGCTGGTTCAGGGGCTCAGAGGACTTGGAATCCAGCGGGCCGCGCCCTGGCCCTGGGCGGCCCTGGTGTGCGGGCCGCGTGGCTGGTTCCCTGCCTTGTTCTGAGATCAGACACAGAGTTGTTTTCTCAGTTCCCTGCACCCCAGGCCCTGTTTGGCAACACAGGTTTCCCAGGATTGCTCAACGCTGCTCTCATGAGTCCTTCCAAGGATTTCATCCCCAGGCCCCAGCAGGGCCCAGCTGTGGCAGCTCCAGGGCTGGCAAGAGGGTACATTTGGGGGTGAGGCAGACCTGGAGTTGAATTCCAAATCTGCTGATCACCAGCTGGGTGACCATGTCCAATCTGAGCCTCAGTTTCTCTATCTGTGAAAAGGGGCCGGCAGTCCTGCCTCATGAGGACGGTGTTGGGATTAAATGGGATACCCTGCCAAGTGCGTGGCACTCAGCTACGCCCCTCCCTTCGCCCGGTGGCCACATGACGCTGGGCCTCCGTAGATTCTCAGCTGCTGCCTGGCCGGCCAGGGTTCCTCCTCTTGGCAGCGGGAAGAGCTGTGCTGGGGTCTGTCCTTGGAGCTTCTCCCTTCTTCCTCCTCCTCTCTGTGTCCTGAGATGCTTTCACGGATTCCCTGTGGCAGAAACAAGAAATGATCACCATCAGGCCCTTGGACTCTGCTCTTGGAAGCATTGCCAAGTGGAGTTAAGAGGGTGGGGGCAGGGGAGGCGAGGGAAAAAAGGAAACTTCCTCCTGTATGTAAAGCAGAGTTGAATTGATCTGCAAGTCGCTGAGGGCAGTGGCTACAGAACATCCAAATGTCACGCTCCCAGGAGTCCGCTCTCTGAGTGGCCACCCCCTCTCCACTCGGGAAGGCAGAAGATGTGCCTTTGCCGTGGGTGCCGCCAGCTCAAAACGGAGACCAGGGCGCACTGACTGGCCGTGGGAGCTGGGGCAGGCAGGCTGGCGTGGCATCCCTGGTGGGGCCCAAGGCAAGACCAGAGCAGCTTCACCTCCAGGGGTTTTGAGGAACTCCCTGCAGGGAGGGAGCCCCAGGTCTGCAACCCAAGCTTTTGGGAATGAGTTCTGAGTCATCTTGATGCTTTGTGAGCAGAACCGCCTCCCCTGTGACTTCCCTATAGAAAAAAGGGCTGGCAATGAGGCGGGAGTCTGAGCACATACTCAAGTCCATATTCTCTCCTCCTGAAGTCTGGGGTGTACCTGGAGAGGGTGTCAGGGGACCTGGGCTCAAACTCTGGCTTGGCCACCCATCAGCTAGCGACCCTAGCTAAGTCACGGAACTTCCCTGAGCCTCAGAAATGTTGCTCTAGATTGGGGATTGGCAAACATTTTTTTTCAAGGGCCAGCTAATAAATATGATAGGCTTCGTGGGCCATGGCGTCTTGGTTGCAACTACCAACTCGGCCACTGTAGCTTGAAAACAGAGGCAATACGTAAGTGATGGGACCTGGCTGCGTTCCAATAAAACTGGATTTACAAAAACAGGCCGAGGCTGGAGTTGACCCCCCTGTTCTAGATGATCTCTGAGACCAAGATCTCAATCCCAGGCTCTCTGACCATAGGGCTTTGGTGGCAGGAAGTGATGACAGGTGGTGGGGCTGAAATCATCCACAGATCGGAGGAAGAGAGAGGGCAGGTCGCCACTGCGACAGGGAGGTAAAGGCAGATGAGCTGGTGGAAGAGGATGCTGGGAGGAGAAGCCCCACATTGGGCAGGGGCTGTGGGGGAGAATCCAGGTAGCCTGTGGGCCATACAAACATAGGTGTGGTCTGGAGAATGAGGGCTGCACGGGTGATTTTGAAGTTGTCCTCTGTACAGGGGCATCGGGCCGGGAGGGCGTATGAGCTTGCAATTCAGCTGCTCTCAACTCATCCATCCGTGTATCCACCTGAGCCCTAAGGAGGGGCTGCCATTCCCTGGTTTGCAGGAAGGCGCCAGAAGGAGCTGTGGTCCAGGGCAAGGGAAGCTGCCGCTCCATGGGTGTGAGGGGAGAAGTTCTCATGTGAATGCAGAGAAGGTCCAGCAGGGCAGTGGGGCTCTGAGAGCCCCTGTGTGGCTGTTGGCAAGTCACTTAACCTGGCCGGCCCCCACTTTGCTCGTCTACAAAGGGAAGGGTCAGAGACGCTGCTCTCCAAGGTTCCCGTCCACAGTAGGATTCTGTGATTCTATGACTGCCAGTTATTTCTGAACTCATCAGCCTGGCACAGAATAACTTGGAAGGAGGCGGAACTCATCTCTCTTTCAATAAACACCGCCACCCTGCTTGGTGGCTCCAATTTGTCACCAATCATCTTATGCAGAACTGCAGACTGCTGCCTTGGGTCTCACTCTGGGTATGGCTGACGGTAGTGCCCCTCATGCTTTGCCCCATTCCTCTTTTCAGACAACAGTGTTTCCTGGAAGGTTCATACCCATCGGCCACGTGGAACAGCCACCAAGCCGGCCCTGGCCTCCCTCCCTGGGTACGGTGCTCTCTAGTCACCACTTTGACCTGGATCCTGCTGGGCAGTCAGAGGTCACAGAGCCTCCCCCACGGGGACCAGCCAGGCAGAAGTGACTGATTCTCATCTAACGTCCCCGTAGGAGGAGTTTGCATAGTTACCACCATGAGCATGATTCAGGGTGCTGAAGCTCTTGCAGCCAGAAGAGAGGCTTCCAGGAAAACCTCCCCCTTGATTTTTCCCGAGCCTGCATGGTGGACTGACCTCTCTCCTCTCCTCCCGCGCCCACCCACATGCGGGAACCTGACAGTTTAAAATACAGGCAGCAGCTCTTACTCTTCTCCATTTCAAAACGAGAGTCCGGCCTGGTTGGCCAAACAAATCCTTGTGGGATAACACCACTGGCCCAGTCCAGCCTCCACTTTTATCCTCAGTGGAAGATGAAAGGCCTTTTTTTTCAGGGGCCCCAGTAACCTGAAATCACTCTTATTAATTCTCACTGTGTTAGAAAGCTGGGTGAGTGTGAGAACACAGTGACACGAAGGACGAAAAGGCCTGCCTCCCAGAAGTATAGTCATAGCATTTCTACCTGGGGGGCTGCTGAAATCACCTTCTCTCCCAAATGGAGGAGACTTGACTTTATTGATGATTGGAAATGGTCCAGAGATGCTGTCATTCCAGGGGATGGCGATGACCCCTCGCTAGCCCCTCAAACTCACCCAAACCCGTGCATCTCTCTGTCCAGCCCAGGGTAGCTGTGGAAGGACAGGCCTAGAAAAAGCCTGGGCAATCTGGGGAGCAGCTACAATTGCTGGGTCCCTCCCTGCCGCGAGTGGAGGTGGGGCTGTGCTAGCGCCGTGGGCCTCATTCCTCTTGGGCGTCGGCTGGGGGGACTTCCTCCACTCCACCCCATCACCTGCCCCGAGTCTGCAGGGGGAAAGGGACCCCGCTCAGAGAGCAGGGTGGGGCTTTCTTCCCCACGCATCAGGGGGACAGCTCAGCCTGGCCCCGTCCTGGGCATCTCCATGTGGACTCAGGAATCCACATCCTCAGCATAAAATTTGATACGCTCAGGACAGTGGGAGGACTGGGAGTGCCACCTCCATCTGAATAACTGTAACTGATCATGTGACTGATTTCCGGTGGGAGATCGGTGCTCCCGGGGACCCCCTCAGGTTCTGTTCATCTGCAGGACCTCTGACTTCTATCCCTGGGGGTTGTTCCCCCAGAGAATCTGCCATCCCCTCCCACACCCCCCCCCCCGCCCCCGGCTCCATCCTCTTTGTCAGGCCAGGGCTGTGGCCTCAGACACCTTTCCTTACTGTTGAAGCGACTCCAGAGCCTCCACCTTTGGCAGGTGGGCTCTGAGACCACAGGTGTGGGCTCTGGGTACGGCCCTGGCTGTGCCCCGGGGTTAGCTGACTCCCCATGGCTGTGTCTTGTTAGGAATTCAGCTTGGCGCACACTTGGAATCGTTCTCTTCCAGGAAATCTGTCTTTCATCCTCTTCCTTTTGAGCCTTCTTCTGCCTGGCTGGCTTTCTCCCTCGTCACCTTCTGGTGCAGGCATTTTTGTTCAGCGTTTGCAGGCCCTGGAGAAGTGAGGCTTTCTCCCTCCAAGTCCTCTGCTTCAGGTCAGGCTGCTCTTCCTCTCAGAGGCTGGATCCAACTGAGCAGCATATCGGGGGACCATCCACCCCAAGTCCCTGAACTGGCCTCCCTGTCACCATCATTGCATCTGCATCTCCCCATTGTCTGGTCCAGCCCCTTTGTAGGGTACTCTCCCTTCCACGGGGAGTGGAGTTGAGAGCAGAAACTATGAGGTTGACATCAGTATGTTAGGCAGCCTCCTCCGCTCCTGCGGTTTGTTCAAGTATTGCCATTTCCCCCCTAGTTTTAGCCTCTTCAGATTTCACTGCGTATTTTCTTGCATCCCTCTACAACCTGGGCCCAAGTTCCTCTCATTTGAATTAACTGGGGAGTTAAGGTAGACTCATCTGAATGAATAAAAAATCTAAACTATAGGATCTTGCTTAACAAATATAGTCTAATATCTAAAGTAGGCCTTGAAATGGCCTGGGAGGTCTCCAGGATCTGGTCTGGCTGCCTTTCCCACCTCCTCTCCAACTGTTCCCCCCCTGCCCCGACTCTGCTCCAGCCACCTTGGCCTCCTGCTGTTCTTTGAACACACCAGGCTGGCTCCCACCTTAGAGTCTTTGTAGCGCTGTTCCATCTCCCTCCCTCCCTTCCTTCCTTCAGGTTCCCTGCTCAGATGTCAGCTAATTAAAGAGATCTTCCTTGTCCAAGGCACGCTTCCTTGCCCCCTACTTCAGGACTTCGCATCTTGAACACTTACTTTCCCAAAGCTTATCACACTTACTTATCACCTTCAGATCCACTATACTATACATACACATATATGTTCATGTGTGCGCAGAGTGTGTGTTGGGTATTTATTATCTACTTCCTTCTACTACAATGTAAACGCCAAGAGGGCAGGATCTTCATCTTTTGTGTTTTCAGCACCATGTCCTTAGCACCTACTACAGTGCCTGGCAGAGAGGAACTTCAGCAAGTGTTTGTTGATTGACTGAAAGAAAGTAGATATGGAATTTCAGTGGGTCCCAGGAGAGTGTGCAGGTGGAACGCTGAGAAAAAATGAGGAACAGAAATCTGGACTTAATATATTGAAGCAGAAGCCCAGGGAGTGCTAGGCTGGGCCAACTTTTCCCTTGTTGAAGCAAGTCCGGAGACTACATAGTATCCCAGGCCACACCGTGTGTCCTCAGCAGCAAGGCTGAGGCTAGAAATCCAGACTCTATTTCCTAGTCCGATCCTCCTTTTTTTCTTCTCTTAGGCGGTTACATACATACCCTGAAATCTCATTTAAAAGAATTAATTTGCTCAGCAAACTCTCTTCTGTTGGGTAGAACAAAGAGAATTTTGGTTCAGCCATCAAAGCACCGTGGATCTCAGCCTGGTTGGAATTGGGGAGGATGTTGAAGGGAACCCTGTGGGGAGAGCTTCTTGGTAGCAGATAGAGACTCGGACATCTGTTTAAACAAGTTCAGCTGAGTTCCTCTGTGGGAAGCTTATCTCATAATGAAGCCGACTGTCATCTGGATTTCTGCATCTTGTCCCTTTAAATAACCTCATGTCCTGGTTTACCCAGCCTCAACCTCCTAGGGAAAAAAAAAAATGACATTCCAGTGCAAAAAAGCCAGGCTTCTACAAGTCTCTTTCTGAATTTGCACCAAGAGTGCATGCTTGCTCTGCACTGCGGCCAGATGTCTTGGTAAATAAGCTGGGAAGTTAGTAAGGAAAAATCAACCCAGGGCACGTGCCTGAGCGTGGAAGTGTTAAGGAGGAGCCTGGTTAGAGAGGGAGGAAAGGGGAGCGGGGTGGGGGTGGGGTTGTTATTTACTAAGTGGGAACTACTGATAATGAAAGGGGAAACCCAGACTTGCTTGTTCAGGTATGTGATTGAGAAAGGCCACCAGCCAAGGGACAGGGAGCTTGTTGAAAATCACCAAGCCATCATAACCGAGACCAACAGCTGCCTCTCGAAATGGGGAGGAAACATACAATCTCAGGAGAGCGATAAAATGGGAAGATTCCAATGTGCTCTGGTGGACAAACACAACTTCATGAAACGTCCATTTGGGTGAGGGCCTCTATAGGATAATCATCCTCCTGGCCAATGGTGATAGAGAGTGAGGAGCATTGGTCAGGGGCCAGGGCTGGGGTCAGAGGCCAAAGTTCCTCCACCTCCCTCTGGTCAGGGGTCACAAAGATGCTAACTTTTTTTTTTAACATCTTTATTGGAGTAGAATTGCTTTACAAGGGTGTGTTAGTTTCTGCTGTATCACAAAGTGAATCAGCTATACATATACATATATCCCCTTATCCCCTCCCTCTTGCGTCTCCCTCCCACCCTCCCTATCCCACCCCTCTAGGTGGACGCAAAGCACTGAGCTGATCTCCCTGTGCTATGTGGTTGCTTCCCACCAGCTATCTATTTTACATTTGGTAGTGTATATATGTCCATGCCACTCTCTCACTTCGTCCCAGCTTACCCTTCCCTCTCCCCATGTCCTCAAGTCCATTGTCTACGTCTGTGTCTTTATTCTTGTCCTGTCCCTAGGTTCTTCAGAACGATTTTTTTTTTTAGATTCCGTATATATGTGTTAAGATGCTGACTTTTGAAGACAAAGGTAAAGGGAGGGACCACGAATGGCCAGCCCTGGGTCTTAAGTTTTCTAAATTTGCTGACGATCTTGTACTTAAAAGAATGCTCAGTGGAGCTCAGCGGATCAGCTCTGTCGATTTCACAACTGCGGGGTCACACATGTTTTCTCTTTCTGATGCTCTCGTTCTGCAGTGAGGGCCCCTGGGATATGTGTACACGAGTGGGTATATATATATATATGCGCACATGTAGAAGTTGCTTGTTGGCAGAACGCAGAGGGTGGGTGGAATTTTTTTCCTCTTATACAGTTCTCTGAACCAAACCCTGAGTTCCTTTATGGGAAGCTGACTGACTAGCAAATCACAGGAAGTGGACAGAGAAATGACCGGACTGTATGAACGCTGCCTCTTTGGCCTGGCCCTCCATCCACGCAGCTTCTTGTGGTCTCAGGTGACCACGGGGACCATGATTTGTCCTAGCAGTGGCTGGGGGGAAGCCCACTCAGCTGGTGGGTCCTGCTGCCAGTCTGCCTGCCTCCCGCCCAGGGCCATTTCCCTCCATGGCCCCCATGAAGGTATTCTTCCTGCGATAATTTGCAACTAGTGAGGAATTTAGCTAAGTCCCTCATTTGCCTTTTAAAAATGTCATTAGCTATTTGCACATGAACTCAGAGAGAAATCAGAGGAAGTGTGCAAGGGAAGAGAGAAGCATCCACAGAGGAGGCTGGTGGAAGGATTTCCCCTTTCACTTTTCTTGGGTTCCCTGCGCTGGGTGGATATTGTCTCCTAATAAAAGATGGATGGGATTTTGGGACACTGCATTCTCCTAATAAAAGATGGATGGAATTTTTGGATACTGCATTCCTTTGGATAGAGTCCTGGATGTGTTCTTTCTTTGGAGAATTCTGTATCTGGCCCTCAGAGCTGTAAGAAGTGGCCATGCCTTTGAGATGGAGGGCAGGCAAAGGGCAGAGGGGTCCTAAAAAGCTCCTCATCACTGAGAAGTAGCAGTTAGTGGGGGCTCTAGCCTGGCTGATCTGCCAGGATGAGCAAGGCTGGGAGGAAAATGTGTAAGGGAGTCAGGCAAGCGGTCCCCCTCCTGGTCTAGGTCACTTGCATCTGTCAGTCCCAGTTTCCTCTTCCATCAGGTGAGTGGTTTGGACCAGGTATCAGGCAATCTAGAATGAGCAGAGTGGGTAAGAGCTGTGGGTGGCCAACTTGAGAAGATGGGCTGTCTCAACCCGGGCCAGCTCAATTTCCAGGCCTTCAACAGTAAGCTCCAGCGTTGTGACCTTGGGAAGCCACTTTGAAGAGCTGGAGGTATTGGATGAAATGCCTAGTGCAGGGGCTGGTACATAGCAGGCTCTTAAAAAATAGGTTCCCTTCTCATTTCTTTGTTTTCTCACTGCCTACTCCTACATTCTTCTGCTCAGTTGTAGCACCAAGTTTGGGAACTGGAAAGCCACATAGGGGTACTGCATTAGTTTGATTCCCTGCCTAACTCTGTGCACTGGGTGACGTTCCAGCGTCCTACTCTCGGCTCTCTTGGGAGATTGCTGTAAGTCACGGCCACTTGATGGAGGTTTGCGCTGTCTGCAAACCCATTCTGGAAGACACTGCCCTTTATAGGCCATGTCCCTGAAATATGGATACATATGACCTTAGACTTGAGTACAGGGAAATAAAGGCTCCCTTGATGTTAGACTACTGTGGAACGGATCGTAGTTCCCCTTTCTGCTTTGGTTGCCAGAAAACTCAATTAAATTGTGTGCTTAGGAGCTCTAATGTCTGAAATACTTGGACTAGCCAACCTCTCTTACACATCCTTCAAGGAAAACTTCTGTGACTCCCCAAGTCTGGGAAAGAGGCTGACTTCAGTGTTCCTGGTGTTCGTGCTTTCCTTCTACAGAACATTATCAGGCTGACTGTTTCATTTCCTTTCTCTCAACACACACACACACACACACACACACACACACACACACACATCCCCCTTTAAGTTCCTTGAGGTCAGAGAGTGTGTCCTTCAGCTCGGTACGCCCTGCACAGGATCTGGATCTGGACCTTACAAGATACTCAATAAACGCTCGTAGAATGGAGAGATGAATGAATGAACACACGATTAAATAGAACATTTTAGTTCAAATGTCAGATACAATCATCTTCTCTTTCTACTCTCTGGGGTTTGATCTTTTACAATTATTGCACACCTTTATTATAAACACAACTTGAAAGCTTTTTGAAATTACATGGGGTGAGGGGTATAAATCAATGAACAAATAAATAACGACATTCCTCTTCCACAAAGCCTTCTTTGCCAACCCCAGCCGGCAAGTGCCTTGCGTTCAGGACCATGGATTTTGGAGAGAAGCAGGATGTGCATTTTCTGGCTCTGTCCCTTAACAGCTGTGTGAACTTGGGCAAGTTGCTTTGCATCTAACCTTCTGTTGTCTGACTCATAAAGATGGAGGTCATAGAATTTCCCTCGTGGGGTTGTGGAAGATGCAACAAGACCACATAAGTAAAGGGTGTAACAGAGTACTTGGCCCGATGGAAGCGCTCAGCAAATTTTTATGATGAGTGCAGAAGAGTCTCCGGTACCGTGAATGATGTGCCCCGTGTGCCCTGTGTTCTAACTTGACTTTGAGCCCCTGGAGCCACGTGCCTTGCCTGATGCTCCTCTTGGGTCATCTTGACCACCTGGCTCAGGACTGGCCTCACTGGTTCTGCAAATCCCCAAATAAACTTCTGACACCATTAGAAAAAGTGTCCAGGCAAATCCTGGTCTGGTTCCGTGTGTCTTTAGCACAGAGATCTGGGAGGGGCCTTTGAGGCCAGATGGTCTGACTTTCATTTCACAGTGCGAGAAATTGGGGTCTAGGCAAGTGCTGGGTAGCCAGGCTGGCTGGCACCCTGGGCTTTTGACATCAGGCAAGGACACCTTCCCCGTCACCATGTTGCTCCACCTGGCCATAGGCAGAGACCCTTGTTGGGGACAGACTGAGCCTGGCCTGGGGTTATGGGCCCTCCGAGCACGGGGCTTCGGGGCGCTCTCTTGAAGCTGCAGTAATTATCCGAGGTGCAGGCATGTAGCTTTGTGTTTCCAAAGTGCTATTTCACAGCCATGATCTTGTTTCATCGTCTCAGGACTGTGAAGTAGGCTGGCAGTGGTTTTCATGTGGATTCTCTGAGAGAAGCTTGAGGGCCAGAGAGGTTAAGTGATGGGGTGGGGATCTCTCAGCCCATGAGTGACCGGGCTGGGATAGGAACTGTAGCCTGGGAGCCTGGGTCCCTGCTCTTTGCCCTGTGCCTGGTGGAAACGCGCCAGAGGCTGTGTCGAGCAGTTGGCACTGTCCCTGAAGTTTGCTCCGAAGAAGGTCAGAGCCTGAATCCCAACCAGTCCAGCCTGTGGAAGCTGAGGGGTCCTGGCCTTTTACTGAGGCCTCCTTTGCCCGTGGCTTACATGGGATGATGGCATCAGGGGCAGACCAGGGGTAACTCTGAAGGCCTTGATTCGTCTCCGGGCTGGGTTCAAAGTCAAACGCTCCGACAGCATTGCCAAAGACAGCATGAATAATGTGGTAGGGTGGGCATGGGGGCTCGTGTGCAGAGTTAAGGCTCTGAAGTTTGCCCTGAGGCTGTGTCATGTCTACACACGCATCCATTCAGGGCGGCCACCCGGACACATGCACGGATTGGCATTTAGCAACTTTCCAAATGCGAATTGTAGTATAAAATTAAATTCACATTTAAGGGCCTTTAAAGCATAGCCTATTTATTCAGCAGCTTTTTATGAAGCCCTCACCGATTTATAATCTATGCGGGAACTCACTCCACATGGCTGAGAGCTGGGGGTTAACCCTTAGCTGGAAGAAACACATCTCCTGGATTCAGACACAGGAAGCCAGGGGCGGTGAATAACTCAAGGAGGCAGGTGGGACCTCGTAGGGGGAGGCGGTCTGCCTGCCACCCTTGCCTCTGCCCTGATGACCCACATCTTCCCCTAGTCCTCTGGAAATCCCTGAGGGCCCGGAGCCTGAGATGCAGGAAAAAGGTATTCATTCAACACCATTTATCCAGAGCCGGCTGTGTGCTGACCACGGGGAGCCCAAGGAGGACCTGCCTTAAAAAGTGCCCGATGGGCCAGCCAGGAGCACGGGCGTCCCCTTTCCGTGTGCAGGTGCCTGGTGCCCATAAACTCCTGTCCCCTGGCCTCTCCCCACACCTTCCCAGGAAGTGCAGAAAGACTTGTCACCCCCTCTCCCCCACCCACCCCGGGTAGATCCCCAGGCCTTCGGTTCGGCAGGGTGTCCTCCAAATGTTTTCAATTAAGTCTGTTCTCGGGAGGAAAGTCCTTTCCGAATACTTGGGCCAGGCAAGCCACTTTCTCTGCAATCTCCTTCTGGAGAATGACTCGGGCCTTAGAGGGTGTTTCTTCTGCTTCTGCTGGGGAGCATTTGTGCTAATTATTTGCCATCTCAGTTACATAACCAGGCCTTTGTCAGCGGTTTTCCAATGGGACTGTATGTCAAGTGGGGATTTGCTATTCAGCAAGCATTTCTGTTGAATGCTCCGGAAAGCCCACGGAGCTATAATTGTGCTTCTGCCCTGCTGGGTCCCGCGTGTCACCGGGACGCCAACCCAGACTTCGGAGCCTTTGTGGTGAGCTCAGGAGCTCTCTGTCACTGTGGCAGCTGCTCCAAAGGACACTCAACCCGGGAAATTCTGAGTCCATCTGTGTTGGCGGGGCCCGGCACACCGACTCTGGCCTCAGCTGGAGCAGGAACATTTATTGGAAGAGGTGGAAAGAGCTCTCCTACAGGAAATGCAACCCTGAGCCCGGCCCTGGATCCTCTTGTTTAATATTAAGCTCAAGCTTCAAACCTCATTTACTAAAATCTCATTAACGGCAGTGATAGTGGCTAATTTTAGTTATGTCCCTTTCAGGCATTTTACATGGGTTACCTTCCTTAATCCTAATAACAATCCTATGAGAAGGTGTTATTATTTGCTCCATTTTACAGACATGGAAACTGAGGCTAACAGAGGCTTAATACCTTGTCCAAGGTCACTTAGTTGTGGTAAGTGGTGGTGGTGGAGGCTTGGGATTTGAACCCGGGGCCTCCTGCTTATTGCTTTGTTAGCTTGTTCATTTTTACAAACAGATATTGTATGTTTTCTATGTGTCCAGCACTGAAATGCGAAGGAAGTCCTCACCCTGGAGAAGCTCAGGGTCTAATGGGGAGGACTTCTTGGAAGCATACCACTGGGCGTAGCAAGTAGAAGATGTACAGAGCACACAGCACTCCCAGGAGGGTGGCAGAGCATTAATGACTGTTGGTGTACAGGAAAGGGTCAGGGTGGCCTCATGGAGATGGTGGGATGCTTGAGCTGAGTCTGGAAGAATGAACAAGAGATGCCAGGCAGCCAAGGCGAAAAGGGTAACCCAGGAGAAAAAACAGCGTGTGCAGAGGCACAGAGAGATGAGATCCATCACTGCCTCTGAGCATCTTGCGTTGTTTGGTGTGGCTGGAATATGACCTGCCCAACATCGGCAGGAAGTTCATATGTCCGCAGGAAGGCTCAGATGGATGGAGGGAAGGGCCTACGTGAAAGACAAGGGGAAATTTCATGGATCTCAATGTCTCAAGGCCCCTCTCTACTATCCATAAATGCTCTTCTCTCTAAACTTGAAAACTTAAAACCCATATTGCACGTTCCCTTTGGTGTCAGTGTCATAGGACCCCAGCCCCTGCATTAAGCAGCTGCAAGCTGTTGAACACAGCTGCATGCTCTGGAGTGTCTGGGAATCTATCCCTCCTTGTAAATCCCACTCCCCAGTCTTAGTAGGTAGGAAGCACCCGTTAATCTTGTAACTTGTCTTCCTGTGTTTTTTCTCCCCACAGTGACACTTGAGCAATTCTAATCCTAAATTGGATACTCAGGAGATGATTGAAATTAGATCACATGTTTAGTGTTTCCTGCTAAAGTTCTTCAGTACCTCTTATGTCCCCTCATAAAATCTCAAGTAATAGGAGTGAACTAGGAACAATGGGGGTGAAATTTGGCTCCAAAACTATCACAGCAGGAATGGCTGGGGGAACACGGTAAATTCAGACTTGACCCTCACCACACTTATTACCCATCACACACTTGCCTCAAGACCTTGCAGCTGGAACTCATTCTCTCTCCTCACCCCAGCCCCTGCCATGTTCTTGGACGTGAACATTCAATATCATGAAAAGGTCAATAGTTCCTAGGTTCATTTATATGTTTAATACAATCCCAATAATATACCAGCAAATTTTGCTTTCCCCCTGGAACTAGACAAGGTATTCTAAAGTTTATATGGAAAAATAAACAAACAAAAAAGCCTGAGAAGTAACTTAAAAAAAAAAAAAGAACAATAAGAGACTAGCCCTACCAGAGAACTTGAAAATACTTCGCAGCTTCAGTAATGAAAACCTTGTGGCATTGGAAGAGATATACGAACCAACAGAACAGAACAGTCCCAAGATAGCTCGGAACATACATAAGAAATTAGTAAATGATACAGGTGGCATCTCAAATCAATATGGTAAAGATGAAGTTTAATTAAAGGATATTGGGACAACAGAATAGCCATTTTGGGGAAAAGACAGGTATGGCTCTGTACTTCACTCCATGCATTGGAAAAATCTCCAAGTGGAGCAGAGATTTTTTTTTATACCTTTATTGGAATATAATTACTTTACAATGTTGTGTTAATTTCTTCTGTACAACAAAGTGAATCAGCTATACGTATACATATATCCCCATATCCCCTCCCTCTTGATCCTCCCTCCCACCTTTGCTATCCCACCCCTCTAGGTGGTCACAAAGCACCGAGCTGACCTCCCTGTGTTATGCAGCAGCTTCCCACTAGCTATCTATTTTACATTTGGTAGTGTATACAGGTCCATGCCACTCTCTCACTTTGTCCCAGCTTCCCCTTTCCCCACTGTGTCCTCAAGTCCGTTCTCTACATCTGCGTCTTTATTCCTGCCCTGCCACTAGGTTCATCAGAACCATTTTTTTTAGATTCCATAATTGTGCATTAGCATACAGTATTTGTTTTTCTCTTTCTGACTTACTTCACTCTGTATGACAGACTCTAGGTCCATCCATCTCATTACATATAACTCAATTTTGTCCCTTTTTATGGCTGAGTAATATTCCATTGTATATATGTGCCACATCTCCTTTATCCATTCGTCTGTCGATGGACACTTAGGTTGCTTCCATGTCCTGGCTATTGTAAATAGTGCTGCAATGAATATTGTGGTACATGTATCTTTTTGAATTATGGTTTTCTCAGGGTATATGCCCAGTAGTGGGATTGCTGGGTCATATGGTAGTTCTATTTTTAGTATTTTAGGGAACCTCCACACTGTTCTCCATAGTGGCTGTATCAATTTACATTCCCACCAACAGTGCAGGAGGGTACCCTTTTCTCCACACCCTCTCTAGCATTTATTGTTTGTAGATTTTTTGATGATGGCCATTCTGACCGGTGTGGGGTGATACCTCATTGTAGTTTTGACTTGCATTTCTCTAATGATTACTGATGTTGAGCATCTTTTCATGTGTTTGTTGGCAATCTGTATGTCTACGTTGGGGAAATGTCTATTTATGTCTTCTGCCCATTTTTGGATTGGGTTGTTTGTCTTTTTGATATTGAGCTGCATGAGCTGCTTGTATATTTTGTAGATTAATCTTTTGTCAGTTGCTTCATTTGCAAATATTTTCTCCCATTCTGAGGGTTGTCTTTTCATATTGTTTATGGTTTCCTTTGCTGTGCAAAAACTTTTAAGTTTCATTAGGTCCCATTTTATTTTTGATTTTATTTCCATTACTCTAGGAGGTGGGTCAAAAAGGATCTTGCTGTGATTTATGTCATAGAGTGTTCTGCCTATGTTTTCCTCTAAGAGTTTTATAGTGTCTAGCCTTACATTTAGGTCTTTGATCCATTTTGAGTTTATTTTTGTGTAAGGTGTTAGGAAGTGTTCTAACTTCATTCTTTTACAGCTGTCCAGTTTTCCCTGCACCACTTATTGAAGAGGCTATCTTTTCTCCATTGTGTATTTTTGCCTGCTTTGTCAAAGATAATGTGACCATATGTGTGTGGGTTTATCTCTGGGCTTTCTATCCTGTTCCATTGATCTATATTTCTGTTTTTGTGCCAGTACCATATTGTGTTGATTACTGTCACTTTGTAGTATAGTCTGAAGTCAGGGAGACTGATTCCTCTAGCTCCAGTTTTCTTTCTCAAGATTGCTTTTGCTCTTCGGGGTCTTTTGTGTTTCCATACAAATTGTAAAAATTTTTGTCCCAGTTCTGTGAAAAATGCCATTGGTAATTTGATAGGGATTGCATTGAATCTGTAGATTGCTTTGGGTAGTATAGTCACTTTCACAATGTTGACTCTTCCAATCCAAGAACTTGATATATCCTTCCATCTGTTTGTATCGTCTTTGATTTCTTTCATCAGTGTCATAGTTTTTGCATACAGGTCTTTTGACTCCTTAGGTAGGTTTATTCCTAGGTATTTTTTTCTTTTTGTTGTAGTGGTAAATGGGAGTGTTTCCTTAACTTCTCTTTCTGAGTTTTCATTGTTAGTGTATAGGAATGTAAGAGATTTCTGTGCATTAATTTTGTATCCTGCTACTTTGCCAAATTCATTGATTAGCTCTGGTAGTTTTCTGGTGGCATCTTTAGGGTTCTCTATGTATAGTATCATGTCATCTGCAAACAGTGACAGTTTTACTTCTTCGTTTCCAATTTGAATTCCTTTTATTTCTTTTTCTTCTCTGATTGCCATGGCTAAAACTTCCAAAACTATGTTGAATAATAGTGGTGAGAGTGGGCACCCTTGTGTTGTTCCTGATTTTAGAGGAAATGCTTTCAGTTTTTCACCATTGAGAATGATGTTGGCTGTGGGTTTGTCGTATATGGCTTTTATTATGTTGAGGTAGTTTCCCTCTATGCCCACTTTCTGGAGAGTTTTTATCATAAATGGGCGTTGAAGTTTGTCAAAAGCTTTTTCTGTATCTATTGAGATGATCATATGGTTTTTATCCTTCAATTTGTTAATATGGTGTATCACATTGATTGATTTGCATATATTGAAGAATCCTTGCATTCCTGGGATAAACCCCACTTGACCATGGTGTATGATCCTTTTAATGTGCTGTTGGATTCTGTTTGCTAGTATTTTGTTGAGGATTTTTGCATCTATGTTCATCAGTGATATTGGCCTGTAATTTTCTTTTTTTGTGACATCTTTGTCTGGTTTTGGTATCAGGGTGATGGTGGCCTCATAGAATGAGTTTGGGAGTGTTCCTCCCTCTGCTATATTTTGGAAGAATTTGAGAAGGATAGGTGTTAGCTCTTCTCTAAATGTTTAATAGAATTCTCCTGTGAAGCCATCTGGCCCTGGACTTTTGTTTGTTGGAAGATTTTTAATCACAGTTTCAATTTCAGTGCTTGTAATTGGTCTGTTCATGTTTTCTTTTTCTTCCTGATTCAGTCTTGGAAGGTTGTACTTTTCTAAGAATTTGTCCATTTCTTCCAGGTTGTCCATTTTATTGGCATATAGTTGCTTGTAGTAGTCTCTCATGATCTTTTGTATTTCTGCCATGTCAGTCGTTACATCTCCTTTTTCCTTTCTAATCCTGTTGATTTGAGTCTTCTCTGTGTTTATCCTGATGAGTCTGGCTAATGGTTTATCAATTTTGTTTGTCTTCTCAAAGAACCAGCTTTTAGTTTTATTGATCTTTGTTATTGTTTCCTTCATTTCTTTTTCATTTATTTTTGATCTAATCTTTATGATTTCTTTCCTTCTGCTAACTGCAGGGTGTTTTGCTTCTTGTTTCTCTAATTGGTTTAGGAGTAACGTTCGGTTGTTTATTTGAGTTTTTTCTTGTTTCTTGAGGTAGGATTGTATTGCTATAAACTTCCCTTTCAGAACTCCTTTTGCTGCATCCCATTGGTTTCAGGTTGTCATGTTTTCGTTGTCATTTGTTTCTAGGTATTTTTTGATTTCCTCTTTGATCTCTTAGTTGTTTAGTAGTGTACTGTTTAGCCTCCATGTGTTTGTATTTTTTACAGTTTTTTCTTGTAATTGATATCTAGTCTCATAGCGTTATGGTCGGAAAAGATGCTTGATACAATTTCAGTTTTCTTAAGTTTACCGAGGCTTTATTTGTGACCCAAGATGTGATCTATCCTGGAGAATATTCCATGTGCACTTGAGAAGAAAATGTATGGAGCAGAGATTTAAATGTTAAACACAAACATAAAAATGCTTTCAGGAACCACAGGGATCAGCTTTGATAGGGATGGCTTTCCTAACCATGATTCAAAATCTAGAAGCCAAAGAAAAGGTGGATAGGTTTGACTACATAAAAATAAAAAAGTTTACACACATGCCCCAAACACCATATGCAGAGTGAAAAGGCAAACGACAAACTGAGAAAAAAGTGTTTGCAATACATATCACAAAGAGCTAAGCCCTCTAAGATAAACATAATTAGAAATCAAGAAGATCCATAACCCAAGAGAAAATGGGGCAAGGACACGAACATTGAGTTCACAAAAAGAAATGCAAAAGGTCCTTTGCCCTTTGAATAGATGAGCAACCTGTTCATAAAGAGAGAGTTGCAAATTAAAACTACACTGAGAGATACCATTTCTCATCTCTCAGTTTTGACAAAAATCCGAAATCTTGACAAAACACAGTGTTGGCAAAGTTGTGGGGAAGTGTGCGGTCACTGCCATTGCTGGCAGAGTGTAACGTGGAGTAATTCTATGCAAGGAACACTGGGAATGTCTACCAATGTCACAGCAATCCCACTTCTGGAAATCTCTCCTACAGATACACCTGTGCGAGTATGGAATCACCTATGTACAAAATCACTTATTGCAGCATTGTTTATGATAGCAAAAGACTGGACACAGGGGACTGGATGAATAAATTATGGTACGTCTACCTATTGGAAAGCTATGCAGTGGTACGAAAGAAAGAGGAAAATCTCCATATACAGACATGTAGAGATTTCCAGAATATTTTTGTTAAGTGACAGAAGCTAGGTACTGAACATGTAAATAGTATATCTTTTGTGAAACACTGGGAGGAAAGAAGAAAATATATATTCATTTGTGCTTATATTTACATAAAGAAACATTGGAAAAATAAATGAGAAAGGAATCAAAGTGTTCTCTGTGGTGGAAAATAGGGGAGGTATGGAGCAAGCCTTCTCTGGGTGTGTCTTTTTATTTAGCTAGGGCTTTTGATGAATACGGATGTATTTACCTGACTTGTCCTGGAAGGCTGAATGTCCTAATCCAGCCTGATTTAAGAATCCTATGGATTACTTGTTAAAATTAATTCAGATCCCAGGCCCCTGTCTGTGGTGGGCACCGGGAACGTGTGTTTCCCCATCAGCCCTGGGTTCTCCTTCGAGTGGGAGGTTTGGGAAAGTGCTGAATCTCATCCTTGCCCACAAGGATGCAATCAGACAAAACTGTCCCCGTGAAGGTCCTGACGCAGGGCCACCGTTCTTGAAAACCCAGGTCCAAATCTGATGAGCATGAAACTCTTGCTCCTTCCCCTGGGGATCCTGCTCTGCTCCCCCACAGGGCTGGTCCTCGCATCCCGCGGAGAATCACGGCACACTTTGATGCCCGGGTCCAGCAATCAAAAGCATGTTGCTGGATTTTCTTTTCCACAGTTTGCATTATGAAAATGACAGACATTTATTTTTGTTTTAAAATATGAAATTATTATGCCCTTGAATATACATTTTCAAACTACACCCCACCCTTCCCAGTGCCCCAGGGAATTCTGAGAGCTCAGATGGATATTCCTATCTACCCACCCAGAGATGTCCCTCACCCATCCCCTAAACCTTGTTCAAGAAAAACGGATAGAAGATGCTTAAAAAATATCCCTCTGGTCCTTTCTCTCCCTTCAGGAACCACTCCCTCCACTTTTGTAGAGGAGATAATGCAGAGGGAGACCCTAGTCCTGAGAGGTGGCCTTGGGGGTATTTCTTGGCCCCCGGCCATCTCCCTTTCCTCTCCTTCTGGAGCTCTCCTCCCTGCCCCACGGCTTGTGTGTCTCATAGGCAGGCCACCTTGACTGCTTCACCTCCTTGCTGACTCTGGGTCTAGGCACACAGGCCCTTTTCTTCTGGGGGGTTTACTGCTAATCTTCATGGGGGAGCAGAAAAGAGGAACCCAAATAATGACCATGCAGGAGGTACAGAGTCTGGGGAATCGGGACCGTGGTCTTAGTCCTCAGGTGACAGTTCTGAGGCTCTGAGAGGCTATCAGGAAGTTAGGGAGATGTTTGTGGAGAACCTGTGTGCAGTGTGGACTCCTTAAATCCCTCAGCCTGCTGAAGATGCTGCCGGGAGGACCCAGGAGGGCTCAGGCTGAGTAGCCTTCCAGCTGGGCTCTGTGTGGTCCCACACAGAGCCATAGGGGCAAGATGTTGAGAGCTGGGCTTTGAGTGGCAGTGGCCAGACGTCCATGAGGACAGCCATGGCCCTCCGAAGCCTAGCCCTTTATCCCACCCTCTCCTGGCCACTGTTTTCCAGCTTGGATTTTTTTGGCATCAGGAGGAAAAAGTCTGTTTCCTTACCGTTTCTCCCTGTCGTCCCCAAGGACTAATGAAAGCATGTCTTGGAAAAACTTGAGGTTTTTGCTACGTTAACAACAAAGACTTGTGCGCCAGAGATTAGATGGGGCCCGTGATAGGTACTGGGTAGGAGGTGTTGGCAGGAGCACTACATCCCCACCCCCGTCTCCCCAACACCCCGCTCTGCCTGGATCCGCCTGTGACCCTCGCACCCCCTTGGCTGCACAGAGGAGGGAAAGTGACTCTGGGGGGGGGGTGCCCCTCTGCTGGCCTCTGTTTCCTCCGCAGTGAAACGGTGGGGGGAGGGGCGCTGCTCCGGGTCATCTCCAGAGCGCTTCCCAGCTGGAACTGACATTCCTGCCTGGCACCCGCCCTGCGCTGGAACGTCTTTGCAGGGAATTTGGCGTGAAGGGAAGCCCCGTTTGAGAGGCAGCATCTCTCGGCCCCTTGCCCTAGAGGACAGAGCAGCTTTTGCTGGACCTGCTACCATGGTGGTGCCAGGCGGTTTCGTTTGCATCGCGGGAGCAAAGATGGGTGACAGCGCGGCTAAGAGGAAGGTCCAGCATCCCAGGCTGACAGCGGAACGCTTGCAGGGAGACCCGTCCCAGCACCCCCTCCACGGGTCTGTTCTCACTGAGGCTCTGCTCCCCCAGCTCAGAGGGAGAATAAACAACCCCATCTGGAAGCAGACGTCTTTCCTCCCCTATTTTCTTTAAATTGGGGCAGGAGTTCAGGCCCCATTTCCTGCCACCCCGTCACTCTCTCTTGGCCTGTTCTCCCAGATACTGAACCCAAAGCAGTAGAGGGAGGGGATCCAGGCTGACGAGCTGGGCAGTTGTTCTCCAGGGGCCCCGCCTTGGAGGGGGGTCACCACGTCCATCCCTTCTTCCCTTCCCTTCCTTCAGCTTTGTGAGCTCCGGTGGGTCAGGGAGGGATGTCTGGAGAACCTCCACAGAGGTAGGAGCTGTTGGGAAAGCTCTCATATTTACTGGGGCACAGAGGGTTCTGAGATCATAAATGGGCTGGCACGCGTGAAAGCTGTTTGGAGGGAACTGCTCACAGGGAGGATCTCGTGGCAGCCAAGGAAGGATGCCTTTGGAACATTCCTACTTTCCTTGGAGTCCCTCTCCTAACCTCTTAGGGTCTCCTCTCTCTCTTTGACACCGTCTTGGACCTCTCACACTTGTTGACATAAGCCCCCTGTTTTCTGAGCACCACCCCCCACCCCCGCCAGAGCCCTCCTCCCAAATGCCACGTGCTCATTGGTTCTTTCCAGGCACGTTGACTGAGTGCGTCTCTGTGCCAGGGGGACACAGCCGGGAAGGAGCAGGCAGCGTTGCCTTTGAGGAGCTGATGGTCAAGTGGAGGAAAAGATTGTTACCGTAAAAAAGAAGGAAGTGATGCCATTTACAGCAACATGGATGGACCTAGAGATTATTATAAGTGGAGTAAGTCAGACAGAGAAAGACAAATATATGATATCACTTATATGTGGAATCTAAAAAAATGATACAAATGAACTTATTTACAAAGCAGACATAGACTCACAGACATAGAAAACAAACTTACGGTTACCAAAGGGGAAAGCGGGGGAGGCATGAACTAGAAGTTCGGGATTGACAGACACACACTACTATGTATAAAATAGATAAACACGGACCTAAGGTATAGCACAGGGAACTATAGCCAATATTTTGTAATAACCTATAATGGAAAAAATCTGGAAAAGAATTCATATATATACACACACACACACACATATATATATATAAAACTGAATATATGGTATAAACCTGAATCACTTTGCTGTACACCAGAAACTAACATTGTAAATCAACTATACTTCAATAACAAAAAAGATCGTTAATAAAGCGATGAATGCCACAGGTTCTGTACACAGAACCTTCCATGGCGTCCAGGAAGGCTACCCATTCTCTCCTTTCCCACCAAGCTCATCTTCCCACAGTGTCCTGAAGTTGGGAGGAGAGCAAACCAATGGATTCATTCTTTCCAGGATTACTTCCACCCCACACAAAGGAGCTTGTTAACCTAACCCGAGAATTGTGTGTCCTGGAGGGAAGGACCCTTCCTTCTGGCCCTCGACTACTGTCCTTTTTTTCTCCAAACCTTTTTTAAAAAATTTTTTTAATTTTTGGCTGTGTTGGGTCTTCGTTTCTGTGAGAGGGCTTTCTCTAGTTGCAGCAAGCGGGGGCCACTCTTCATCACGGTGCGCGCGTCTCTCACTGTCGCGGCCTCTCTTGTTGCGGAGCACAGGCTCCAGACGCGCAGGCTCAGTAGTTGGGGCTCACGGGTCTAGTTGCTTCGCGGTATGTGGGATCTTCCCAGACCAGGGCTCGAACCCGCGTCCCCTGCATTGGTAGGCAGACTCTCAACCACTGCGCCACCAGGGAAGCCCTTTTCTCCAAATCTTCAACCTGCACCTTACTTCTGAAAAGCGACCAAAATCTCATATAGACAATCAACATATGGTGTGTATGCGTGCGTGCGTGCGTTTGAATACTATTTTTGGAAGGAGGCCGGCGCTGGGAGTGCAGAAGCCTGGATTTAGATTGCTACTAATTAGCTTTGTGACCAGGGCTGATTCATCAGGCATCTCTGGACCCCACTTTCTTTGTAAAAGAAGACAATGTTATCTGCCCTGTCTATTTCACGGAAATGCTGCTGGGAGAGGATTAGAGAGTGTCTATGTGGGTGTTTTACCGACATTTGACAAGGAGCTCTCTGAATGCTAAGGATCACGCTTGCTCATCCTGATATGCTCTGTAACACAGGTCTCAAGCCATCCGGCAGGTTGGAACCAAATAGGAGCTGGGGCTCTCTCTGCCCACGTCCTTTCAGATCCCCCTCCTGTGAACCCTTCTGGGAGTCTCTTCTTGGCTCCAGTGAGCTTTACTTCCAACACTTGCCCCTGAGGAGGATTCCCTGGGGTCCGGAAGCTGCCCGGGTACTGTCCCCCGCCTTGGTTCTGTCTGTGACCTGCGATACAGGAGTGTACGTTCTGGCTCCTGGTCTCCCCATCAGGACAACTCGGATGCGTGAGCGAGCCCGGAGGCATCTGCTGAGGTTACCTTCCTGGGACTTGGCCTGAAGCCCCATTCGTGCTCCCTCTCCTTTATAGCTTCTTCCAGGGAGCACTTCCTTAGGAAGTCACTCCCATGTGAATCCTGGCTACAAACATCAGGGTCTGTTTCTGGGGAGCTCGACTTTGGGGTGGGGAACTTTCTGGAGATAACGAGCTAGCAAAAGAAGGGAGAGTGAAGAGGAAGGAGAAGCAGTTGAACAGTTATTAAGCACCTACTGTATGCCCCGGCACTGGGTCAGATGTCTAATATGTCACCTAATCCTCAAAAAAACCTGTATGATTGCTAAACTTTCCATTCTAGAGTTGAGGAAACTGAAGCTCAGAGAGTTTGAACAACTCACCCAGGTCATGAAGTTAGCAAGTGGCTTTGAACTCTGGCCCCACACTCTTTCTGCTTCATTGTGTTGCCTCCCTGGGATGCTGTGGTTTGGGGGTGACTGGGGCTGACTTTGGGGGGCACCTGTGAGCAAGGCCGCTCCTTGGGCTAGTCTGGGCCCCATAGTCATATCCCTGAACATGGGACAACCTTGGGAGCCTTTAGTTTCTCCTCTGGAGAGCTCTTTGTGTGTGTGTGTGTGTGTGTGTGTGTGTGTGTAGAGGGGGTGGGGCTGGGGAGGAGGGTGTCCTTTTACCCTCGTAATGAGGTTTAATTACCATCTGTTTTTCAAGGGCTTTGAAGGCCAAAAGCAGTGGAGAGAAGCTGGTTTCTAATCCTATCTGTCATAACTCACTCTAACACCAATCAGATGCCTTTTGTCTCTGCATCTTCGCTGTTAATGGCCAGTTGTCTCTCTCTAGACCAGCCACGGACACCCTGCTACATCTTCTGCCAGCTGGAGGGAGTGGGAGAGGCACAACTGTCCCCTTCTTTTCTCCCTGCCCTGTCAGGAGAAAGGAGCTAAGGCTGTCCTCCTGGGGGCGTGGAACAGGTGATGAACGGAAAGCTATGTGACCTGGAGCCACTCTGACTTTCTGCTTTCTGGGCCTCTGTTTCCCCATCTGTAAAATGGACACGATAGCACCTGCCTGGCTTTCTTCACGGAGTTGGTAGAGGAAGGAAGGAGAGAGCAGGCACAGAAACATCAGCAAGGAGATGGTCTCACAGAAACGGCAGGTGCACTTTCTGCTCCTGCCTCCCTACACCAGCAGGAAAACAGCGGGCCTTCCGAAGTGGCCCGTGGGTGGGGCGTGGAGTCCCTGCTCCAGGGCGGATCCTCTGGGCCGGGCCGCCCGATCCTCCGGGCCGGGCAACCGCAGCTGCAGCTGCGGTGCAGTCTGGCCCTCAGCTTAAGTGTCCCCTGCCTGCCCCTCCCCGCTTAGCCTTGTAAATTGCCTGGGCTGAATTCTGCTCACACCTCAGTGAAAGGGGAATTATTTGCCAGATATACGGTGTCTCCGAGAAGGGCCTCTTATGAGTCACTGTTCAAATATGTTACCGGCTCAATAAACAGAGGTTTGTTGTAAATTAAGGAAAGGAAGCGAGGTGCCCGCAACAGCTCTTGTTCATCTACTGTTTTCTATTAGCGACGCTTTCCCCTTAAGTAGCACATAATTCCCTGGTAGCTGCTAGGCAGGCAGCTTGGAAGGGGTGGGGGGGGGGGATGTAATTACACTGCACTTGTTAGGTAGTTAGAGACACACAATAAGGTCCGGAGAGAGGCGGGGCAGCCCCTGGGGGGCTTGGCTGGGCTCCCTGGACAGGATCATGAGTTGCCTGACGTCCTTTGGCTGAAATTAGGGCCGGGTGGTGAGGGGCAGAAGAGGTGACGATGGGAGGAGCGGCCTGGGCAGGGCCGAGGGGCAGATCTAGAAAGCAAGGCTCAGACTCTCATCAGTGGGACGAGCTGGGTGGCTAAGGTCATGGCACCCATGGGAAGCCTGCGCCGGCTGATTGGCAGGCTGCTGGCAAGGCGTGGCTCTTGCTCGTGGAGACAGCAGGTTGGCACTGGGGCTGCCAAGACACAGGGCTCAGTTGGGATGAATGAGTCCTGGTGGGAGTGGGGAGGGGTCTAACGTGAGGAATACTGTGGCGGGGGGTGAACTTGTGCCTAGAACCTGGGCGAAAATGCAGCCAGGATGCTCTTGCCTGGGAGGGAACTCTCCGGGGAGCTGGCTGGCTGGTGAGCCTGACCGCAGGAGATCCTCTGGCATGTTCTACTCCCCCAGCTTTTTTCTAGCAGACCCTGTAGGGCTCCAAATTCTGAGGCTGGAAAGGCTTAAGTGCTCAGCCAACCTCTCCCTCCCCTAGCCCCACATTTGCGTGGGACTTTAGTAGCCCTTGCTCAAGTTAGGGGTCCCAGGCTCCTGAAATGTTATGGGTATGGGGTCAGAGAGAGGCAGCCCATCTGGTCCTTGACACCAATGCCCATGTGGGTGACACTGAGCCGTCACCATTCCTGTCTGTCCTTAGCCACCATCCATGGGGTTGCTGCCTGGGCAGTCCTATTCCCACCATCTGGCCCTTTCAGGTGTGTCCTTCTTCTCCCCCCTCGGCCTGGGGCATGGGGGTAGGGTGGGCATGGGAATATTATTTAGAAAGGAGGGAGGGCATCCTTACCCCTCAGTCATTTAGGTAAACCCCAGATTCTCTCAGTGCCTTAAGGAGGCAAGCTTCTGATTCTAGAGGGACAGGAAGAGGCTCCAGGGCGATTTGTTTGTCCTTTCCCTGGGGCGATGATGAGGGAAAGGCCCAGTGGCTTGAAGGAAGGTGGGGAGGAGAGCGAACATGGGATGCAGAAGAGGGCTGATACTCCATAACATCTTTCCATCGCAATCTAGCACGTCAGAGTTAAAGGGGGCCTTGGCCAGCTTCTGTTCAGTGCCCCTAGTTTATGGGTGGAGATCCGAGGCCCACAATTAGACAGCTTCTTAGTGGCAGAGGGTGCCCTTCCCCTGGCAGAAGAGTTTGCAGCTGACATGCTGGAATGTGCCTGGCACATGGTAGGTGCCTAATACATTTTAGGTGAATGAGTGAATGGGTGGATGGATGAATGAATGAATGAATGAATGGAGGGTGCGGTGGCCTCTGGTGGTGGGTGAGGAAGGACCAGAGCCCCACAGCTTCCTCACTTTTCCCCCTCCCTCCTGCCCCGCCTTCCAGCATCATGGCAGGCACAGATGGTGAGAACACTCTAGAATAAATGGGGGAGGCTACTCGCAGCCAGAGGCCAGCCGCTGGCCGAGGGCTTCAGGGATCAATGTCTTATCTACCTGTAACCCACTCTTGCCCCACCATGGTGCTGCAGCGGGCTGGCTGGGGAGCTCTGGATGCCACCGTGCACCCTGGGACTGTGGAGCTTCCTGGAAGCACGTGCAGGCCCGAGAGGTCGGGGGTCCTGGCCTGGATGAACAGGAGAGGCTGGTAGGTTCTACTCCAGGCTTCGAAGGAAAGAAGAGCCTTGTTCAGTTAGTGACACAGACATTTGTTCCACCTCTGGTCACGGTCACAGCTCCTTGCTGGAGCAGTTCGGCGATTGAGTGCCTGGCTGGTCACTTCTTGGGGCACGGATGCTGCATGCTTCAGGGGGACATCATCATGCTGCCCCTCCCTCCTGTCTCCCCTGCTCCCCTCCCCAGCAGTAAAGCACCCATAGCTGGCCGAGCAGTTCCTCCTCCACTGCTCTCAGTGTAAAAATGTTATGGTAGGCGTCAAAGTCACTCCCGGGTGTACGGGATCGGAAGAGAGCTCGCCTCCGTTCACTTGGGGGTGAGGGGAGGGCTTTTGGAGATTTTTGATTCTAGAAACCTCTGTCCAATGTCCAGTCTTATCTTCCCAGGCTTGATTGGAAATCTGCATTCCGTCTCTTTCTCTTTTTGATGTATACTCTAATTTTGCTAAGTCTTCTCCACACCCCTTGAATCCACGGAAGCAGTTTCCCATGTGGAAACTGCTTTCCACGTGGAACAGTTTCCCATGTGGAACCTTCATGTTACATGACCTCAGGGGACACCAGCAGTTCCCACCCCGCAAGTGCTCAGCCCTGGGCCCATCCCCGGGGCTGCTTCCCCAGGCCTGCCCTGTCTCTCAGCCTAAGCCTATCTAGTCCTCGACCAGACTTCTCCAGAAGTCACTGACTTTTCCTCTTCACTGAGTGGGGCCTTACTTCAGCGTCACCTGTGATACGGTGGGAAGAGCACGGGCCCAGGACACCAACGTCTCATTTGAAGACTGACCCTGTGCTGTGATCTTGGGCACCTCGATGAACTCCTCTGTGTTTGTTTTAACCAAATTTAAAATAGATAATGATTTACTTCACAGGGTTGGGGTAAGGATTATAGGACAATCTGTTTGTTGCAAAGGGACTTTGCGATATTCCAAGCCACTCTACAAGGCATGGTGGTGCTCGTTCAGTGGGACCCGGGGAACTCATCAGTCTGGTCAGTGTCTAGCTAGTTGACAGGTCAGAGGAACCAGGCTGGGAGGACAGAGCTTCACCTTCCCTACGGCAAACCCCCGTTGAGGGAGTGTTGGAGTGGGATCCTGGGCAGCCTGTAAGATGAACACACTGGCTTACACTTGGCTGGCACTAGACACTCATCCCAGAGATACCGACTGAACACCTACCGCAATGTGTCCTGCCTTGGGACACATCAGTAGACAAGCAGACACGTGAGTCCAGGTCCACTGAGAAGATGCTACAGTGAGATTAGATTTACTGGCGAAGAAGCAAGGAAAGGCAGGGGGAGCCTTTACACTGGGATGCAGACCTGACCCCTGCAGAGGGAGAGGGGGGAGGAAGGAGGTTTAGGGGAGGAAGATCTTCCGGTTGAAGCACAGTTCAGGGAATGGTTTGGCCCGGCTAGTGGGGAGCGCTTGAACCCCAGTCGGCCACACAAGGAGTCTTGCCTTTTGGTGGGTGGGGCCTGCCTTAGTACCTGCCGTGCTTGGCAACTGGCTGGGAGCAGCCCTGGGAAGTGTGGCGTCAACACAAACGTGGGGGTGGATCCTACAGGGCAGAGCTGTTACTGTGGGTCAGCTATGCTTCTGGCAGCAGAGATCTGAACAGCACATTTTCGTGGCCACGGCAGACAAATATTCTTATTCTCATGGAACGAGGGAAGACAGACAATACTCAGTACACATAGTAAACAAACAAAGAAAATGGTCTGATAGAAGTTTGTAAGTGCCATGCAAAAAATGGAACGGTGTAAAGGAGATTGGGAGCACCAGGGTAGGGAGGGTTACAACTTAAATAAGATGGGCAGAGCAGGTCTCCTTGTGGAGAAGACACCCAGGCCAAGCCCTGAAGGAGGTGAGGGCTTAGCTATGTGGGTAGGTGGAGAAGGGTGTTTTATGAGGAGGAAACAGCCAGTGCAAGGGCCCTGGGGTAGGAGCATGCCTGGTGTGTATGAAGAACAGCAAGGTAACTGGTATATCTGGATGGAAGTGAGCCAAGGGGAGACTGGTAGAAGAGGGTGCCTGAGATGGGGTGAGCCTGCAGGGCATTTCAAACACTTAGCTTTTACTCTGAATGATAGAGGAGACTTTGGAAGGTTTGAGGAGGGGAGTGATGTGCTCTTACATTTAAAGCTGATCGGTCTGAGTCTGTGTTGAGAATAGATTCTAGAAGCTAAGATGGAAGACTGGAGAACAGTTGGAAGAGGTGGCATTGATTCAGATGACAGATGCTGGTGGCTTGGAGCAGGGCAGTGTCACAGTGGAGGTGGTAAGGTTCTGGGTGTATTTTGAAGGTAGAACCAAACGGATATTCTGATGGTTGGTGAAGGAAAGAGGGGACTTAAGGATGATGTCGACATTTTTGGCCTGAATAACTAGAGGAAATTAGTGTCAGAACCAGAATAATAGAATGTAAAGCTTTTAAACCAGCAGAGGAAAATTTATCTATCCAGTGGGAAGGAGGAAAGAAGGAAGAAAGAGTATGGCAAATGGAAAATGTGAAATAAAATAGCAAACATAATTTTTAATATAACATCAATTTACAATGATATGAGTGGATTAAACTCATGATTCAAAATATAGAGACTCTTGAAGTGGATTAAAAATACAAGAATTAGGAATATGCTTTTCACAGGAGACACAACAAGAGGGTGGAAATAAAGCAGTAGAAGAAGATATAGCAAGCAAATAGGAACAAAAGGAAATTTATAAGGAAAAAAAGAAGAGGAACGTTCCAGTATGAGGAATAAAAGATCACAAAATTATAACAATCATGAAAAATATATACACATCTAACAGTATACCATCAAATATACATGTGTGTACTTATACACACACATATATTAAAATAGCTATAGCTACATAGGGAGAAATAGATAAATCAAACGTATTTCTTTTATAACTTGATAAAGCAAGCAGACAAGATTTATTAAGTATATAGAAAACTTGAATAACTTTTAAAATATGCTTAAATGTCTGTGTATAGTTACATACACATATATGACTTTATACCTAACAAACAGAAAATATAAACTCTTTTGATTATATGTAGAGCATTCATAAAAATGACCATAAATCCGGGAACAAAGGCAGCCTCAATAAATTCCAAAGGATTGACGTCATTCAGATAATGTTCTCTGACTGTAATACGATGGAATGTGAAATCAGTAAAGAACAACAAAAAACCCCCCCAAAACGTGTATGTCTGGAAACGAAAAGAATGGCACTAATGAAAAGTTTTTGGATTAAAGAGGGAATAATACAGGCAATGCAAAATATTTAGAACTGGGACTTCCCTGGTGGCGCAGTGGTTTAAGAATCCGCCTGCCAATGCAGGGGACACGGGTTCGATCCCTGGTCCGGGAAGATCCCACGTGCTGCGGAGCAACTAAGTCCACGCGCCACAACTACTGAAGCCTGTGCACTCAGAGCCCATGCTCTGCAACAGGAGGGGCCACCACGATGAGAAGCCCGTGCACCACGGTGAGGAGTGGCCCCCGCTCGCTGCAACTAGAGAAAGCCCCGTGCACAGCAACGAAGACCTAATGCAGCCAAACATAAATAAATAAATTTAAAAAAATATTTAGAACTAAATGAATGAATAAACCACATGGCAAAATTTGTAGGACACAGATAAAGCAGCACTTAGGACAAAATGTATAGCCATAAATCCATTTATTAGAAGACAGCGAAGGCAGGAAACAAATGAGCTAAGCTCTTCTCTCAAGAGGCTGCAAAAGCAGCGACAAAGTAAACCTAAAGAAAAAGAAGGAAATTATAGATAGAAAGGCAGAAATAAATGAATAGCAAATTACAATTAAAAATCACAGAAGTTTAGCAAAACTGATTGTAGGTCTTTTGAACAGATTAATAAAATAGGCAAACCTCTGGCAAAACTGAGGAGAAAAAAGAGATGTAATAAAAGAAAAATGAAAGAGAGAGTAAAATGACTGACACAACAGATTTTTAAAAAATAATAAAATAATATTCTGAACAAATATTCCAACACACTAATAAATTTGAAAAATTGGATGAATTGGATAGCTTTCTGGGAAAATGAGAAATGCCAAAATTGGCAAAGAATAAAAAGAAAACTCGAACAGACTAGTCATGGGTAAAGAAATTAAAATTATAGCCAACCTCCCGCCCCTGCCCCGCCCCCCGCCCTTAAAGCCCTGGGCCCATACAGCTTTACAGTTGAGCACCTCAAAGTATTTATGGAGAAAATAATCCCTGTTTTGTATTAATAGAAGCTGTTCCAGAAGGTAGACAAAGGAAAAAAAAAAAAGCTGTCCGATTCATTTAATGAAGGTAGTTTAATTGTTATTCTTAAGCCAGACAAGGGCAGGAGAAAGAAAAATAGGCATATAACAAACACTTGTAAAAATAGATGAAAACAATACTAAAAACATTAGCTAACTGAATCCAGTAGTGTATTAAAAACAATCTCTGCAGTCATGTTGGGTTTATGTGAAAAATGCAGGGGTGGTTTAACAGCAGAAGGTCTAGCAATTCACCACCTTAATGGACCAAAGGAGAAAAAAAAAATCATATGATTAGCTCGAGAGACCCAGAAAAGCATTTGATGAAGTTTAATACCTTTTTTACAAGGATAATACTAATAAAAAAGATGAAGTTCAACACCCATTTGTAACAATAATCATCAGTACAATAAATTTCACAGGAAACTAGAGTGGAAGGGACTTTCCCTGACTCTGGAAAGGCTGCTTATCCCAGAGCTACAGCAACAACACACTGAATGGAGAAGTGTGAGCCTCTTCGTTTTATTTTTCAAGACGCTGACATGCACACCCAGGTCTGCCTGGCCCCAAATTTCATGCTGTTTCCTGCATGTCTAGCAAAGGCTGAGGCATGGGCAGGCGTTAGGAATTTTCTCTGGGGCAAGGTCCTTTTGGTTGATTATAATAGAAACTCAGTTCTGTAAAAAGTGGGGACTTGGTCACGGATTTGACAGGGACAACAAGTGTTAAATAGTAAGTCTTCTTAGACCACAACGTGTCTTGTCTGTGAGCCGAAGCCTGTCTGTCTCGCCATTGGCTCCAAGTGGCACTCACGCAATGTATGAGGGATTAATGAATGAGTCACTTCATTTGCACGTGAGTGTTTGGTGGTGAGGGGAGAAGTGGTGTGGTGTCCACAGTTGCCATCTGGAAGCATCTGTTAGAGGACAGAAAAGCAAGGGGTAGAGACATCGGAGTGGCTGTCCTGATGGGATACCCTGAGAAGAGAATTCGTTGAAAGCATTTTTAGAAATTTTTGCTGGTCCTGTTGGGTGCAGCCCCACTTCCACTTAAGTCCTCAAGAAGAGCTCTAGTCAAGAGTTATTTTCAACCTTTGGGTCTTTTGGTGTTTTCGTGGAACCCATGGGCAAAAGTTGTGGCCTGGTTCCCAGAAGGCCCAGAACTTGAACCAGGGTTGGAGGCGGGGCTGGATGGTGCGGGCGTCCTGCTCCCCTTCCTGTCCCCCTGCTCGGGGACCTCATGCTGAGTGTTCTCTTCACTCTGTTTCTCCCTCTTGCTCTTTTTTCCCTCCAGTCCCTCCAGATCCATGAACATTTGGGAGTTGTGAAACAGCTATCCTGTGAACTTTGGTTCATGCAAAGTCATGCAAATTTCATGTCCTTAATTTAAGGGGCCAACAGAGTCTGGCTGGTGCCTCTTTGACCCAAGTTCAAATTCTTGAAAGAAGGACTTTGATGGCCTCAGCCTGGGTCAGGTGTCCACTGTGCTCTCATCTGTGTGGTCAGAGATGGGACAGTGAAAAGGGGCAGGGCAGGGCCACTGCCACAAACTGGCTACAGGTGCCTATCCCTGTGGGTGGAAGCTTGGACCTCAGAAGCGGGAGGTGTCAGTTGGCTGGATTCCCCAAGTTCACTCTGCACCAGTCTTAAAAGACAGAAAGAACAGAGTCTTCTTAAAAGCCAGAGTCTGGCTGAAGAGGGTGTCATGTGATTACACATGTGAGGTGGTCCTAGGATAGCTCCACCTAAGAAACTCACTATCCAAAAGCCATGTCCAATCATCTGCCTGCTGAGTTCCGAGGACACAGAGCTAGTTCTAACTAGGAATAGGCAACACATGAAAGAAAAGAATTCATGACAGCTTGACACCCTCCAGGCTGAACCCAGCGATTTTATCTTTACTTGTTCAGGAGGGGAAAAAAGTCATCGCTAATTTCACAATTACTTCATTCTGGAGAACTTGTGAAAAATGACTTCAAGTGTAAAATATTGTCTACTAAAGAATTAACTTAATAGATGATTTGGATTCAATTATTGGCTCAATACTAAAATTTGCTGGGAAAAGCGCAGGCAATATTTTATGACTGTCACATGATGCAGCGATTGTGAAATTAGTTATTAATGACTTATGAGAAAGACCCTTAAAAAAGGTCAACTGAAGGAAGAAAATACATCGCTTGGGCTTTTATAGGGCAGGCTCAGATAGGGGCTTCTGCCTCCTGCATTTCTCAAGTGATTCCAATTTTGCTGACTGAACCTCTTGCCTTGGCTTCTATCCTTCCTCTCCCTCATGTGTGTGATTTGGGGCTTGGATCATACGTGAATTCTTTGGGAGCAATTAGGAGCTGAAGGTTGCCGCCATCCATCACGGCAAGGGGGATACCATTTCCACCTGCCCTGAGAGCTGGGGGCGACCTCTCACTCCTGCTTCACGCCATTGATAGCTCTGGCCAGCATGGTGTGAGTACCAGATGGACTTCTAAAACCAGAATGAACTGCAGGCAGTTTATTACCATTACTTTCCACCTATAACCTGCTTGCTAGTCGAAGGGGAAATTTTGTTGAAGCCCCCTGGGCTCTCCTTGGGGGTGAACATGATATACCTTCATTAGCCCTTTTAAAGTTATTGCAGGAGCTGCCATCTAAATTCACTTTAAATGACATTTGCTCTTTCTTCTTGAAATACTTATTGGGTGCCTACTCCATGCCCAGCACTGTTAGGGCCTGTGGGGAGTAGGAGAGCTACCTAAAATGTGCTCTATGCTCACCTGGAGCCTTGAACGTAAGTGACGGTCCATAAAGCAATGGGGTGAGAGCACCTTCCAGAACGGGGAAGCTGTCAAACTGAATGGCTGACACAAGGGGATGTCTGATGGGGCATCTGTCCCACAGGGAGGGATGTGGGGACAGAGAGCATCCCTGCCAGAGCAGCAGCGTGGGAGGGCCAGATCCTTCACATCATCCCAAGAGCAGCGTGCAGGGGTGGCTCATTCCATCCACAAATACTACATTAGTTCTGCCATATGCCAGGAGAACTCCATGTGGATCCAGGTGCTGGAGGCACAATGCAGACCAATGCCTTATGCAACTGTGTGTGTGTGTGTGTGTGTGTTGGGGTGAGAGGAGATGCCAATCATCAATAAATGTTTTTTTAAAAAATTTATTGGAGTAGAGTTGATTTACAATGTTGTGTTACTTTCAGGTGTACAGCAAAGTGAACCAGTTATATATATATATATAACCCCTTTTTAGGTTCTTTTCCCATATAGGTTATTACAGAGTATTGAGTAGAGATCCCCGTGCTATACAGTAGGTCCTTGTTAGTCATCTATTTTATATGTAGTAGTGAGTATATGTTAATCCCAATCTCCTAATTAATAAATGTTTAATAAGTAAATAATGTAATATATTAGAAGATAAGTGCTATAGAAAAAAGAAATACAGTGAGGTAAGGGGGATTGGAGGTGTGGACAGGAGTAGGTAGGATAGCCAGGGTGGGGCTCCCTGGGACATGAGAGCTGAGTCAAGATTTCCAGGGAGGAAGTCAGGGATTTCATCCTGCAAATCTCTGGGGAGAAGACTTTTCAGGCCACGGAACAGCCAGACCCCAGTCCTGGCTCATTGGTGACATTGACAAGAACAGTTTCGGAGGAGGGTGGGGACGAAAGCGTGATTGGAGAGCGTTCAGAAAGGGAATGGCCTGGATCAAGTAGAGGGCCACAACTAGCAGCCCCCCAGAGTTTGCTGGGGAACCCAGACCAGGCGCCAGTAATCCAGAAGCAAGGGAGTTCCTTGGAAGTCACAAGTCAGGGCTGCAGACAGAGGGGTCAACCAGGTAATCCTGCCAGACCCCAGACTTGTTTTCCTTGAGCCAGCTGGGCTGGGTGGGTGCCTGCTGCTTAGCTGCTTGCAGGCCCAAGAACTGCTCTTGGGCAGACCAGTGGGGGCGGGAAAGGGGGAGACAGCTGTGTGGTGGTCCTGGGCCATATGGAACGCTTGGGCAAAGCACACGATGATTTTTATGACTTGGTCTTTGTTTGACATTCCCATCTCATTTCTCTCCTTCCTTCATTTCCTCCCTCTTCCTGTTCCTTGAATGCTGAACTTTCAGCTTGGGGTTTCCTTTTGCTTCAATGGCTTCACACCTCTGGGCTTTCACTTACACTCCTAGACTCTCTCCCACTATCTCTGCCTGACTGATTCCTACACAGCCTTTTAGACTCAGCTCAGGTGCCACCTCTTCCAGGAAGTCCTCCATGATCATTTAGCAACCAGCATCTCTCTTTTTCATAGCACTCCCCTCACTGGGTTCAAATGATCTCGTTATCAGTGTGTATGCTACACCGGATGCCAAGCTCCTTGTGGGCAGTGACTCTTGCCCTATCCTTTTCTGTCCCTGGTGCACAATGCTGACACAGAGCAGGCCCTCACATGGTTTTGGCCAGGAACTGCAAAGGTCCTTACAATCGAGGTAGGATATGGATAAGCAGACAGGCATGGGGATGAGCAGTAACTCAGGAATGCAGTGATGGGGTATGTGTCGGGTGTGTGTGGGGAGCCTGAGAGAGGGCCTGGCTGAAGGCTTGAATAGGGAAAGTTAAGGATGGTGACAGCTCAGTGGGTGCCGACCACATCAGAGGAGGCAGCAGCTGTGTGTGTGTGTATGTGTGTGTGTGTGTATGTGTACGTGTGTGTGTGTGTGCACACATGCATGTGGCAGTCGAGGAGAGCAATTATGAACATCAAATCAAGCTAATTTGCATGGATAAGTGCAGCCAGTGAGGCTTGGCTTGCAGGTCTGATTTATTTAGGGCAAGAGGGGATCGGCAGGGGGCTCCCCTTAGGTGAGTGAGCGACAGCCTGGCCATTCTTTTTTTTTGTTTTTTTAACATCTTTATTGGAGTATAATTGGTTTACAATGGTGTGTTAGTTTCTGCTTTATAACAAAGTGAATCAGCTATACATATACATATGTCCCCATATCTCTTCCCTCTTGCATCTCCCTCCCTCCCACCCTCCCTATCCCACCCCTCTAGGCGGTCACAAAGCACCAAGCTGATCTCCCTGTGCTATGCGGCTGCTTCCCGCTAGCTATCTATTTTACGTTTGGTAGAGTATATATGTCCATGCCACTCTCTCACTTTGTCACAGCTTACCCTTGCCCCTCCCCATATCCTCAAGTCCATTCTCTAGTAGGTCTGGCCATTCTTATAAATAATCCTGCTGTCAGCCCCAGGTAAAGCCTGGTTACTCCGTTTAGTGCCGGGGAAGGAAGCATCAGGGCGATTTCAGAAGCATTTTCTGACCTCTCTCCTTTTTCTCTTTCTGGAACCCTGGGGGACTCATCTTTTACAAATAAGCTTGATTGCTTTAAATTTCTAATTATAAAGATGAAATATGTTCCATATAGAACATTTGAAAAATATAGAATGATATAAAGACAAAAATTAAAATAACTCCAATTCTACCACTCAGATGATCACTATTAACATTTTAAAGAATTCCTTTGTCTTTTTTTCTATGCATAAATACACTTAAAAAAACCAGAATTCCTTACTTATTACTTTAACCAGTCTGTGTTCTGACTTTTAAAAATTTAAGATTATATTTTGAGACTTTCCCTATGCCATTGATCTTAAATGGCTGTAATAATCTACTTTGTGGACGCACTATAGCCTTTTTTTTTTTTTTAAACATCTTTATTGAAGTATAATTGCCTTACAATAGTGTGTTAGCTTCTGCTTTATAACAAAGTGAATCAGTTATTCATATACAATATGTTCCCATTTCTCTTCCCTCTTGCATCTCCCTCCCTCCCACCCTCCCCATCCCACCCCTCTAGGTGGTCACAAAGCACCGAGTTGATCTCCCTGTGCTATGCGGCTGCTTCCCACTAGTTATCTATTTTACATTTGGTAGAGTATATATGTCCATGACACTCTCTTACCCTGTCACATCTCACCCCACCCCCTCCCCATATCCTCAAGTCCATTCTCTAGTAGGTCTGTGTCTTTATTCCCGTCTTGCCACTAGGTTCTTCATGGCCTTTTTTTTTTTTTTTTCCCTTAGATTCCGTATATATGTGTTAGCATACTGTATTTGTTTTTCTCTTTCTGACTTATTTCACTCTGTATGACAGACTCTAGGTCCATCCACCTCACTACAAATAACTCAATTTCATTTTTTTGTATAGCTGAGTAATATTCCATTGTATATACGTGCCACATCTTCTTTATCCATTCATCTGTCGATGGACATTTAGGTTGCTTCCATGTCCTGGCTATTGTAAATAGAGCTGCAATGAACATTTTGGTACATGACTCTTTTTGACCTATGGTTTTCTCAGGGTATATGCCCAGTAGTGGGATTGCTGGGTCGTATGGTAGTTCTATTTGTAGTTTTTTAAGGAACCTCCATACTGTTCTCCATAGTGGCTGTATCAATTTACATTCCCACCAACAGTGCAAGAGTGTTCCCTTTCCTCCACACCCTCTCCAGCATTTATTGTTTCTAGATTTTTTGATGATGGCCATTCTGACCGGTGTGAGATGATATCTCATTGTAGTTTTGATTTGCATTTCTCTAATGATTAATGATGTTGAGCATTCTTTCATGTGTCTGTAGGCCATCTGTATATCTTCTTTGGAGAAATGTCTATTTAGATCTTCTGCCCATTTTTGGATTGGGTTGTTCGTTTTTTTGTTATTGAGCTGCATGAGCTGCTTGTAAATCTTAGAGATTAATCCTTTGTCAGCTGCTTCATTTGCAAATATTTTCTCCCATTCTGAGGGTTGTCTTACTATAGCCTTTTTAACCAGTGTCTAATTAGTGGGCATGAGAGTTATTTCCAATTTGTGGTTCTTATAAATAATACTGCAATAAAAACATTGTTCATAAGTCTTTGTCTATATCTCTGATTATTTAGGACACATTCCTAAAAGATTCCTGTTACATACTGTGAAATTACTTTCCAGAACATTTGTGTGTGTGTTTTGTTTTAATCAATTTATACTACTATCAGCAGTGATTGAGAATGATCGTATTATGGTACTAGATATTATTATTAAAAACATTTAATGGCCATTTATATTTTTATGGAGAAGTCTATATTCTTTGCCTATTTTTAACTGATGTGTTTTTATTTTTAAATATGAGCGCTCTAGATAATGTAGAAAGGATTACTTAATTATATCCTTATCTTATTTTATTCCAATGTGTCATTTGCCTGTTTGTTTATAACAGGGATTTTGACATGCACAAGCTTTAATTTTGCACATAGGACATTTTCTCAGTTCTTCTATTTATGATTAGACAGTCTTTTCTACCCTAAGATAAATTAAATTTTCACTTATACTTTCTATTTATTTATGATTTCATTATGATTTATGAGTTATAAAATTCATCCATCCGGAATTAATTTTTTTTTAATATTCATTTATTTAGTTGGCTACCCCAGGTCTTAGTTGTGGCCATGTGGGATCTAGTTCCCTGACCAGGGATCGAACCCAGGCCCCTTGCATTGGGAGCACGGAGTCTTAACCACTGGACCACCAGGGAAGTTCCCCGGAATTAATTTTGACAAAAATTTTTTTCAAAAATTAACTAATTAATTAACCAAATGTTAATGCTAACTTTTTCCGACATATTAGTGATGACATCTGCTTTTAAAATAACTTCAGGGGCTTCCCTGGTGGCGCAGTGGTTGAGAATTTGCCTGCTAATGCAGGGGACACGGGTTCGAGCCCTGGTCTGGGAAGATCCCACATGCCGCGGAGCGACTAGGCCCGTGAGCCACAACTACTAAGCCTGCGCGTCTGGAGCCTGTGCGCCGCAACGGGAGAGGCCGCGACAGTGAGAGGCCCACGCACCGCGATGAAGAGTGGCCCCCGCTTGCCGCAACTAGAGAAAGCCCTCGCACAGAAACGAAGACCCAACACAGCCATAAATAAATAAATAAATAAATAAATAAATAAATATTAAAAACAAAAAACAAACAAAAAAAAAACTTCATATATGTGTGTGTATTTATTTACACACTTGAATTTTCTGTGAACGAAGTGTTGATCTTTTTATCAGTTCCATGCCATTTGACCCCTGTAGTTAGGGTCAGTTTTAATCCCTGCCACTGCAAGTTCCTCTTTTTCTAATATTCTTGGGAAATTATCGCATGTTTATTTTTCCAGATGACCATTGGAATCGCTTAGTTAAGCTTAAAGGAATAAATTCCCTTGGAATTTTGGTTGGAGTTGCACTAAGTTTATAAATTAATATGTGAAGAACTGAATATTCTTTACAATATTCAGCTTTCCCATTCACTTATCTATTATCCCTATTCAAGTTTTCTTTCAATAGAATATTGCTTTGTTTGTACAGGATTAGGGTGGCCCTCCTGGCACCCAGGGAAGATGGGAGCAGGCCACAGAGGTGTAAGAGGGGAGAGAGAGGCTGGATGCAGTTTGTTGCCGTCCATGCTTGCCTTTGACACAATACCCTAATGGGGGCCCCACATGGGGTCCCTTTAGTGAGGTATACTGCTCAGAGGCCCAGGGCTGCTCACACCTGATACCGATAGATGTCATCGCCTCTATTTCTAGATCTTTTCTTGCTGTTCATGTCTTATTTCCACTCTACATTTCTGATTATTTATCTAACTCTGGATTTATAGTTTTGCATAGCTCTGGGCAGATGGGTGGTTAGGTGATACTTGATCTGCTTTGATGTAGGAGGACATTATTGAAGGTGTGAGACTACATACCTTGAAGCTGGCAAGATGCAGGGTCTGATTGCCCAATGTGGTGTCCAATTATGATTTCCTGGCTTTTGGTGCCCCTAGTAATTCAGTAAATCAAGAGCCCAGCTTATTCCCAGAAAACTGCCTGTTGTCTAAACTTTTGGACTATCTTAGTTTCTCGGTCTTTCAGTCTCCAGATAAAGCCAGAGTTGTACCTCTCAGCACGTGTGTGAGAGTGTAGTGTTGCTTAAGAAAATCTATCTAGACAGCCTGGAACTTTGAGCCTAGATCGCCTCTGGTTCCCATTCGTTATCAGTAGCATCTTTCGGCTCCCTATTTTCTCTTTCTTTGAGTAAAGAGGTCAATCTTGCTGGAGCCGAGGGCTTGTACTGGAATGGAGGCGCAATAAGTTGGGTAGGAAGATCATTCTGGTCCTGGAGATTGTCCTGAGACAGATGGTGTTCTCAGGGAGCCTCCAGGCATTCAAAACCGTCCTGGAACTCCAGACTGATAAGACTTTGACTTAGATTAGATTTGAATAACCCATCTTTTATGCTCTGGACAACCTCATTATCCTGCTGTAGGGCTAAGAGGGATTTCCCAGGACTTGAAAGATGCACCCTTATTCCACCTCCAGCTCGCCTCACCGTGGATCTCAACTCCTCATCCTTACCCCAGGTCACTTGGGGATGGTGGTTAGGAGCCTCTCACTGCTGCGTGTTTATTCTCTTCATGGTTTCCTGGTCTTGGTAAGAAGGAAGAGTTGGAGGAGGAGGGCAAGAGCCAAAAGAAGTGCTCCAGGTCAGCAACCCGAGACTTCTCATCACTCTTGTCCGGCCAAAAGGAGGTTTCTCAAAAGGGTTTGCCTCTTTGAGAAGCAGAAGGAAAGAACTTTTGTAGGTAAAGGGGAGGGGCAGGTAGGAGAGAGGAAGGAGGAGTTCACTGCCCTTTACAGTCGTCCCTAGGTATCCAGGGGAGATTTGTTGCGGGACCCTCCACGGACAGCAAACCCCGTGGATACTCAAGTTCCATAGTTGGCCCTCCGTATCTGCAGATTCAACCAACCTCGGATTGTCAACATAGTGATATCTGATCTGCGGTTGGTTGAATCTGGAACCACCCGCGGATGCGGAATCACCCGCGGATGCGGAACCGGGGGCTGACTGTATATTTATTGAAAAAAATATCAGCGTGTAAATGGACCTGTGAAGTTAAGAGTCAACTATATTTCCTTTCTTATTGTAATTTAAACTTCTGGTTTTAGTGTGAATTTCTTTTGTGGAGAAGAATACTTTACTCACACCTTCTGTCTGCCCATCTCAGCTCTTACTCAGGTGTTCCTGGCTTGTGGCTTTGCGCCCTTCCTCTGCTCTTCAGACTTCCCCTTTCCTCTTCTGGCTCTTCTCTTGCCTTATGGCCCGCACACCTGAGGTTCACCCCTCCCCTCTCTCTTCTTTCTCCGAAGAGTTGGGCTCCATGTCAAAGTCATACAGAATTGTCTAATTATAACAGATTAATCCATTAGGATTTATGCCTTTCTATTTACTGGCTGTTTCACAGCTGTGGTTCCCCCACCTAACCAGCTAGCAGGCAGTTTAAATATAGAAAGCAAGTTAACCTAGTTGGATACCAGACATCTTGCTTCATGTAGCGCATAAATTTTGGAGCTCTTTGCTTTCAGTCCTCAAAAGGACAGCCAACAGTTTCATGTCCTGGAAAGATTTGGCTTTTCAGGGAATTTACACCCCAAGAAGGGATCCTGGGTATTGGATTAAAAATAAAGGAGTCTTCAGATGAGGCCAGGGGTTGTTTTCAGGCCAGTTCAGATTTCCTTTTTCTTCCTCTTTTGGGGACAATAATCTTATGCTTAACTGAACTTTCTGGGAGTCTGACATCAACTGGAGGGCACCTTATTTTCTTCTCTCTTTAACTTTCATTTATTGCCTGTTTGAGTGAAGTGTTCTTTTTGTACTGATAGTTGGGGTCACCCTGCTTGCCAAGAGCTTGCAGTCTGAATGACACCATGTCTTAATTCTCTTGGTACTCTCAGCCCCTGCACCCAGCTTGTAGCAGCCTCTCATCAGATGCGCATCACGGCTGGCAAAAGAGATGGGGGAGGGTCACGTGACCTGACAAACCCAGCTCTAAGCCCCAAACTAGAAGAAGCAGTGATCAAGACACATGAACTCCCGGGATGTGTGAATGCACAGCTACCTCTCTTGCAGGAAGGAGATGAGAAGAGAGAGATGTTTTGCTACGAGGACGAGGAGGCACGTGGTCAAAGTCTTCAAGTACTGGAAGAGTTGCCAAGACGACGTGGGATTGGATTTTTCCTTTTCTTTTCCACATGGCCCCAGAGGGCAGAGATATTAGGCTAAGGGATGGAAGTTAGAGGAAGAAAGAGTTGGATTTCACTTATTTGTAGGAAGAACTTTGCATTGACCAACGTTCTTTTAATGGAACCCTTAAAGAGGTAATAAACTTCCCACAACTATCTGTCCTTAAGCAGAGGCTGGATAGCCATGGCAGGGAGGCTGTAGTGGGTTTTTAGAACCAATCAGGGCTAGAGACCTTGAGGATGCTGTCTACCTGAGCCATGATGTCTACCTGAGCCGTGCTGTCTACCTGATGCCATGGCCACCTCTGCATCTGTCTTCAGGAATCGTGAAGCTGAAATGCGGGCTGTTTTCTCCACTCCTCCTGGCAGATGGGAAGAGAAGACCACAGGCCTTGGAGGGGGCTGGGAGCTCGCTTAGTTTTCAGTCCCTGAGCCGAGAGAGAAAGTGTAGGTTCCCTCAGGTTCCCCATTGGCTTGAGTTTAGCGCCCCTTGGGACAGGATGGTAATGGCGGCAGTGGGCATGACCTGTGCATCAGTTTCTTAGCGCTGCCATAACCAAGTACCACAGACTGAGTGGCTTACACAACAGAAATTAGTTTTGCAGTTTTGGAGGCTGGGAGTCTGAGAGCGAGGTGTTGCTCGCTCTGAAGGCTCTGGGGAGGGATCCGTTCCAGGCTTCTGTTTTCTCCTAGCTGCAGGTTTTTTCTCGGCTTGTGGCAGCATAACTACGACCTTCACATGGCAGTCTCCCTGTGTGAGTGTCTGTGTCCAAATTTTTGCCTTTTTAAAGGGCACCAGTAATATCGGATTAGGGGTTCACCCTACTCCAGTATGACTTCATCTTAACTATATAGGGGAAAACCTTTTTCCCCAATAAGGTCACATTCTGAGATACTAGGGGTTAGAACTTCCACATATGAATTTTGAGGGGCTGCTATTCAACCCATAACAGGGTGAGAGGGTGAGAGGCGGTGAGCTATGGAATGGTTGGTTTGATTGTAGGACCCCATGGAGCTTTGGCTGGTTTTTGATGGGTGTGAAATAACTCCAGAGGGTACCAGTATGAACCACTCCGTAAATCCATCAGTTGCTCTAGATAAAGCCCCAAATGGGTGTTTCCTCTTTTCTGAACTCTTGACAGTATTTAGAGGGCATATCACAGTTTAGCCCTTAATTATGTCCTTATACTATTCTTTGATTCATGTAAAGAAACTATTATTGAGCACCTACCATATATATGAGGCATGTGATATATACACTATCTGAATTAACTATGGCTCTGTGGAATAGATATCCTTCATTTCATTTTACAGGTAAAGAAATAGGTGCTTAGAGGATGTTCTGTAACTTGCTCAAGGCCATACAACTAGTAGGTGGCAGAACTGGGATTTGAACCCCTGCCTATTTGGTTCTGTGATAACACATAACTTCCAAACTCATTTGTAAGCTCCTCAAGTGAATAGACTTCTCTTACATTCTTCTCACTCCCCAGATGGATTAGGATTCATTGCAGACATCCCCTTATAGTTCTTTGTGGTGAAACACCCAGGATTTTCTAGACGATCTCTAAGCCCCCTTTTATTTTTTAATACTCCGTGATGAATGATCCCCTTTTTGACTGATGCATCAGTTGACGTTGAATCAGAAGTTCTGAGATTACTCACAGAGTCAGTACGTGACATGGGGTAGTGTGGAAGTGGGACTTGGTCAGTGCTGGACAGTCTGCCTCAAAGGTAACTGTGGACAGCTCTGGTCCTCTGTTTTGCATTCAGAAGCTCTGTGTCTTCATTTCTCCACGGGACATCAGGCCTTGGCAAGTCGATTTCCACTTGCTCAACTCACAAAAGTCTTATTGATAAGCCAGAGTGCTGATTTATTAATATACAATGAGATATAGTTGCCAAGAGGACTGAATGATTGTGGCAGCTGGACAGCACATGCACTTCTCACTCCTTGGGAAGCAGTTCAGGCCTGAAAGTTAGTAAACATGGAAAGATACCAATGGGGTGCAGGCCATGGTGAGCGTTTATCATCAAGCTGCGGTAATCTGACCCCATTCTTTTTTTCTTTCTTTCTTTTTTTTTTTTTAACATCTTTATTGGAGTAGAATTGCTTTACAATGGTGTGTTAGTTTCTGCTTTATAACAAAGTGAATCAGTTATACATATACATATCTTTGCCTACCAAGCAGCCAGCCGTATGCAGGTCAGTAGGTCAGGACATCTTTTCTGGGGATGTTCACACTTTCGCTTTTGCTCTCAACCCAGAGGAGATGCTCCCTGATGGTATTTGTTACAACCTGCCCTTCCACGTAGCAGATTTCATGGTGTAGAGGACATGGTTTCACTTTAGGTTGCCTGCTTCAGATGACCGGTATTTATTGAGCCCTGAACATGAGCTGGGTGCTGGGCTATGTGTTGCTGGGGGGGCAGAAAGACTGAGTCCTCAAGGAGCATACAAATAGACGTTCATATAATATGGTGGTGAGTAACAAGGGGGGATGGGCGCTGGATTTGATGGGAGCATGTGGAGGGGCTGGGGAAGGTCTGCAAGAAGAGATGGAGGGATAGATTGGGAGTTTGGGATTGACATGTACACACTGCTATATTAAAAATAGATACTCAACAAGGACCTACTGTATAGCACAGGGAACTCTGCTCAATATTCTGTAATAACCTGAATGGGAAAAGAATTTGAAAAAGAATAGATACCTGTATATGTATAACTGAATCATTTTGCTGTACACCTGAAACTAACACAACATTGTTAATCAACTATACTCCAACATAAAATAAAAATTAAAAGAATAAAGTAATGCATGCCTAAAAAAAAAAAGAGGAGATGGTGTTGGGGTTGGATCTCCAAGAGTGAGTAAGAGTTAGCCAGGACCAAACCAAAGAGAACAAAACAAAGAAACAAAAAACTACCTGGCACAGGAAAACGGATCAACAGAATCATGGATCATGTCAAGGGGTGTGTGTGCATGCGTGTGTGTGTGTGTAAAAGTGGATTGGAATTAGAGGTCAACATGCTGGGAGGTGAGGTGAAGTAGTTGACAAATCGTGGAGCACCGTCTGCACTAGTTAAGGGGCACAGACTTCATCAGCCCTGTAGATGACAGAATCACTGCCATGTCCCAAGCAGAGGAGGGCCCTGGTCAGACTGGGGTTCTCTGGGGAGCTGGCTGTGCAGAGGGTGTCCAGATGGGACTCCTGGAGCCTCCCTGCTCTCCTCCATACACGTGCCAGAGGAGTCACTCTGGAGGGGAGGGAGAGGGGCTACTTCTTGGCTTTGAGGACACAGCTCTGCCTGCCTCCCAGTAATTGTGGGCAGTGCCAGAGGGAGGCATTTCCCAACCCAGCAGCGGACCTATAGCGTTCACTTTTTTTTAAAACAGTTTTTTTGGCTGTGTCACATGGCTTATGCTATCTTAGTTCCCACTAAGGCTAGTGGGCTCTTAGTTCCCCGACCAGGGATTGAACCCAGGCCCTCAGCTGTGAGAGCACAGAGTCCTAACCACTAGAACGCCAGGGAAGCCCCTTGGTTCACTTTCTTTTGGAAGATTAGAGGTCTCTGCTCCTGAGCACATTGTGGACTATTGAGAGCTGCTACAGGTTGGAGAAACAGTGTGTGTGTGTGTGTGTGTGTGTGTGTGAGCGCGTGTGTTCCCGTGTGCACACACGCAGTCATCCACAGCTGTGAGCTTGGCATTAACCAATCAATACCTGAGTTATTCTCGCCTCTCTATTCCCTTAGCATCTATTCCAGCACTGATTACACTGTATTTATAATCTTTTTCCGTCTCCCCTACTTGACAGTGGGCAGAGACTGTCTTCGTCATTTCAGAGGTACTCCCTGAGCATAGTAGTTTGTGGAACAAATGAGTAAATGGAAGAGAAGGGGTGCGTGTGCTCCTGTGCATGGGCCTGGCCTGGAGCTGGTAGGCAGAGAACACTGAGGAAGGCAGGCCCTGCCCCACGGCTGCGCCAGGTGGGACGCCAAGGGCATTCAGGGTCCTAAGTGGAGGGTAAGCCTTGGATTAGCGTATGAACTGTTTGAGGAGGCAATGCTTTGAAAACTTGTGGCTCCTACAGGAAAGTCGTGTGTCAAGAGGGCTCCAGGGTGGACCCCTGGTTGTCCCCGTCGGCTGGGCCTTTGATGTGGTGACTGGGCTTCCTGACTGCCGGACATTACAGACGTCGGAGGCAGGATGGTAGGAAGGGCTTCTCTGGGACCATGTTTTCCCCTGGGAGCATCTCCTTCCAAGGATGGAGCGTGCTCTCACCTGACGGGTACTGGCTGGTCAGTCCCAAAAGATTGCTGAAGCAGCGTATTGTAGGAAAAAAAAAAGAAAGAAAAAAAAATAAAAAGAGACGTATGCATCTTAAGCATTTTATTTTAATTTGAAATATATAAATGTGTACCTATTTGCCAGTCCTTTGATGAAGGGTCAAAGCCCAGTCTTTGAATAGGGGTCTGCTAACTGGAGTTCTTCTTCACCTTTCTTGCATTAACCACACCTATGATGCATCAGCTAAGAAGTCTAATTTGGGTTCTTTAAAAATGGAGCAAAAACCCTAAGCCCTGTGCAAAACAACATGAGTGCAGAATTCTAGATTTTTGTGATTACCCCCACCGCTTCCCCACGTGCTCCGCAAACCCCAGTCTCTGTTAGGGGTCTCACAGCACCTTATTTAACGACACGTGCAGGGCTGTGCCTTATCAAGTCCCCCCACAAAGTGTTCAATATGCTCTACTTGGAATCACCAGCTGCCTTTTGGCACTTATAGTTTATTACTTGGCATAATCTTTAATCTAGTTGCATAATCAATAGTAGGAAGTATAATTGGCAGTAGATTCTGGATCAAGAGATGCTGGGAGAGGGGGCCCGGGTGTCCCGGGAGCAGCCCAGGGATCACCGGTGCTGAGCGGGCCATGGGTCCCCGTCGGCGGAGGAATTAGGGAGCGCCTGTGCCATGTCCTCTTGTCCTGGGGACTTCAGGGCTGCTGTGTCCACTGATCTCCCCTCTGCTCTAGGGCAGAGTTTGTGTCCTCACGGGAAACACTTCTAATCTCTCCTTCTTTCCCCTGCCTCCACCCAGGCTCCTCCCTGAGGTCTCTGGCCACCCAGAGCTCTCTTGGTTTCTTATCAGTCACGTAGATATAGGATGGATTCCCAGCTCTATCACGTAATGGGGTGTAACTTTGACCGACACACTCAACTGCTTTCAGCCTGCCGCACTGCCTTGTGGTGGGGTAGTAAATTAAATCAGGCAAATGTGTTACAATGATAACTCACGCTAGGGAATGCTTTCTGGAAGGCAGGACTTTCCCTAGATGGCCTTATTTCATTTTTGCAAAACCCAGTGAGCTAGGTGCTATGGATCCCAAATTACGGCAGAGGACACTGAGGGTCAGGGTGCTTAGGCTTCATAGTTGGCAAGCAGCAGAGCTGAGAATCAACCCCAGCACCCGCGCTCTTATTCTTGGGGAAATGTTACCCCCATCACAGGGTACATGGGCCATAAGTACACAGAAATGTATAAATGCATGGTGGATGCACCCTTCTCCTCTCAAATCCCTGCCTTACCCCCCTCCCAGGAGGGCAGGGCCAAGTCTTCTGCCTCTTTATATAAGGTGATGCCAAGTGCAGCGTGGCCGAGATGGTTGGGTGTCCACCTCCCCTTCCAGTGTCTGGCGCTGTTGCGCGGTGGTGCCTGCCTAGCCAGGAACGTCCTTACCCAGCACCTCTCCACCCAGGTGTGGTCACGGGGCAGAGTCTTACCATGCCCACACCTGACTCCCCAAAGGCTCCACCTCTTCACCCAGGTGTGTGGCTGTGTGGCAAAGTCCACTCCTGGCTCCCCAAATCCTCCCATGTGGCCCCCCATCTTTCCCTTTCTCTCTCTGGCTACGTGAACAGTCAGAGCCACACATCGAAGATGAAGGCCCCTCTGTCGGCCTGAGTCCCTAAATGATTGTGCACTGCAGATTCCGCATCCTACCTGCCAGCTGGACTTTAAGAGAAGAAGAGTGAAGCCGCTGAGATGTTGGGGTCTGTCTGTTACAGCACATACAAGACACATACTGTCTTGACTCAAACGCATACTGGGGGGCTCTTTGAACTTGTTGGAAAGAGACCACCTGTGAACCCCCTTTTAATGTTCTCTGTGGCTCAGTACATTTCTGATGTAGTAGAATGTGTGCTGATGGGGCTGTCTTTAGACACCATATCCCTAGTTTATGGAAGCCCAAACTGCCAGTTCAATTATATTTGCCACAGCAGGATGTAGTGAAAAAAGATGCTGGGCGATCAGGAAGAGCCCAGCTCAAATTCCAACCCTGCCATTTTCCAGCTGCAGTACCTTAAACAAATTAATTCCTCTTCTTCCTGGTTCCTTAGATAAGACATAGTAATAAATTCCTAAGAGGCATAATAATACCTACCTTGGAGGGTTGTTGTGAGGATTAAATGAAAGTGACCGAGTTCAGCATACAGTGGACGATCCACGAAGGGCATGTTATCATCTATTCATTTGATAAAGCTTTAATAAAAACCTATGCTGTGCCCCAAACTCTGAGGAACAGAAGATGCAGGAGATATCTCTACCCTTAGGAGATGGGCTTCTAATTGGGAAATGTGGCTGACACACAGGAAGTGGTTGAGTGACATCTCTAGGTGGCATGGGACGTGTGCTGGGGCAGCGCGGCATTCTCAGAGCAGTTGTGAGAAAGCTGCCCTTGGCCGGAGGGAGGCTTCCTGCGGAGGATGCTGAGGAGGACCCGTGGGACAGCCCTGAAGGAGACGGAAGCCAAGCGACTGCGCAGCACAGCACCCCTCTCGACTTCTGGTCCTCTGTGTTGCCTGTTTGCTGGGGAGACTAGAGTGATGAAGACATTGGAGGAGGGAGGAGGTGCCGGATGGCCGGGCTGAAAGCTGTGCTCTTGAAAGGGTCCTGTGTGACCAGCCAAGAGCAGGTCATGGGGCCACGACAGTGCCTGCCACCCAGCTGGAGCGTTTGCCGTGAGGGGCTAGGGGAAGAGCTTCATTCTGGAGCCCACACGGGGATTTAACTGTATTCACCAGGCAGCTGGCTCTTTCGTCGCCAAGAGGTGGAGCATGGCCCCATGTCTCTGGCCTTGGTGGAGGCACCAAGAACGATGCTGGTGACACAAAGTGATGTCATTTCTGAGCAGGTCTCCAGTTCTGCTGCCACTTCCACGGACGGGATCCTTTACGAGACAACCTCCACCTTAGGGACCCCCGAGCAACTGGTGTTTTCAGCCAGGAGGCCAGAACTCCTTCTCCAGGGACCGACCGAGTGGTGTGTCATCCCTATACAAGCAAGAGCCACTGCAGCCCACCTCGAAGAGGCTCTTTGTTAGTGACACAGGCCAGTAGTGCCCCTCTCTGGGCTCCCCACACATCCCTTTGTGTTCAGTGTTTTCCAGGTTAATTAATCTTATTGTCCTCATTGTAATCTGTAATTAGGCACACTGGACAATTATATCATCCATTCTGCATTACTGATGTGCGACCCGCCAGCCAAAGACGATGATTAATTATGACCCTATTGGATTGTGCTGCACACAAGCACGATGCACCCTTGGTCCAGATGCCAGGATGGTTAGCCAGTGTTTGGGGCTCCCTCTGGGGTCTGGGCCAGCTGTATTATTGGAGGGTCAACCAGAGCGCATGAGCTGGCCAGCCCACTGGGGGCAGGTATCTTTGGATGAAACCAGAAGTGGGAGCACCTTCAGCCAAACTGGGAAGTGGAACACGGCCCCCAGCCTTCCCATCCAGGTCTTTTGCCCTATGGGCAGCCCTTGCTGTCTTCAGGGATCCGGCCACGCTCTCCCCCTACCCCAGAGGCCCTCAGCACCTGTGCTTCAATGGACTTAGGAACATAAAGGCTGCCATTACCTTCTGCTGAGATATCTGCTCTGTGCCAAGCTGTCATATGCTGTCTCTTTTGATGGCCAACAATCCTACAAGGTAGATCGTATGATCCCCATTGTACAGGTGAGGAAGTTGAGGCTCCGAGAGTTGTAGTAACCGGCTAAGGAATTGTGGAGATGAGATTTGAACCCCAGTTTGCTTTACTTTGAAGTCAACACCTTCTCAACATAAACAAAGGAAACTTGTTTCATCAAGAATACAGGGAGATGGGCATTTGAACAAAACCTGATGCTAAAGGAAAGAGTTAAGGGTGGATTTCATGCATTAGCTGCCAGGGAGTGGGGAGACAAAGGCATGCAGGCAGCAGGGCCTCTGGGACCCCTGGAGTCACAGAGTGTGTGTAAGTGGCTGCAGCTCTCAGGGAAGCTCTCCTGGCATGCACGTGGTTGTTCCCCCGCTGCCCACCCAGGTGGTTGAGCAGGAGGAGCCGGATGTAGTGGGCCAGACCTGGGAGCTGGCTCACCGCCGTGTCTCCTCAACGTCGTGGGGCTTCTGTCAGGGGAGACAGTGACAAGCTGGGGCAGAGACAGCCCCGCCACCCAGACTGTGTGTGTCCTCCAGCACACATAGGGTCTTGGAGTGGATGGGGTGGGGGTGACGCTCTTTACTGGGGCCTTCTGCCTTTTGGAAGGTGCAACGGGGAAGGCAGGGCTCAATGCATACGTCTCCCTGTATCCTGTTCTGTGTGACCCCTTTGCCTCCCCCACATGAATCTGGGTGAAATCGAGGTAAAATGATAATAAAAGAGAGGCCTGGGAAGGAAAAGTAATGTGGAAAGCGCAGCTTTCTGCTTGGGGGACGGGGTGGAAGATGGAGCACCCCTGGCCAGACAGCTGGAACCCAGCATGAAGGTTTGCTTCGTGTGTTTGTGGAGATTGTGAGGGCACACGGGTGTCGGGACTTTCCTGTATCCCACTCCTCCCCCCACTGCTATATTAATCATGTTTTTAATTTTCCGTATTTTATGATGGTCTGACATCTTGAGCACCCTTCTGGCTGGGGGGAGACTGCCCCTCCCAGGGCTGGCTGATTCCTAGAGATAATAAAACCACGTGCCTATGAACATGACTTTCATAGACAAACCAACCGAGCCCAAGTTCATACCCCAGGCACCTCTTTTATCTCTAGTTTTCACCCACCGAGCCAATATTCCCCTGTCCTCAGTCACCCCAGGGCCAGGTACTAGACAACTAGAGACCAGCACATGCTGATATTATTCAAGGTAGCCAGTCCTCAGCAGTTACCCCTGGCCTGCCTTGCCTTATCCATGAAATACACAGTGGGGACTGTGTCCTGTGCTTTCCCCTCACTCCTGCTTCTGCCTCCTGACTGACCCTGGTGCTTCCCCATGTGGCCCTGCCTGGTGTGTCAGGCCTCTCATCTCTGGAGGAACTGTAACAATAAAATCTTTCCATGTCATCACTCAGTCACCTCCATGAATTAAAATCCCACAGGTACATTTTAATACAACTACCACCAGGGAAGGTCCTGCTTCATGATCCCCAAAGAAGCCCTGCCTGGAGTCCTGGTGGTGCTTGTCACACTGGGGATGGCTGACTGTGATTGTCCCTGTGGGCTGATGTCACAACGTCTGAGTAGGGGATGGGATGATGGCTCCTAGCCCTTTTTAGTTTGTTTGGAGAGTCCTGTTTGCACACCCAGTTCTGTTTGTATTTTTCAAAAGGTCTGGGGTCACCAGGTTAGGGCCTCCCAGATAGGAATGGAGGTTCCTGGGATCCTCTTTGGGTGGGGAGACCAGAGAGGGGGAGGAGTCAGAGCATGTGGGAGTGCAGGAGGAGAGACAGAGTATTTCACCAGGCATAGCCCTGGGAAGCAGAGGCTTCACCTGATGCCTCAGTTTCCTCATCTGTTAAATGCGGCTCAGAGCATTTGCCTCCTTTGCATCATGGGATTTGAGCAAGGGTGATTCTGGGAATTGATGTGGAGGCTCTTTAGAAAGGCCTGGAACATAGTCCTGTTTGTGACTGGCAACTTTGTGACAGGACATTTGGGGAAGGCCTGGGACAGCCTCAGGGATATGGGAGGTGGTGGGAATCTTCCAATCAGGTTGAAGGATGATCCATCTTTGCGATGGTTCAGTGGCTTGTTCTGGTTCTCCACAGACCCAACTATCTGATTAAAGTAAAACTATTTCCCTGTGGCGTCATTTCCAAAGAGAGGATGAGGAAATTAAAAATTGCTGTAATGATAATAATGATAAACCCAATATAAATACACAAAGAGAATAAACCGTGGTGGACTGTGGAAGCTCCAGGCTCCTTCCAGGGCCCAGATGGGCCATGGCTGCTGGCTGACCTTGGGGGATGGCACTGGTGCAGGTGGGAAAGTGGCAGAGGAATTTCCTGTGACTTCTGTGGGGGGCCTGGTCTCTGCTCTCAGAGTCTGGAGACTTCCAGGTAGGAGAATGTGCAAGGCTGGCCTGGTTGCCTGGTGGGGAACTTAACTCTTGGGACCCCTTTAATGAAAACAACCAGAGGTACCAGACACTCAGCAGTCTATTTAAACAGTCAGGGAGACATGAAATGCTTTTCTGACCTTCAGGGTCAGAAAAACCCACCCAATATTTTCCCTCATTCATTCGTTCCCTTCCCATCTCCCTCCCTCCCTCCCCTTCATTCTCCCTCCTTTCCTTCCTTCCCCCTCCCCCCTTCCCTCTTCCCTGCCTCTCCCCTTGCCTCCCTGTCTCTCCCACTCCCTCCCTCTCTCTCTTCCTTTGAACTAATAACGCATCCCAGCCCCAGGTTCTTGGTACACAGAGATGAAGGAGGCGCGGTGTTTGCCCTTGAGGAGTTTTCTTGGGTGCTTAAGTCTGTAGAGAATTATTAAAAACCACTGACCTGCAGAAAAAAACCAGAGCTTCCTCTATCTGATTGGAAGCATCTCAGTATCTTATGAAACCCCAAGGCTGCTGCTAATTCCTGCCCTTCCCACGGGTTCTGGGAAAGATGGAGTAGCGTTCTGGGAAAGACGGAGCAGCAGACAGTGCCAGTGCCTTGGAATTGTCCAGAGGGCTCATGCTTCCTGGCAGTGTGGACACCAAGAAGGGGCACTTTACCCACCTGGCTTCCTGGAGGAGGTGGCCCCTGGAAGGTTCCTGATGGCCCTGGCTCTGCCCACGCTGATGGCCCTGCTGGTCCCCGTGGAGAGCACCTCATGCTTCCCCAGGTCCCCCATCTCTAGTTGAGACCCTTTCCTGTGCTTCGCAGCGAGTGGCTTCCTGGATAACACTGCACATGATGGATATTTATTAGCGTACGAGGCACTGTGCTCTGTGACAACCAGGGCCATTGCATCTACTCTTCATTATCCTATAAGGCAGGGCTCCAAGAGAAAGAGAGTACAGCTCAGAGTAACCCACCCAAAGTGACCCCACAGCACTGCCTGGTGGCCCCGGATACCCCAGACCCAACTTGGGGGAAATTCCACTTATTTTCTGCCTACCCTTTCCCTATTGGCTCCTCCTCCAGTGCCTTCCAGCATTTTCTGTCCAGCCAGTTCCCACTTGTGTTTGGCTTCCTTTCCATTCATCCCACCTGCCCCACTGGGTCAGTTGCCAGCAGCAACAAAAACACTTCCTATTCATTGGTCTCCTCGCGGTAACGTTGTGTTAGGACTGTGTGTATGGGATTTGTAATCCCGGAAGCCACTCTGTGAGGTAGATCTGCTCCTCCCTCTAACACATGAGGAAAACTGACCTGGAGAGGATGAGGGACACGCCCATGGCCTGCTCACTGATAGGCTGCAGAGATGGGCTGTGCACCCACATCTGTCTGAGTCCTGAATGCCCGCTCCTTACCACCATGCTGGCATTCACCCTCCTTGCTAAACCTTGCTAGAGCCAGTTAATTGTACTTCCCTGCACAGGCTTCTGATACACCTCTGTGGTACTTGAATAATGACCCACCAAAGCTGTCCAGGTCCTGATTTACAGACCCTGTGGATGCATTGTTTACATGGCAAGGGGGGATTAGGGTTGCAGTGGAATTAAGGTTGCTAATCAGATGAGATGGTCCTGGATTATGTGGGTGGGCCTAATCTCAGGGGCTCTTTAAATGTGGAAGAAGAAGGTAGGAGAGGATCAGAAGGAGATTGGAAGACACTCTGCTGCTGGTTTTGAAGATGGAGGGGCCAGGAGCAGGGAATGTGGGCAGCATCTAGAAGCTGGAAAGGGCAAGGAAATGGTTTCTCCCCTACAGCCTCTGGAAGGAACACAGCTCTGCAGGTCCCTTGATTTCAGCCTAGGGAGACCTATTTCGGATGTCTGACCCCAGAACTGTAAGATAAATGTGTGCTGTTTTAAGCATGAAGTTTGTGATCATTTGTTACAGCAGCTGTAGGAAACTCATACATCCCCTGCAGCCTCCAATTCAGGACCTAATTATCTCTCTCTTGAATCGTGGCCTCCATCCGTCCTCCACTCTTCCTTCTAAAGGGCCCACACTTTATCTTCTTAAGCAAATATCGTCCTCTCTTGGCCCAGGAAGTTTCACTGCTTCCCACCACCAAATCTGTGAGGCTGCTGGCCTCTGCACGCATGGCTCTGCCTTCCCTCTGGCCAGTGCAGAGGAGGCCCCTGCTCCCCTCAAAGGCTGGTGTCCCCTCGGGTGCTCTGGGTGGCTTCTTCCTGATCATCAGTTTCTCTCTTCCTACGCTCACAGCTCCCGTTTTAATCACCTTCCTCATGTCAGGGCCTTTGCATTCGCTGTTTCCTCTGCCCAGAATCTTCTTTCTCCAGGTAACCATGTGGTTCATGTGCACACTTGTTGTTCAAGCGCCACCCCCCCAACCCCATCTAGGTTCACAGCCCCCATCTCTCCCCTAGTTGGTTCTTTTCGTAGCTCTCACTGCAGCCTGACCCCGGAGCCTCCCTCTCTTCATTTGTGAACTGCCGCATCCTCTTTGCTTGCTTTGCTCATTGCTTATCTCCAGCGCCTGGAATAGTGCCTGGCAAACAGTAGGTGCTCAGACAATATTTGATGGAAGCATGAATCATCTTTTATCAGTTTAAATACCAGTTGGATGCTGGCCGATCCCTATATCTTCAGCCCCACCCTCTCCCCGAGTTCTAGATCTGTCCATCCACATGCTATTTGACACCTCTACTTGGATGTTTAGCAAGCATCTCAAACCTAATAAGCCTCGAGTTGGATTCCCGTTTCCTCCTCATACCCTCTGACCTGTTCCTCCCCTGGTCAGTTAAGCCAAACAGCAGTAATTATCCTCAATCCCCTCTTTGCCCCACTCTTCACACCTGGTCCATCAGCGAGTCCTGTGGTCGATGCCTCACAGATGCCCACCTGTCCCCAGCCACACTGTTACCTCAGCCCTCATAGCTGTTCTCTTTGCCTCCACCCTCGTCCCCCACAACTTCATCTGCACACAGCAGTGCAAGGGCCTTTTTAAAAAAAATTTTAAAATTTACAATAGTTTTAGATTTAGAGAAAAGTTGCAAAGATAACTCAGAGAGTTCCCATCCACCCCCACCCAGTTTCCCCTATTGCCAACATCTTACATTACTATGGTGCATTTTATCACAACTAAGGAACCAACCTTGGTACCTTGCTATTAACTAAACTCCACACTTTGTTCAGATGGCTCTAGTTTTCCCTACTATTCTTTTTCTGGTCCAGGATCCCATTCAGGTCCCACTTTACATTTAGTTATCATGTCTCCTTGCGTTCCTCCCTGCTGTGACTGTTTCTCAGACTTTCCTTGTTTTTGGTGACTTTGCTAGTTTTGAGGAGTGTTGGTCAAGTATTTTGTCAAAGGCCCCTCAATTTGGGTTTATCTGATGTTTTCCTCATGTTTAGGCTGGAGTCATGGTTTTGGGGAGGAAGACCACAGAGGTGAAGTGCTCTTCCCATCAAGGGTACATGCTAGCAATGTGACGTGTCACTGTCGATGTTGACCCCGGTCACCTGGCTGAGGCAGTGTTTGCCAGGTTTGTCCACTGGACACTTACTTTTTTCTCCTCACTTTCTGTATTCAACTCTTTGGAAGGGAGTCACCAAGAGCAGCCCACATTCAAGGGGCAGGGGAGGAGGGAATTAAACTGTATCTCCTGGAGGGGAGATTATCAACATAAATGATTTAGAGTTCTGTATGGGAGACTTGTCTCTTCTCCCCCATTCATTCATTTATTCATTCACTCATTCCTTTATTAAGTCATCTTTTATGTATGTCAGTATGGAGTCATGGGCATTTATTTCATGCTTTGCATTATAATCCAACACTATGTTATTTATTTGGGGCTCAACTTGTTCCAGCTTTGGCCTTTGGAACCTCCTTCAGGTTGACTCCTATGTCCATTTGACATGCCCCCATCTCTTTGTTTTTTGAGCACATTCTTCCTTTCTGTCTCTCCAAGTTGCTGTGGGCTCATCTGGTATGTTCCCTGACCCTATGTGAGAGTCAGCCATTTCTCCAGGTGTCCTGGAGTCCTTTGGTTGGAGAGCTGTGCTAGAAAGAATGGTCTGGGTGCTGAGGGTGCTTGCTGGCACTGGGCCAAGGATCTTTGAAAAATGCAAACTGAGACACCTCCTTTTTCACTTGGAATAAAGTATATACTCCTTACCATGGTCATTTGGCTCCTGGCCATCTTTTCAGTCATGTTTTGAGCCACTGTGCAGCTATGATGAGCCCATTTCTTCTCAGATGAATCTTTGGACTCACTGTGTCTGCTTGGGTCTTTACCTGGGTGACTCCGAGTCCCAGGGAAATGCCCCTGGACTCTAGCCCTTACCAAGGCCTTGCTTGCCTTGGTCTTCCAGCCCCAGGAAAGCCCCTGGTAGTGAAAGAATGATGACCTCCAAGCCTTTGTACTGCCATCTGCACCACGTGGCAGTCTCTGATGGAAAGCCTGTCCCTCCCTAGAAAGCTTTATTTTTCTTGAAGACCTAGCTCAAAGGTGCATGAAGCCCTTCTGATTCCCAGTGACCTGCAAAACTGTCGTTCCCTCTTTTGTTCCTGGAGATTGTTGTGAATGTCTCCATGAAAGCACTGGCACATGAAACTGTAAGTAGCTTGCAGACACCCTTTTCTTGCTCACAAGTGAGCTCCCTGAAGCTGCCAACCATGATTTGCCCATCTTGGCTTCTCAGCTCAAGACTCTCAGTAAGTAATTTATCAAGTGGATCTGGGACTTGCCATTTAAGTTCCCCAGACCATCTGCAGCAAAAGTCTCCCTAGGAAAGGATGAGCAGGTCACCAGGGGAGCCATTTCCAGCCCTCAGAAAGGGCTTGGAAGATTATGGCAAAAGTGGCTTCCCATCTGCTTTCTCCTTTCCCTTCTTTGGAAGAGAGAGCTGGAGGGTGGAAAGGTCACTTCTAGCAAAGCTTTCTGATATTTCAGCAGCTATAAAGGAGGTCCCGTCATCCCCAGTCTTATCTTAAAATCTCCTTGATGTGTCTATTTTTTTTTTTCCCATCTCTGAAGATCAGTAATATTGAAGAAGTGAGAGATCAAGGTTTTTCAAGTGGTGGGTGAGCAGGGATGGGGGCTGGGAGTGGGGGTGGAAGGAAAGTTCCCATTAAACTCATCCCTGGATGATGTTTCCAGATGCACCAAGTTACCTGCTCTCCTCTCTCTACCCCCATTCCTCCATCCCTCCCTCTCTTTCCTAAAAACAAAGCCACAGCCTCAAACAACATTGGTAAAGCACATTATAAAATGCTTCTAATAAATCCCTAACAGCCTTGGCCATAACCAGCTGAAAGAAAGGTGAGTATGACACAAAATTGTCAGGTTAGAACAACAAATTGGGCCACGAGAGCAGGGATTTATTCATCTTTGTAAGTGTGCTATAAAAGTTCATATAATTTCACAAATAAATATGAACATTGCTTAGTAAATGGCTTCTGGATTTAGAACCCCAGAACCACAGGAAGGAACACATTAGCACCAACAGTGCAATTTCAGATATGGGGCGAATCAACCTGGGGCCTGCCAACCAGATGGCCTCAGCGTACTCCTGCCCCTTCTCAAATGTGTGGGGCACCCCAGGCTGGGCAGCAGGAGGGCTGGGCAGCTCCCGGGATCCAGGACCAGAACTGGACGCCAGACGGTGACTGGTGGGCCCTGGTGTCCTCCTGAAGGTCTGTGAGGCCTTGGATGAACAGGGAAGTTCAAGGAGGAAGGCAGCTCCTCGCTTTGGGTAGGTGAGTGGGCAGATGTTGGGGTCAGGTGGGCTGGCAACCCTGAAAGTAGGGTGACCAACCTCCAAGTTTGCTGGCACTGAGGGCTTTCCCAGGATGCTGGACTTCCAGTTTTATAACTGGGACAGTTCGTCACCCTACCACTCAGAGCAGTGATCCTGGGGGCTGCTTTATTGCATGCTGCCTCCTGTTGATGGGTGGCCCCAGAAACTGGGTGTAGGGAGGAAAGGAAAAGGAGGCAGGGCTTCAGAGAAGGTGGAATTGGATATACATCAGTGTTTTTCAACTCTGGTTGCACTTGAAGTACTTTTAAAAAGTATTAAAAAAAAATAAAAATAAAAATTAAAAAAAATAAAAAAAAATAAAAAAATAAAAAGTATTAATTTCCAGGTGCATGAAAAGATGCTCAACATCACTAATCATCAGGGAAATGCAAATAAAAACCACAAAGAGATATCACCTCACACCTGTCAGGATGGCTATCATCAAAAAGGCCACAAAGAACAAATGCTGGTGAGAATGTGGAAAAAAAGGAAACCCTCGTACGCTGTTGGTGGGAAAGTAAATTGGTGCAAACACTGTGGAAAACAGCATGGACATTTCTCAAAAAATTAAAAATAGAACTACCTTATGACCCAGCAATTCCACTGCTGGGAATATATCTGAAAAAAACCTGAAAACACTAATTCGAAAAGATATATGCACCCCAATGCTCATAGCAGCATTAATTACAATTGTCAAGATATGGAGGCATCCTAAGTGTCCATCAACAGACGAATGGATAAAGAAACTATGGTATAATGTATACAATGGAATGCCACCCAGCCATAAAAAAGAATGAAATTTTGCCATTTGCAACAGCATGGATGGAATTGGAGGATATTATGCTAAGTGAAATAAGTCAGACGGAGAAAGACAAATATTGTATGATATCACTTATATGTGGAATCTTAAAAATACAGCAAACTAGTGAATATAACAAAAAAGAAGCAGACTCACACATACAGAGAACAAACCAGCAGTTACCAGTGGGGAGAGGGAAGGAGGGAGGGGCAATATAGGGGTAAGGGATTAAGAGGTGCAAACTATTAGGTATGAAATAAGCTACAAGAATATATTGTACAGCACAGGAAATATAGTCAATATTTTATAATGACTATAAATGGAGTATAACATTTAAAAATTGTGAATCACTATACTGTACACCTGTAACATATAATATTGTACATCAACTATACTTGGATTAAAAAAAAAAAGGAGAAAAAACCCTATTAATTTCTAGCCTCATCTCAGACCGCTAAATTGGAATCTCCATGGGTGGGGTCCAGGCGTTGGTACTATTTCAGGGCTCTCCAGGCGATTCTGATATGCATGGGGCATGATTCAGAGGTGTGGAGGATGCCTTCTCCAGCTCATCCAATGCTACAACTTGACGGCCCCTTCTTAGTGCCGTGTAGGAGCTGTCCTTTGATCCATTTATTCTCTTTTCTCTTGTTGCCATCACCAACCCCCAACCCCATTTAAATACCAAATCAGATTGGCTCAAACAAGCCATATTTGCTAATTCAGTCATGAATTCACCAGGAACACTGGCTGACCCCTTCCCATCTGGTGCTTTTCTCTTGCAGACACAGCCCAGATAAGAAATGATGACCTGCATTTTCAAACCAAAGACGTTACAAATAGGAAGGTCTGTCCTAACGAGCATTCTTTTTTGTTTATAACTAAGGTAAAAATGTTGTAATGAAATTTGGTAGAACACGTATGTCTCTGCCCCTCTCCACGGTAGCTGGGGTAATAACTTGGAGCTTGCTCATCATTCACTCTGTTGGTTGGCAGGACACACAGACTCTAAATTTAAACCCAATATATCTTCCTGTACACTTGCAATTCTGTTTTTGGACTGACTGCGTGGGACAGGCATCTGGATTGTGAGTGCTAGGCTGAACACCACTGGGGCTCTCTGTTACGACCTGTGGTAGAGAGTGGATCACAGCTCCCAGGAGAGGGAGTTTGGTCTCCCTGGAAACCTGACTTGGATGCACAAAGATGCTCTCATGTCCTGCATCTGTCCTGTGACATCCTCTCATCCGATCTTTCAGGCTACCATTCTCTGAGCTCCACCACTGATTGTCAGCAGCCCCAATTCTGTCCTGAACAATGGTGTCTTAATCACTCAGCGCTCTGACAGCTTGTAAAGCAATGTGTTGGGGGGGGGTCTCATTTGATGCTGGCTTGCGTGGTCCTCTCATTATTTTATGAGTGTGGAAAGTCCATAGAGATGTAGAATCAGAGGTTGGGTCTCGGTCCCATTTTGCTTCATGGCTCTCCAACCTTGGACAAATCCCTTAACCCCTTTGATCCTTAGTGTTCTTCTCTGTATAATGGGGAGAATGGGACTGTGGACATATGGAGTGTACAATGCTATATACAGCATCTGGCACATATTTGGTATTCGTTGTGCTTGTTATCTCTCACCCCAACTTCCTTCTGTTCCTTCTTATCGCTGTTAAGACAATCAAATGTGAAGACATCATGCAAGGTGCTGCACTCAAACTCGGGAATATTCTAGTTATTACTCTGGTTCCTATTAGACCTTTATTCTCCTGGGCTATATCTAGAGATTGGGACCCTTTACCCTTCTGTACTAGACCATGAAGTGCATCTCCTACTTTGCCATCTCTCAGACCTTACCATGCACATATCAAACATCAACTCGTATCCATTCTCTCTGAGCTTCCAAGGCCTTACCCTCTTTACGAGGCCTCATTCAAGTCCACCCTTCCAGGAAGGAAGACTGGAATTTTGTGATCTTGTAACTGGTGAGGGAAGGAATACTTTTAGGTCCCTGTAGAGGTTTATTAGGGCCACCCCATCCCTGAGGGCCAGCTGTTTGAGTTTGCTCAGGCCATCTGCCCTTAACTCTGCTGTCCAAGCTGAAGGGTCCTCCTTCTTTATCTTCCCAAAGCCTATTCATCTGCCAGGACCCAGGCTGAGTCCTACCTCCCCCAGAACCAGCCCCCACCCCCGCAAGCACCCTGACCTCCCTTGCACTTAGCACTTGTGATGCTTGCATACTGGTCCCTGGGCTGGATGTCCTCTCTTGGTCTCTCCACCTCTACCCTATCCTGCCCTGTGCTGGGAGGCTGACCTACCTGGACTCCCTTCCCTTTGGCTTCAGGTTGGGTTTAGCCAATGGGATGAACCAACAGAAGATCCAAGGGCGGGAGGAGAGTGAGCTGGGGGTACATATTCCCTATGGAGTTGCCTCTGGTTGCTACGGCTCTTGCTTTTTTTTTTTTTTTTTTTTTGCTGTAGCTTTTGTTAAGTGGACTTTCCCATACAGCGGTCCTCTCTGCCTTCTCAATGTCTCCTTCCCCGGCCTCTTCGGGCCTGGGGCAGTGGTGCACATTATCCCTTGTGGCTTTCCCTAACCCCTTCCCACGTATTTTAAAAACAGCACTCTCATTAACCTCTCCTCAATTATCCAACTTGAGTGTTCCATCTGTTTCTTGCTGAGACCCCGACTAACACGGCTTCTGATGGTGCAGGGTCCAATCTAACACTTAGTATGTATTGTTTTATGTCATCCTTCAGTTGTTCACCACATGCATGTCAGGGTTAGGGTCTAAAGGGAAGACACGACTATCATCTAGCTTTTTCGGTGTCCCCAGACTTGGCATAGTGCTGGCCTCACGCTGGGCATGAGTTGCCAGAGAGAAAGACTGCCATGTGTGCGGGCTTCTAACTCCCTTTCTTTGGTCTCTTTCCGAGGTTTATGGGTCCAGTGGCTGTCTTAGAAGAGAAGTTCTGAGTTGGGTGGTGGGGAATCCTGGACTTGGAAACCAAAACTCACACATTGGGCTAAGACAGACACTGGAGCAAGACCCGCTACAGCTTGGAAGCACAGGCATGCCACATGTCATATCCAGAGAGTACCAGGGTCAGCCCTGGGTGATGAAGCACTGTCTGGGGAGCTTGGCAGGGCAGGAGGTAGCATTGCATCTTCTGGCGAGAAGGTAGGCAGAGCTGGTCATGGATGGTCTGGTGTCAGGTACACATAGAAACGTGATCGTGAGATTAGAAGTCATCTGAACGAGAAGGGACCTTAGGATCATCTAGTCCTGTCTTGTCCAATATGGCGGCCACTTGACACGTGTGGCCGTTGAGCACTTGAAATGTGGCTGGTCTGAATTCACATGTGCTGTGGGTGTCAAATACATACCAGGTTTCAAACTTAGTATGAAAAAAAAGAATGTAAAATGATCTCATTAAATTTGTTTATATTCACTACATGTTGAAATGATAACGTATTATGTATGTTGCATTCAATTATATAAATTCTTTTTAAAATTTTTATTAAAATATAGTTGACTTACAACGTTGTGTTAGTTCCAGGTGTACAGTGAAGTGATTCAGTTTTATATATATATGTAATATATATATATATTCTTTTTTTACATCCTCTTCCATTATAGGTTATTACAAGATATTGAGTATAGTTCCCTGTGCTATACAGTAGGTCCTTGTTTGTTATCTATTTTATGTATAGTAGTTTGTGTCTGTTAATCCCAAACTCCAAATTTATCCCTTTCCCCCACCCCGCTTTGGTAACCATGTTTGTTTTCTATGTCTGTGAGTCTATTTCTGTTTTGTAATGATATACATTCTTAAAATTAATTTCATACGTTTCTTTTTACTTTTTCAACATGACTACTAGAAAATTTTAAATTATATATGCATCTCACATGATATTTCTGTTAGGCAGTGCTGGTTTGGTCCACCCCTCTCATTTTACAGATGAGGAGACTGAGGCTCAGAGAAGGGAAGAGAGTTTCCGAGGCCACATACCCAGTGGGGATCAAGCAGGGAAAGCTGGGTGGGGCCCAGGATGGAGAGTGGCCTGACCCTGAGATTTGAAAGCAGCGGTCCAGTCTTGGCCTGGATTTGGGACCTTGCCTATGTGGAATGGAGGCCTAGCACCTTTCTCTGAGGTAGCTGCATGCCCCTGCCCGTGAAGCCCATCTCCCTGGAGGAATGTCTCTTGGTGGGCAGGGAGGGGTCCTCTCCACCCATGGCCTTGGCCCAGGCAGCCTAGACAGGACCTGACAAAAGAACTGAAAGGCAGTTTAGAGAGAGGTCTCCCCAGTGGCCACCACTATCACACCTGTGTTGAACAAGGCTTCCCAGTTACCTGGGGGAGGCCAGTAAAGCCAGGACTCAGCAACATTTGAGCTGATTCTGCAAGTATTTCTTGAGTGTGACCTCTGTACCTAGGCCAAGAAAAGGAGAAGACACAGTTCCTGGGCTCTGTGACTTATAGTCTGGCACAAAACAACCCATTATACATGAAGCGACTCCAGAACAATGCCAGACAGCAAAGGTTAAGTCCCAGGTGGGTAGCCCAGACTGCAACTGAGATGTGGTGGGGGGCTGTGGTCATGAAGACGGCTTGCTATTTAGTGAAAAACCTGGCATGGAGCCCTTGTATAGTCTGAGGTCTGCTGCTGACCACCCAGCGATTTGGGCAGATCGCTCTCTCTCCCATCGCATTGTCCTCATTTGCTCAACGGGAGAAAGCTGGCCATCTGGATCCCATTCTCCTGGTGTGGTGGGTGTGGCCACACGTGGCCAGGAAGGGGTGCCACCTAGGCCTGAGCTTCCAGAACCGCGGTGGGCAGGGAGTGAATGGGAGCAGCTGAAGGGTGCCCGAGAGGGAGGCTGGCCGTATCATTTATCTTCCAAAACGGAGCATTTCTAAGGGTGAAAGGGGATGCTATTAATATTAAAATTGGGACAAGAGATGGAGAGAAAGGTTGTTCTATATAAATAAGATGTATGGTACTCTGCTGGGAAGAGACCAAAAATCCCAACTGAGACAAGTCCAGTCTGGCTTGGGAGACTTTGCACTAGGGGTTGGAGGGCCGGAGGTGGAGGGTTAGGGTTAGGTAGGGGTCAAAGCAGGAAGGAGTTTGGGGACAGAGGCAAGATGCAAATAGTGAGGGAGTGCTTGGCCTGGAGCCTGGTGTAGGACAGCCCTGCAGCTCTGGGCACATACCTCCTGGGGTTATGGGGAATCTAAAACGAGGTCGTGGCAGGAGACGTGATGTCGGGGACCCAGCAAGGCAATGCTGGTCTCATTATTGACCACAGGTGAGCATTTTTGAGGGTGTCCTCTGGCTGATGATAGAGGAAAGCATGCTGCTTGGAACCCCACAGGGGAGTCCGAGAATGATGCCTGAGTGAGGCCAAGGTTGCTGGCAGCAGGGTGAAGGCCAACAAACTTCAGGGCCCTTGAGAGCTCTCCGGGCCTCCAGCCCTGCCCCACCCCAACCCTAACAGTGGGCCCTGTTGAAACAGAACCAGCTGGAAGCAGGAGGTCTTTGGTCCAAGCCCCACACATGAAGAGAGCCTTAGAAGAGGTGCCCCTGTGACCTCCAGTAGGGGAGCTCAAAGGGGCCCATGCTTCCTGGCTGTGGGGCTCAAGTGGGAGGGAACCGTGCTGTGGCTTTGACCCCAGAGAAACATGACTGGCCCAGTGTTCCAGCCTTTGCCCTGCGGCTCTCTTGGTTCCATCTGCTGACCTCATGGGATTGTGCTTTGAGTCTGTCTTGGCTGCTGTGCACGGGTGGGGTGACAGGGCCTTTCTTCCCTCTCTGCAGCCCCTGTGGGTTGAGTCCAGCTCTGGTGGGTGCTGAATCCCTCCCGCCACCTCCCTGCATGTACCCAGCACCCCCTTTCTTCTGCCCATCTTCCCCACAGTCTCTCACTGGGGCCTGCAGGGATTTCAGGAAAAACACACCTGGGCCTCCTGCCAGGTAAAGTGGTAAAACCCTCTCTTCTTCTCAGGCCCCAGGGACCGGGTCTGTGTGCTCTTCTATTCTCCGGTGCCCACCACCCACCCTGTGCAGTGGGATTCCACCTCGCATGTTCTGTTAACAACAGATATCGTCAAGGGCGTCAAGGGACCAGTCCTTGAGCAGAGCGAGTGATGGGTTTCCTCCTAGGAAGATTCCCAAGTAGAACCTTTTAGTCCTTCTTGGCTGTCTTTAAATAGACCCAGAGGGCTTGTTCTTTAGAGCTCTCTCTGATATGAAGGTTCATAAACTCTGTGAAGTCACACAGCTTCTAGAGGTCTTTGGTAGGTGTTTGGGGCACTATTTGGCTGTGTCCTGAAAGGTAGGCAGGTCTAGGCTTGTCTTTCTTACAGTGTCCTCTTCCTTCACTTAGTTGGTCCCATGAGAAAATCTCTGCATCTGTCCATCATTCACTGATTCCTAGGGGTCAAGCTCCACTAGCCTGCCCTCCCCTCGGGGAGGCAACCCCATGTATTAAAGATGCCTGGGATTTGTTTGAAGCAGGTGAGGTAAGGCACACAGACACAAAAAATGTCTGTCCTGAGGGAATAAAAGTTTTTATACTCACAGATCCCTAGAAACAGGAGGCAAGCCACGCAGTGGGGCCACACGGGGAAGCACCAGGGTCTATCAGGGGGCAGAGGGAGTGGGGGGAAACATGGGCAAGAGTCTTTATGTGGTTTCTGTAGGAAGTAATAAGCAAAGCAGGGTAAGCAGGTTTAGGATTGGGTAGTTGAATAGTTTCAGCAGGCTCTGGGGCATACGGGTTGTCCCTAGTTGTTTGGTACCTGGCCTTGGGGTGATTAGGGCAGGGGGATAGTGGCCCTAGTGGAGTGTAAGAACTTAATAAAGGAGGAGCTTGGGGGTGTGGGCCCTGGGTTGGGTGGTTTGCTATCTCTAGGAATTAGTTAGTGTGGAAGGGACAGTCCCTCCAGTGTCAGTGAGGCCAGAAGATGTCAAAACATCAAATAGAAAAATTAGAAAATGTGGTTATTATCCTCGGTCTCTGCAAAATCCTGTAGAAGTTCTAGCCATTCTGCTGTATAACCTTCAACAATACCTTTCTCTGCCTTTTGGAATCAAGGCCTCTTCCTGGAAGTCTTCTCTTATCTCACCGCTGGGGTCCCCCAGTGAATGATTCCCTTCTCCCAGAGACTCTGCCTGTCCCTCTGCAGTCCCCGCTCTTCCATGCCCAGGCTTGGGGTTAGTTGCGTTCATGCTGGCCTCCCCTCCAGGGTCATGAGATCCTTGAGGATTTGTCTTACCCCATATCCCTTGCAGTGTCTTTCACAGGCCTGGCACGCAGACAAGGTGCCGTAAATGGTGGTAGAACGCTGAATGAACATGGGCTGTGGGCCATTTGGACATCCTCAAACTCAAGGGAGTCATGTGCATCTCAGGGTCCTCTGGACAATGTCTGCTGTCTTGGTGTCCCTCCTGAGAAAACAGCAGGAGACATGACGGGCGGTGACCCAGCAAGGCACTTCTATTCTCATTGCTGACACCACAGGTGGGCATTTTTGTGGGTGTCCTCAGGCTGCCGATGGATTGTACTTGGAGCACTTCTTATTCTAGTGTTCATGACCTCACGGGACTCCTTCGACCCCTGAATTTTCATATAGAAATGCATGTGCAGTTTTCTAAGAGAGAAGATCCAGGGCGTTAATCAGATTTTGGAATTGCTCCAAACAGGGAGCAGGTTAAGAGCCTTAGAATGAATGGACCCTGGCAAGGCTGTGGTCCAGAGCTGGTGTCTGGAAACTTCCACTGCCTCTGTCCAGGTCAGTCCTGCTGGAAGCCCATTCCTCATGGGACCCTGCCTCTGTGCCCTTCCTTCTCCCACAGTTAGGCTCTCTGGACCCCTTGTGGGGCAGTGTCTCCCTGTCTCCCAGACTGATCCTGATCAGTGGGTGGGAGTGATTTAAGTCGGTCCAGATCACCACCCTGGGGCTGACAGGACTCTGATCTGGCGTCCTATATTGTTCTTGTGCCAAAGGCCCCGTCCAGGTAACTTCTCAGGTGCTCCAAGCGCTCCAGAGTAGGGCCTCTTGCCTATGCTCTCCCCTCCCTCCTACTACCCTGGCCAGGTTGCCCTGGCCGGCAGCAGCCAGGTAGGTGCTGGGAGACTTTGCAGATGCCAATGGTGACAGCAATGACAACAGCAACAGCTGTCATTCCTATTACTATTATTGCTTATCAGCAATAACAACAGTATTATCAAAAAGAACAAAGGTGAAAGTTGATAACACTGACAGCTGATTCTGCCAGTGTTTCCCTATATTCATTTTCTCATTTGATTCTTAGAACAACCCATGGGACAGGAGCTTTGATCTTTCCCATCTCCATTTTATGGAAAGAAACGGAGACACAGGGAAGTTAAGTTACTCACCCGAGGTCACACAGCTAGTAAATGTAGAGCCATAGTTTAGACCCAGGTGTGTCCCACTCCCAAGCTCACACCTGTGGCCCCCATACCATGTTGCTAAGTGCCTAACAGCCCCCCTCGGTCTGGGAGCATCTTTGTCCTAGGAACTTGCGTCCCTCTGCCCTCTCCCCATGGCTCCCATAGCACCCCGTCCTTCTGCAGTAAAGCACTCATCACGCAGAATCGCCATCGCCTGTTCTAGAGCATGAGCTCCCTGAACCAGGGCCTGGGTCACTCTTTTCTCCACTGTAACCCCCAGAGCCTGGTGCAGTGCCTGGCACACAGCACCTGGGTCTCATCTGGTTTTGTTGTGAGGTGCAGCCTTGGACATGGCCCACACCTCACTGCCAGTGTGCAGCTGACCGGCTGCCCTGGCCCGCTGGCTTCACACACTCCCCGCTGCCTGCCACCCCAGATGAGGGAAGAGAGGCGATGATGGCAGAGCTCAGAGCATGTCACGGGCAGCCTCTCTCCGTGCTCACGGTACTATACCTCAATGGGAACTGACATCTTCTCTTGTGCGTTGACCTCTCCCTCCCTGCTCCCTGGGGACTCACGGCCCAGAAGCTGATCGGGAACGACAGGCCTAGTTTTACCGGAACAAATCTGCCAGTGAAAGGGCACTCACAGCACCTCCCTGCTAAGAGGCAGGCCAGCCCGTTCGGCTCGGACCTGTTTTGACAAAGAAGGCCAAGGCCAGCTGGCCTTGAGTTTACTGACCGGGGCCTGCAAGGGCCTCTCAGTTTGGGCCTGGGCTCTGAGGGCTCAGCTGCCTCTCCAGTTTCCTGATTTTGAAGAACTCTCTCCTGGTGGTCTTCACTCTCCCACCCTGAGACCACGGCGGATGGGGGGTCTGGGGTCCCAGCCTGCCTGAATCTTGGGTTCCAGGATGAGGGGGCACTGATGCTCTTGCCCCAAGTGTCAGCTTTTGGAGCCATGAGAACATCCACTGGGGGCCTCATCCCAGTGGATTCCCAGGTCTAAGCGAGGGGCACCATTTGAAGCCAAAGAGGGCTTTGTGAGAAGAGGTGCTGGGAGGTATAACCAGGCAGAGAGGTGTCAGAAAGGGTAAACATATATGGAGAAAGTGAGCCCAGGGGACTTCCTGAGCTGAAACAGAAATGAGTATGGGGTCTTTAAAACTGCACTGCTCATCCGGACTGGCCAAAGGCTGCTTAAGGCATCAAATTGGAGCCAGCACCCATTTGCAGAACCAGAATCCCAGAACTGGTATCCCCATCAGCTCATCCTAGGGTCCGACTCATGTCCTCTAGAAAACCCCACCGATTCTATTGGTTCACCCGTCAATCCATCAACCCATCAAGCGTTCATCAACGACCTGTGCACACAGCACCATCCCCAGCAAATCCTTACCCTCTTGCCGGAGAGACGAGGTAGATGGGTGTGTTTGCACACCCACAAACAGCAAACCGGCATGGGGTATAACTCATGGGGGATAGAGTGGGGTGACACACGCAAGGCACTGACTGGGCAAGCAGATGAAATCGGGAGGAGTCAGAAAAGGGAGGGGTCCACATGGGCTGGGGTGCTGGGGGAGGGGCACGCAGAGGGGTCGGGAAGGATGCAGTTTTGTGAGTGGGAGAGCAAAGAGCCCCCAGTTAGATGGAATCATGGCATATGGCTCTGATGCCACCAACACCACCCTTCCAGCCCCACCCTGAGCATGACATGTTATTGCCATTGCCACAGCGCCTGGCACAGAGCTGCCACACGTTGGTGCCCACCCTGATGAAGACGGATGGTCAGTAGAGAGAAGAGTGGACACGGAGACAGGATGCCCGGTGTTTCCCTCCCCTCTCTTCCCCACCTTCCATATGAGCCAAGCGCTGTTCATAACAGTGAACATGAGGCAAAACTGCTGACCTCATGGAGCTTGCATGAACTTCTGTCACCAATTCCAGCCTTCAGTTTTTCATCTGTAAAATGAGACTACTTCTGTTACCAAACTCAGCTTCAGCTGCTCGTCCCTCAAGAATCCAATAGTGAGAGACAAGTGCTGGGTAAAAGGAAAGACAGCTTTATTGAAGGAGCCAGCAATCACAGGGAGAAGGTGGACTCGTGACCCAAAGGACCAACTCTCCCTTGTTGATCAGGGGGCAAGAGATTTTAAAGGGGAATTTCAGGGGTGCACAGGGCGGGCAGGGGCTATGTTTGGAACAGCACAGTCAGCTCAGACAGTCATCTTCAAATTCCTCATGCAATGGTCTGAGCAACATCATCTTTTGTTTTTATTTTAATTTTTAAATTTTTTTTAAACATCTTTATTGGAGTATAATTGCTTTACAATGGTGTGTTAGTTTCTGCTTTATAACAAAGTGAATCAGTTATACATATACATATGTCCCCATATCTCTTCCCTCTTGCGTCTCCCTCCCTCCCACCCTCCCTGTCCCACCCCTCTAGGTGGTCACAAACCACCGAGCTGATCTCCCTGTGCTATGCGGCTGCTTCCCACTAGCTATCTGTTTTACATTTGGTAGTGTATATATGTCCATGCCACTCTCTCACTTTGTCCCAGCTTACCCTTCCCCCTCCCCGTATCCTCAAGTCCATTCTCTAGTAGGTCTGTGTCTTTATTCCCGTTTTGCCCCTAGGTTCTTCATGACCTTTTTTTTTTTTTTTAGATTCCATATATATGTGTTAGCATACGGTATTTGTTTTTCTCTTTCTGACTTCTTCACTCTGTATGACAGACTCTAAGTCCATCCACCTCACTACAAATAACTCAATTTCGTTTCTTTTTATGGCTGAGTAATATTCCATTGTATATATGTGCCACATCTTCTTTATCCATTCATCTGTCGATGGACACTTACGTTGCTTCCATGTCCTGGCTATTGTAAATAGAGCTGCAATGAACATTTTGGTACATGACTCTTTTTGAATTATGGTTTTCTCAGGGTATATGCCGAGTAGTGGGATTGCTGGGTCATATGGTAGTTCTATTTGTAGTTTTTTAAGGAACCTCCATACTGTTCTCCATAGTGGCTGTACCAATTTACGTTCCCACCAATGGTGCAAGAGGGTTCCCTTTTCTCCACACCCTCTCCAGCATTTATTGTTTGTAGATTTTTTGATGATGGCCATTCTGACTGGTGTGAGATGATATCTCATTGTAGTTTTGATTTTGAGCAGCATCATCTTGATTGTTTTAAGTACAGCTAATCTTCAGTTCCAGGGTGGATTTGTTCCCATTTCCTCGAGGCCAGTTCTTGGAATTGTGTAAGGTGGAACAGCTTGTGTCATGGCTATAGTCTGGTCATCATGTAGTTAACTTTTTCCACCTGGTGGGTGCTTCAGTATCTACAAAAGAGCTCAAAGGGTATGGCTCAGAATATTATCTATAGCCTATTAGGAGGAACTAAATGTCCTTGGCTTTGTTTAATCACTAAACTATTATTATCTTGTCTTCTTTGACTGTGTTCCTTTGCTTCTGCATTTTCTCACTTCTCTGATTAAATTAATTCTTTGGCTAAAGTTTTTGTACAGACAGGATACAGGCAGAGGTCATGGGGGTGGGGTCTGTCCTGGGAACACCCCATAGCGTCCTGCTCCATTATACTTCTGCCTCCAAATCTTTCAAATTCAATGGACCTTACAGTTAATTAAGCTGGGCTGGTCACAGCTGTGGAAAGAAATCACAGGACCTGTCCTTTCCTGGGGATACACACCAGCATCACCACCACAACCATCACTGACATAGGAAAACATCAGAGCAGCCCCAGTTGCCTGAGGGGTAACCCACATGTTTCCAGGCTCTGGCTGGATTCTCTGCATCAGGTGGGGCCTCCTCCAATGCTCACGTTACACACATCTCTGCATCCTGGTGTCCCACACCCTCTCTTACTTTGCCCGAGGGCTTAACAAGAAGGCCTGCACTGCCTGTGTGTTTAGGTGAGCTACTTCACGGCCGATTTCCCATCCATCCGCTCTGTTCCTTTGCTGGAGACTAAACACCAGAACAATTATTGTTTAATTTCAAGTGAAAGGAGCACTGAAGGAGACACAGTGTGACCTTTTCTGTGTATGTATCTACAGATAGAGATGTGTAGACATTGGAATTTATTTCCCCTGGGAGAGAAGTGGCACCGTGCTGCCAGCTGGGTTTGTGTTTGGAGCTGTGTTTGTGTACAGTGCTATGTGTAATTTATTTCCCCAGGGAAGATCCGCTAAGATGGCATATCTGATTCCTGTAGAGGCTTCTTTTTTCTTTTTTTTAAAATAAACCAATCCAGGGCTTCCCTGGTGGCGCAGTGGTTGAGAGTCTGCCTGCCAATGCAGGGGACGCGGGTTCGAGCCCTGGTCTGGGAAGATCCCACATGCCGCGGAGCAACTAGGCCCGTGAGCCACAATTGCTGAGCCTGCGCGTCTGGAGCCTGTGCTCAGCAACAAGAGAGGCCGCGATAGTGAGAGGCCCGCGCACCGCGATGAAGAGTGGCCCCCGCTTGCCACAACCAGAGAAAGCCCTCGCACAGAAGCGAAGACCCAACACAGCCATACATACATACATACATACATAAAAAGAATGTAAGCAGACAAGAATAGCATTAAAAAAAAAATTAAAAAAAAAATTTGTAGAAGAATATTCAAAAAAAAAATAAAATAAAATAAACCAATCCACCCCCTACCCGGAAAGGAAAATTGTCTCCTCCATCTAGTGGCCTTATTTGACTGGGGTCTCTGAGTCTCACAATGCCTTAGCAGAGGGCTCGGACTCTGGTCCCTGCAAATTCTCTGGGACCCCACATCACCCAGCCTCTTTCTGCTGTGGTCATGGGTGGGAGTGGAGGGGAGGAGACCACAGGATGACTGAGGTTAAGGACACACAGTGCCAGGCCGGCCCTGCCTTTTCTCATCTTTCTCCTGGGAGGCTCTGAGTGAGAGGTTCATGCCTTTGCTTATTCTTCGCTGGAACTAGCTTTAGCCTAGAGTTAGGAAACGATGTCCTCATGCTGCCTGCGCCTCCCCCCAATCTGCTCCCCAACACCCCTCCACTTCCTCAGCCAGAGCCACCTAATGAGGCAGTTCTCAGATCCCCAGGTAAATAAATAAGACCTCCAGCTCTCTGCGTTCCGGATCCTCCTCTGCACCTGATCGCAGGGAGATTCGAAATATTTAGAAGGCATTATTTAATTAGCAAATGCAATGCTTACTTTAATTCTGTAAATTCAGTAGGCACAAGCGCCCGCCCACCTGTTCCAGTTGCCATAACAACTTTAAATTTCATTTGTGGTCTCTGCTGCTGTTTCCTCTTTGATTGTGTGTATCTGTGTGTTTTGTTTGTCTGGGGGATTGTAGGTCCTTTCCCCATCCTCCTCTTCCCCTAAGCCCCTACCCTGATGCCTTCTATTTCATCTCATCCTCTTTGATGCCTCTCTTTTGTCCTCCATTTCCTGCAGGGTCTCCCTCCATCTCCTTCTCTCACTGTTGAGGTTTAGTGTAGAATTATCTTCTTCCATTGCTGGAACCTGTGAGCCAAGAGTTCTCAAAGGCTCTCTAGAGTGCTTTAGGGGAACGCGTGGCTGTTAATATGCTGTGATTTCAGGGACCCTGGAAGGCCCTGAGAGCTCAGAGTATCAACCCAGCTCAGTGTTACAATGCCTGAAATGTCCCCATTGAAAATTTGTAAACCCTGGTCCCTGCCCCTAAGGGAATGGTGAATGCTTTTGAAGGGATTACATTGTCAGGAGGCTCTTGTGAGGAAATAGTGACTGACCTGATGGGTGCTGCTGGTTTTGGGGAGGAGCAGGACAGCACCCTGCTCCTGGAGGGACATCAGAGATGCAGGAAGAGAGCACAGACAAGAGGAATCTCTGAGGTCATGCCCTCCCCTATGCATGCTTTTGTCCAGGAAAAGTCTACCTCTTTGGTAGGCTGTACCATTTTTCCCTGAAATGCATCAGAGAATTCCCAGACCTGGAACTCAAGCAACCTGTGGACCTGGGCGCAGGATGTTGGCTGCCCTGGGCTTTCTGAGTCTCCTGGGTAAGGTTGATCAGACACGGCAGTGATGCAGGAGGCTTTTCTGCTGAGGGGCAGGAGGACCTGATTGCAGTGGCGTCTGGAAAGCAACCTAAAAGGAGAGTGACCCCAGAAGTTGCCTCTACCAGGGGCAGAAGAGGTGGTCCACGAGGGAGCCTGGAATTTGAGCTAAACATGCAGAGTCCCAAGAGGATGTGTCCAGGAGGGAGACAGACTGAAATTGAAGTCACCTGGGGGAATATCTTAAGTTGGGTTTCCCCAAAAGCAAACCATGAGCCAAGAATTTGAGTGCAAGTTGCAAGTAGTGTTTTAAGATTTGATCCTAGGTAACACTGATGGGAGAGTGGGGAATGGAGGCAGGGCAGGGAAGAAAACCAATAAAGCGTACGCTGTTGAGCAGGTGACATCCTCGGGAAACTGTGACTCAGTCCCTGGGGAACTCTGGAAGACAGTACAAAACACGTTGGAGTGTTATCCCACCAGATGTGTACGGGCAATGAATATGAATCCTTCAACACCTCCAACTCTCTAGCATTGGTGGATGCTGCTTCTGGGTGTGTTGATTACCCAGCACTTCTGGCGGCTTTGCAGGGAGAGCTGCTAGTGCAGTGAGATGCTGTCAGTGTGGATTGGAACAGTAGTGTTTAGGGGATGCGGGCAGGGAACTGACAGTATCTGCTCTGGTCCACCGCTTGTACTACCTACTCAGACCCACTCCTGACCCAGTGAAGTTTACTATGTCCTCACTGCTGCTTCCAAATGGTGACGGATCATACTTTCTTAAAAAAAAAAAAAAGACAACTGGAAGGTTAGTGAGACAAACTGAAGTTTTGCTGCTGCAGTTGGTTCTGAGGCAGTACTTGATTTTTATGGTATTGCTATTTCTACCACCAGTCCTAAATTCTCATGCTCACCAGCATTTTTGCTGTTCTCTGCCTATCTGGTGGGACAGACCAAGCCATTATCCCTGAGAGGCTGAGCCCCCGGGCACTGGGCCTTTGTCAGGCCATTGGTGGCCACAATTGCCCATTCATGGTTATCAAAGGGCACCCCTCAGTGAATTGGCTGAGTTTCAGACATAATCCTTTCTGCCCCCCTTATAGCAGAAATCTTAACTCCTCATGATAATCAGCGTCAGTTTTCCCTGTTAGTTGGATAACTTCTTTCTTTGCCCGCTGGTCCGCTGGCATGAGGAACCCCAGTGACCAGGCAGCAGCCCTTACTTTAGGGCTAGAGGAAGCTCTGTTTGAGGTTTTCCCCTACCCTGGAGCCCAGATCCTTCAGACCCCAAGGTTGCAGAGACATGATGCACAAATTCCTCAAGTGGGTCACTGGGAGGAATGGTGAGAAGGGCCACTGCTCTTGCCAGTCCTTGGTTTTCAGACCCATGTATTTTAGTTTTGGGGTACACAGCACAATAAACCATTGGTTCCAACACAGAACCATAGGCATTGGCTCTAACAGTATGCTGCATCTTGACTAGAGGCCAACGCTGCGGGTGTCATTACCATGTTGGGGCTTAGTCAAGCCTCCATGAAACCATTCCAAAGCTCCGTCATCAGATGGGCAGCTTCTGAGTGATGGACATGTGGTCCAACCCCTGGGTCCTGTGGTCACGTGCCCACCATCACACCTCTCTCACTGTTAAGTGAGCCTTTTGGCCTATATTATGCAGGATCCTGTAATAGTAAATGAGATACTCTGTGAGCCCTTGGATAGTGGTTCTGACCAAGATGCTGTGGGTCAAAAGGCACAGCCATTCCTAGAATATGTATCAGTGCAGTAAGAATGAAGAATATCTTTCAGGGTGAATGGATCTAGGGAAATAAACTTGCCAGGAAGCAGGTGGTTGGTTTCCTTGAGGGATGGTACCATACTGAGGGCTCAGCATCTATCAAAAGGGGTCATATTAGTTCCTGGAAGTAGCTAGATCAGCCGTGGTAAGAGGGAATCTTGGAGAGCCTTCTTCACTGTCACCATGGCTCCATTCAGTGGGATGGTCAAGGGCAGAGGCTGGCTGATGTCCCCAGCATCCTGTCCAGTGGTTCAGTGCCTCCTCTGTGGTGGGCACTGAGAAAGATACATACACTTTATCCCCATCTTCCAGCCTTGCTCCTTGAAAGCCCATGACCACAACCAGCTTTAAGCCATTCACTGCCCAGGGGTATGTGAATATCATAACCGCAAGCCCCTTCTCCCACCACGTCATGTTGGTGATCAGTTGAAGTGTTTAAGACCCTCTCTTCTGGGTCTACCTCTGTGTCAGGCTGTTGGGAGATGGGAGTCCATTTTTGGCTCATGCCAATACATGGAGTTAAGTCATCTGTGAACCAGGCCCAGCGTTTTCCTTCTCCATCAGTTGGTGATGGGGAACTCCTTACAAGGCTGAGCTGAAGGAAACACATTGGTGCAACAAAAGTAGGTGACATGCGATCTGGGTCACCTCTGAACTTCTTGAGCCTGGTCCCAAATGTGCCATTTCCATTAAATGACAGAATGCCTCAGTATCCACACAAATGATGACTTGGCAGGTCTGGAAACACCTAGTTCATGATGGACAGCCCTAGCATGGGCTTGATGGGTCCTTGATGTCCCACCGTCAGGTTCTCAATTCCTGCTAGGGCCCAAAAGCATGATCAAAGCTGCTTTTTTGATAGTGAGAAGATTTTTTTTTTTTTTTGCTACACATAGAACAGCCTTGCTTGAATCCTAGAGTTTTGTCCTGTGACTCCCCTGCTTAAACTTGCCAGAGACTCCAAACAACATCGTTATCTACCCCAGATTTTGCTATCATCATAGAATCTGCCAGGCCTTATGGTCCCAAGTAAGGGCCTCTCTCTTAAAGGTGGGGTGTTCAAGGTCCAGTGATTTCTCCTTTTCTTGGAAGGAAATATCTCAATACGCCGCAGACTACTGGAACTTTAAAAACTTTATGGATGTGGCAGGGCTCTGGGTCTTTGTTGGGCTTATTTCCCATCTCTGGTGCACACATCTTAGCAGGGCTCCTGAGTACTTGCCATTTCCTGCTCACCAGACCCGTTATGATGCTGTATCAGTATAATGGGCCAGGCTGATGTCAGTGGCATGTTCAGAAAAGCAAGGTCTCTTTGAGGAAGAACAGAGGTTTTTTTTTTTTGTTTTGTTTTTGTTCTGCTTTTGTTTTTTTGGCTGCACCCTGCAGCATGCAGGATCTTAGTTCCGCGACCAGAGATCGAACCCATGCCCCCTGCAGCAGAAGTGCGGAGTCCTAACCACTGAACCGCCAGGGAAGTCCCAAGGTCTCTTTGAACCATATGGTCACAGAGAGCAGAAGAGTTAAATGGATCTGGGGCAAGACCATTAAAATATAAGCTATGCTTTCCAAGTGAATGCAAACTTGTTTTGATTCTTTTTGAAGGGGATTGAAAAGAATGCATTCACATGATTGAGAACCACATATAAGAGTTGGAGGCTGTGTGGATCTGCTCTACCAAAGATATCTGGCAAAAAAATTGCAGTCGAGGCTGCCCCTTGTTTATGTTTATAGTAGTCTATTGTTATGTTCCATGATGCATCAGATTTTGCTGATGAATTAAAAGGGGATATAATGGGGACCATTGCCTTGTATCATTTAAGTCTTTGAGGGTGACTCTAGTCTCTATCAGTCCAACTAAGATGCAGTATCACTTCAGTTTTCCTCTCTTGGCACAGTGTATGTGGTGTGTGTGTGTGTGTGTGTGTGTGTGTGTGTGTGTGTGTGTGTGGTGTGGTGTGTTTGAGTGTGAGTACAGGTATGAGCATGTGAGTGTGAGTGTGTGCTTGTGTGTTCGTGTTTAATGTATGTGTGTGTTTGTGTGTGTGTAGCAGGAGAAGTCTTCTACTTGGCCTTTCCTACCCTAATGACTCTGCTATGCAGGTCAACTGTGAGAGTTCTGCCAACTGCTAAGTGTATCCATCTGGATCATGCATCAAGGACCTGGGAAATGACCACAGACTAAGGTTGCAAACTCCTGGACCCCCTGTGAGATGGACATCAGCTGGGAGTCCATTTATTATATGGCTTCTCTATGCCCCCACTTTAACTATCTTCCAAAGTATCAGTATCAGTGTGCTCAGAACCCATATATAACGGCTTTGAATTTTTTGGGCATTCTCTTTTCCCCAGTATACAGTTATCTGTTAAATGGCCAAAAGTCTTTTTTAGGGAAGGAATGGGAGTATTGTTACTATAGATATTTGTGTGGCATTTTCAGGGTCTTTTGCCAAGGCACCTGGTGTCCTCTTCTATTGGTGGTTTCTGGGTCCAAGAACTAGCTCAGGTCTGGAAACTGGATGGGGGATTATAGTTTTCTATCGTGGTGGCCGACAGTCTTCTGCTCACACCCTCTTGACAAATTTTGGTTGTATAGGTTAAGCATTCCCTTTGTTGGCAGAGAACATCTATCTCACCTCTAGGAACATCATGGGTTATTAGTCGTTGCAACAGATACCAGCAGGTCAAGGCCTCTGGTTATCATTCCAGCCTTGCTGCCTATCATGTAATTGCATTCACTTTGCTTTTGACTTGCTTCTCGTTATCACGGAACCTTAGCTCCACTGACATTTGGGAGCCATGGCTGCATCTGCTACCATTTTTTCTGGCCTCGGACAATAGCTACCACTGAACACAGTGCCCAATTATTTTATTACTTTAGTGAAGGGAATGTCCTCTGGGCCCTCCTGGGGAACATAGTTAGGGTGTTCTCTGGTGTAACAGTAAATTCATTCCAACAAGTGTGCCTATCTGAGCCTTTTGTTCTTTCTTAACTCTCTGCCAAGGCAGTTTTGGCATTTCCACCACATATACTGTAGACCTGCAGTCCCAAACCTTTTTGGCACCAGAGACTGGTTCCGTGGAAGACAATTTTTCCACAGATGGTGGAAGGGGGATGGTTCAAGTGGTAATGCGAGCGATGGGGAGTAATGGGGAGCGGCAGATGAAGCTTCGCTCACTCGCCCGCCACTCACCTCCTGCTGTGTGGCCCGGTCCCTAACAGGCTGCAGACCAGTACCAGTCCTCGGTCCAGGGGTTGGGGACCCCTGCTGTAGGCCATTGTTGCCTACAAGCTCCAAGGGGTCATGCCAACAATGTATTAGAACTGGCTTTAGATGTCCTTGCAAGGGCACTAAATCCTGAGTCACGGGAAAGGGCTCTCCTATCAATGAGCTGTCTACAACTCAATCCTAAAGTCTACCCACCCATTCCAGCACTCTCAGGCTCCTTTCCCAGGCAGATTCTTCAAGTTCCTGCTGGCCTTTCAGCAGCCTTTTTGCTAAGTAATCCATCTTCTTCCACAAGAAGTGGCATACTTCTCTAGTCAAGTCATGCTGAGACTTGGTCCTAGATAATGGTCTAGAAACAATGTGGGGAGGTGGAGGTACCCTTTGAAGAGGATTAGAATCATTTTGCACGACACTAGCCTCTGGTCAGGCTTCTGCATAGATACAGACAAATGAAGACTTGTCTCCTCTGCTTGGCAAGGGCACTTCTGCTGGCCCAGAGGATTCAGGGAGTCTGGGACTTCAAGATTCTCAACAGTACCAACCCAAATGTCCTTATCGTGGGTCTCAGGGTCCCATTCATTTCTTACTGGGGCCCTGCTGTTAACACTGAAGTCTTGCTGGGCCTATGAATCCAACCACTTTTGTAACTCTGCCACTCTTTTTGTGCATGTTTATTTAAAAATTTTTTTTATTGAAGTAGAGTTGATTTACAATGCTGTGTCAATCTCTGCTGTACAGCAACAGTTATACACATATAGACATTCTTGTTTTTATATTCTTTCCCATTATGGTTTATCACAGGATATTGAATATAGTTCCCTGTGCTATACAGTAGGACCTTGTTTTTTATCCATCCTATATATAATAGTTTACATCTGCTAATCCCAAACTCCCAGTCCTTCCCTCTCCCACCTCCCTCCCCCTTGGCAACTCTGCCACTCTTATAATCAGATACTGAGCCTGGTTTTCAGCTCAGTCTGCCTCTCAGATGCAGGGGATGAGGACCTCTTTAACACGGCCCTGGAGGCCTTCCGGCTTTTAAATGGATTACTGCTTGATTTGAGCTTGTCATATTTTTCCTCAAAAACTTTGGTGGCAGTTAACAACAGTTAACCAGCTCTACACTGTCATAATTAACACTACCTCCAAAGTTTTTAAGTCTAGGCCAGTGCTTCTCAGACTATCTATTATTAAGGAATAGTTTAAAAATTCTTTTGTGAACTGATGGATTACTAGAAAAATAAAGTAAAATCATACATAATATAGGTCTAATTTTTAAAATTATTAGAGCCAATAGTCATAAAAGTACCCTTGAAAATTGCTATAAAATTTCCATATCCTTCTTCTCAATCTCTGTACTTATCTTGTCAGAAACTGGTATCAAACAGTTCATGGGCAGGGGTTGGCCCATGGACCACACTTTGAGTAGTGCTGTGCTAGACCTATTTTGTAAGTCAGTGCGTTCCTTCTGCCTGTGTCCCATCTCAGTGCTTTTCACTGTGGGTAAGAGTCTTAGTAAATGTTATGCTAGAGCATGCTGGAGTTGTCACCCAGCCCTGCCCCTCCTACTTATCACCAGTAATGGGGTCTTCATTATCATTCAGTTGACATGTGATCTTAACCCAGAAACATGCTGAAGGTATGCTTCCTACCCTTATTCTGGCAAATATCTTTAGTTGGGTTCCCCCAGAAGCATTACCTAAGCCAAAGATTTGCATGCAGGTAGTTTCTTTGAAAGTTGATCTTAGGAAGCACGCATAGGAGAGTGGGGAAGTGGTACAAGGAAGGGAAGAAAGCTGAAAAGGGTGTATTATAGTGCAAGTTACTACTGTGGGAACCTGGGCTAATTTCTACTAGGAAACTTGGAAATAGATAAGGGAATTCTTCTGAGTTCTCTTACCCAAGGATTATTGGCTGATGGCTTCTCCTGGGCATATTGACTCAGAACTTCTGGACTGCCCTGTGGATTTGCAGGATGAAAGAAGGCTCTCAGGCAGATACTTATATGTATTTGCTGCAATATGCCACCAAAATAGGGATCTGGGTAGGTCACTGACAGCATCCTTTACAGAGAGGTACATTCAAAGTCCAAAAAGTCCATTCAAAGAGGCAGTGGTGAGGTCATCCCCAGGCATATATCAGGGCAGGGTGGGGACTTGAGATGACAGTAAGCCCATGCTGGTCATTAAGAAGCTGCAAGTAGGGTACAAGAAAGAGCACAGTGTGATCAATAAATGTGGTATAATCCAGGTCTGTCAGTGACCAAAGATTTTTGCAACTGGGACAGAGGTCTTGCTACCAAGGGATTTGGTGGTGGGGGCATATGATCTGTGATTCATTGAAGACTGAGACTGGGCAGGGCTATTTATCTGCCAAAAAGTGAGGTGGGGCAGAGATCTGCAGACCTTTAGTGAGTTAACTTAATCTAGTGATTTGTAACTCTTTTTTCTGAAAACCCTACAGTGTTACAGAGGTGCCTCTGAGGTCTGGGATCCACCAAGGGGTGGGCTGGTAGGCCTCCATTCCTGCCTCAAGCACAGTAGCTTTGTGTTTGCTGTCTACTGGATCAGATTGTGTTTGAAACAATTTTTCTGCTTCTAAAAGAGTGCTTGAAAACCACTGGTCTAATCAATCTATGGGGCTCTGATTGAGCAACTTTTGGGTGAATCCATTTGCCAAGTCAGAAGGTCAGGTCCTGGGGCAACTGATGTCCTGTGCTGGAGTCCTTGACACTCAGGGAACGTCCCTGTGTCTCCTTGAGAGTAACAGTGCCATTTAAAACTTCTGCTTCTTCCATCCTCTTTCTAAAACCAGAGCAGGCGGGATGTTCAGCACCAGTCATCATGCATCTCCCACATAACATGGATTTACCTCAGGATACAACTCCACCGGGAGTCCTGGGTGAAGGTGCCAATTCATTTCCAAGTCAGAGGGATTTCACGGGATCCCTTTATCTGCCTCTGTTCCAAACTCCAGCCTCTCTTTCCGTCTCCTTTTACAAAGGAATACATTTGGACCTGGCAGACACAATCTTCTTCCTCAAGTCCTCTGCCCGCCTAGCACCTTGGACAGGGACACACGAGGCCGTTTCCAAGACTATTTCTCTCAGGGGGACAATTTACTCTTTGCTCTGTGCATGTCAGCAGAGCTCTTAAATTTTGAAGACAGTTGGATGAAATTGAATGTAGCCAATTTGCATCTTCAAATTGTTTTTTTACACATGGGCATGTGCTCTCACCTCTCTGGGGACAAGGAGGGAATGGTGTTTGACGGCTCATGGGCAATAAGATGACAATTTGCTCTGCTCGTCTTTGACCATGGGCTCTGTAACCTTGAGACTCAGTTTCCTTTTATGGAAATGAAGGTGGGCTGGGTGATTTCTGAGATCTATTTTGGCTTTAGTGTTTACGCTTTTTATCTGTGGGGGAAGAGGGTGATAAGAAAGCCAATGGTTCACGTTGCCCTGTGTAGCTGAATGGGGAGAGTAAAAGTGTGTTTGCACAGTCTTGACCTTGGACCCAGGCTCAGTGTTTGGATGTCGTCATGATGAGCAGGTTGGGACGGTGTGGCGGGAGAGGAAGCAGCTTTCTTGCACTCAGGTAACTGCTGCAGGCTCGGTGTAACTGTGATTGGCTGTGGGTGATACAGAGGGTCATCACATCTCTCTGAGCCTCAGTTGCCACATCTGTAGAGTAAGGCTAAAAATAATCCCTCCTAGGGTGGCTGAGAAGAATAACCAGGAAGTACCTAGCATATCGTAGGCACTCATCAATTTTAGGTCCTGGTCCTGGATCTGGAGCAGTAGATTTGGGCAAAAGCCCGGCACAGCTGGATTCTTCTCATCTTTATCTTTATCTCCTACTGCTCCCACAGCTCAAGGGACTTTTTTTTCTGCAATTGTCCTCTTTCTCTCTCCTGCATCATTAATTTTTACCACTGTACTGTCTACTGGAGTGTTCCCACCAGAATACAAACATGCTGTAATACCTTTGATCTTAAAAAATTAAAATCTCCTTTGACCCCCATATCCCTCTTCAGCGACTGTTCAATTTCTCTGCTTGCTTTGACAGTGAACCTCGTTGATAACTTGCTTTTTCCACTTCCTCACCTCTCATTCTCTCATGATCCCATTCCAATCAAGCCTTCATTCCTACCACCTCACTGAAATAGCTCTTGCCAAGGTTGCTTATTGCTAAATTCAATGGTCAATAAGGAGTCCTCATGTCACAGTGATGTCATAGCTTTTGTCACAGTTGACCACTGTATTTCTTGCAACAATTTCTTCCCTTGGCTCACGCTCAGGTTGTTCTTTAGCAGTCATCTTTGCTGGATTTTCCTATTCCTGACCCTATACTGTTGGAGTTTCCTGGTGCTTAGTTCTCTTCCACTTTCCTTCTTAAATTTACATCTTCGACCCCAGCTCTGACCGCTCTCCCCTACAGACCGATATATCCAGCTTGCTCAATCCTGCTCCTTGGTTGTCTCATAGGCATCCTGAATTTAACATATCCTAAGCTGAACACATCTTAGAAACTGGCAATGACTTCCTCATTTCAGTAATGGAGAATTAACTTTTCCAGATATTCAGACCAAACACCTTAGAATCATCTTTGACATCTCTCCTCCTCTCATTCTCTACATCTAACCTATCAACAGAACAAGGCAGCTCTCTCTATCTTCGAAATAATCTTGCCCCAATTCCTTCTCCCTTCCTTCACCACAACCATCCTGGAGCGAGACACCATGATCTCTTGCCTAACCCCTGCAATAGTCCACTGATATCTCCTTGCTTCTGTTCTTCTCTCTTATATTTTAGAATGATAATTATGGTTTAGAATGATTATTTTACATTAATTTTTATTGAAGTATAGTTATTTACAATGTTGTGTTAATTTCTGCTGTACAGCAAAGTGATTCAGATATATATATATATATACATATATACATATATATATATACATATATATATATGTATATATATATATATATAATATTCTTTTCTATATTCTTTTCCATTATGGTTTATAGCAGGATATTGAATATAGTTCCCTGTGTTATACAGTAGGACTTTGTTGTTTATCTATTCTATGTACAATAGTTTGCATTTGCAAGCCCAAAATACCCTATCCACCCCTCCCCCACTCCCCTTCCCCTTGGCAACCACAAGTCTGTTCTCTGTGTGGAATGATAATTTTAAAACATGGTCAGATTTTTTGATGATGGCCATTCTGACTGGTGTGAGGTGATACCTCATTGTAGTTTTGATTTGCATTTCTCTAATGACTAGTGATACTGAGCATCCTTTCACGTGTTTGTTGGCCATCTGTATATCTTCTTTGGAGAAATGTCTATAGCTGATTCACTTTGTTATAAAGCAGATACTAACACACCATTGTAAAGCAATTATACTCCAATAAAGATGTTAAAAAAACCCCAAACCATTGGTCAGATCATGTCACAAGTCAGTGCAAAACAATCCCATACATTCCAATTTTTCTCAGGTAAGTCTTACATGATCTGGGCCTTCTCTCCCCTCTGATCTCACTGTTGTCCTTTGCTCACTCTGTTCTAGACACATTACACCCTGATGTGCTAAGCATGATCCTACTCGAGGGCCTTTGCACTTGCTGCTCCATCTGCCTGGTTTGCTCTCCTCCCCAGAGAGTCATACTGTTCACTCGCTTCATTCAGCTCTCTACACAAATGGCACCTCTGCAGAGAGCCTTCTGCAAACATCGTATCTAAAACATACCTTTGTCATTCCCAATCCACTAATTCTTCTTTTTATTTTTAAAATTTAACAGCTTTATTGAGGTATAATTGGTACACTATAAACCACGCATATTTAAAATACACCATTTATAAGTTTTGACACAGGTATCCATCAGTGAAACCATCAGCACAATCAAGGTAATGAACCCATCCATTACTCCCAAATGTCTACTTTTGCTGCTTTGTAATCTCTTCTTGCCTCTACTCACACGTAAGCAATTACTGACCTGCCTTCTGTCGCTATAGATTAGTTTGCATTTTCTAGAATTTATGTAAATGGAGTTATACGGTATGTATTCTTTTGTAATCTGGCTTCTTTAACTGAAGACAATTATTTTGAGATTCATCCATGTTGTAGTGGATATCATTCTTTTTTATTGCCAAGTAGTATTCCATTGTGTGTTGATCCATTCACCTATTGCTACATGGGTATTTCTAGCTTTTGGCTATTACAAATAAAGATATTGTGAACATTTCTGTAAAAGGCTTTGGGTGAATATATGCTTTCCTTTCTTTGGGGTAAATACTTCAAAAAGTAATGAGTGGGTTATATGGTAGGTATATGTTTAATTCCCAGGAAACTGTCAAATTATTTTCTGAAGTGGCTGTACCATTTTACAGATAAACCAGTATTGTATGTGAACTCCAGTTACTCTATATCCTTGCCAACACTCGGTAATTCTAAAAGATGTGTTGTGGTAGCTCACTGAGGTTTTAATTTGGATTTCCCTAATTACTAATTGCGTCTAGAATCTTTTTTAATATGTTTATTTGCCACCCATATGTCTTATCTGGTAAAGTATCTGTTCAAAACTTTTTTCCGTTGTATTACTTTTCTGGTTCTGCATAATAAACTGCCATAAACTTAGTGATTTAAAAGAACATTCATTTATTATCTTATCCAATAAGATACAGATTGGAGTTTATTATCATTATTGTTTTTGCATATGGACACATGCTTTCTCGGATATGGGTCTGCAGTTTTATTGTAATGTATTTGGTTTAGTATCAGGGTATTGCTGATCTCAGAGAGTGAATTGGGAAGTATTTCTTTTCTTCAATTTTCTAAGACAGTTTGTATAGAATTGATATTATTTCTTCCTTAAAATTTTGATAAAATTTGCAGTGAAACCATCTGGGCTTGGAATTTTCTTTGTGGGAAGAAATTTTTTAATAGATATAAGGTTATTCAAGTTTTCAATTTCTTCTTTGTTGAGTTTTGGTAGTTTGTATATTTCAAGAAATATGCCCATTTCATTTAAGTTGTCTAGTTTATTGACAAAGTTTTTAAAATAGTATTTTCTTATCATCCTTATGATATCTGTAAAATCTGTGGTGATGTTACCTTTCTCATTCCTGACATTGGTAATTTATGTCTTCTTTCTCTTTCTCCTGATCAGTCTGCTGGAAATTCATCAATTTTACTAATCTTGTCAAGGAGCCATCTTTTGGTTTTATTGATTTTTTTCTATGTTGCTTTCCTGTTTTTTATTTCATTGATATTTGGTCTGATCTTTATTAATTATTTCCTTCTACTTATTTTGGGTTTAGTTTATTTTTCTTTTTCTAGTTTCTTCCCGTGGAAACTGAGGTTTTGAGACCTTTTATTTCTGCCAAAATTGTGTGTAGTGCTATACATTTACCTATAGCAGTGTTTTAACATCATACCATAAATTTTTCTTGTTGTGTTTTCATTTTCTTTCAGTTCAAAATACTTCCTATTTCCGTTTTGATTTGTTTGTTAGTTTGTGGGTTGTTTAAAAGTGTGTTAGCAAATGTCTCAGGGATTTTCCAGAGATCTTTGTTTTTTATTTCTATTTTTTAGTTTTTTAAGGAACCTCCATACTGTTCTCCATAGTGGCTGTATCAATTTACATTCCCACCAACAGCGCAAGAGGGTTCCCTTTTCTCCACACCCTCTCCAGCATTTATTGTTTCTAGATTTTTTGATGATGGCCATTCTGACCAGTGTGAGATGATACCTCATTGTAGTTTTGATTTGCATTTCTCTAATGATTAAGGATGTTGAGCATTCTTTCAGGTGTCTGTTGGCCATCTGTATATCTTCTTTGGAGAAATGTCTATTTAGGTCTTCTGCCCATTTTTGGATTGGGTTGTTTGTTTTTTTGTTATTGAGCTGCATGCGCTGCTTGTAAATCTTGGAGATTAATCCTTTGTCAGTTGCTTCATTTGCAAATATTTTCTCCCATTCTGAGGGTTGTCTTTTGGTCTTGTTTATGGTTTCCTTTGCTGTGCAAAAGCTTTTAAGTTTCATTAGGTCCCATTTGTTTATTTGTGTTTTTATTTCCATTTCTCTAGGAGCTGGGTCAAAAAGGATCTTGCTGCGATTTATGTCATAGAGTGTTCTGCCTATGTTTTTCTCTAAGAGTTTGATGGTGTCTGGCCTTACATTTAGGTCTTTAATCCATTTTGAGTTTATTTTTGTGTATGGTGTCAGGGAGTGTTCTAATTTCATACTTTTACATGTACCTGTCCAATTTTCCCAGCACCACTTATTGAAGAGACTGTCTTTTCTCCACTGTATATGCTTGCCTCCTTTATCAAAGATAAGGTGACCATATGTGCGTGGTTTTATCTCTGGGCTTTCTATCCTGTTCCATTGATCTATATTTCTGTTTTTGTGCCAGTACCAAACTGTCTTGATTACTGTAGCTTTGTAATATAGTCTGAAGTCAGGGAGCCTGATTCCTCCAGCTCCATTTTTCATTCTCAAGATTGCTTTGGCTATTCGGGGTCTTTTGTGTCTCCATACAAATTGTGAAATTTTTTGTTCTAGTTCTGTGAAAAATGCCAGTGGTAGTTTGATAGGGATTGCATTAAATCTGTAGATTGCTTTGGGTAGTAGAGTCATTTTCACAATGTTGATTCTTCCAATCCAAGAACATGGTATATCTCTCCATCTATTTGTATCATCTTTAATTTCTTTCATCAGTGTCCTATAATTTTCTGCATACAGGTCTTTTGTCTCCTTAGGTAGGTTTATTCCTAGATATTTTATTCTTTTTGTTGCAATGGCAAACGGGAGTGTTTTCTTAATTTCACTTTCAGATTTTTCATCATTAGTATATAGGAATGCAAGAGATTTCTGTGCATTAATTTTGTATCCTGCTACTTTACCAGATTCATTGATTAGCTCTAGTAGTTTTCTGGTAGCATCTTTAGGATTCTCTATGTATAGTATCATGTCATCTGCAAACAGTGACAGCTTTACTTCTTCTTTTCCGATTTGGATTCCTTTTATTTCTTTTTCTTCTCTGATTGCTGTGGCTAACACTTCCAAAACTATATTGAATAATAGTGGTGAGAGTGGGCAACCTTGTCTTGTTCCTGATCTTAGTGGAAATGGTTTCAGTTTTTCACCATTGAGGACAATGTTGGCTGTGGGTTTGTCATATATGGCCTTTATTATGTTGAGGGAAGTTCCCTCTATGCCTACTTTCTGCATGGCTTTTATCATAAATGGGTGTTGAATTTTGTCGAAAGCTTTCTCTGCATCTATTGAGATGATCATATGGTTTTTCTCCTTCAATTTGTTAATATGATGTATCACGTTGATTAATTTGCGTATATTGAAGAATCCTTGCATTCCTGGAATAAACCCCACTTGATCATGGTGTATAATCCTTTTAATGTGCTGTTGGATTCTGTTTGTTAGTATTTTGTTGAGGATTTTTGCATCTATGTTCATCAGTGATATTGGCCTGTAGTTTTCTTTCTTTGTGACATCTTTGTCTGGTTTTGGTATCAGGGTGATGGTGGCCTCGTAGAATGAGTTGGGGAGTGTTCCTCCCTCTGTGATATTTTGGAAGAGTTTGAGAAGGATAGGTGTTAGCTCTTCTCTAAATGTTTGATAGAATTCGCCAGTGAAGCCATCTGGTCCTGGGCTTTTGTTTGTTGGAAGATTTTTAATCACAGTTTCAATTTCAGTGCTTGTGATTGGTCTGTTCATATTTTCTATTTCTTCCTGGTTCAGTCTCGGCAGTTTGTGCATTTCTAAGAATCTGTCCATTTCTTCCAGGTTGTCCATTTTATTGGCATAGAGTTGCTTGTAGTTATCTCTCATGATCGTTTGTATTTCTGCAGTGTCAGTGGTTACTTCTCCTCTTTCATTTCTAATTCTATTAATTTGAGTCTTCTCCCTTTTTCTCTTGATGAGTCGGGCTAATGGTTTATCAATTTTGTTTATCTTCTCGAAGAACCAGCTTTTAGTTTCATTGATTTTTGCTATTGTTTCCTTCATTTCTTTTTCCTTTATTTCTGATCTGATTTTATGATTTCTTTCCTTCTGCTAGCTTTGGGGTTTTTTTGCTCTTCTTTCTCTAATTGCTTTAGGTGTAAGGTTAGGTTGTTTATTCGAGATGTTTCCTGTTTCTTGATGTAGGCTTGTATTGCTATAAACTTCCCTCTTAGAACTGCTTTTGCTGCATCCCATAGGTTTTGGGTCATCGTGTCTCCATTGTCATTTGTTTCTAGGTATTTTTTGATTTCCCCTTTGATTTCTTCAGTGATCACTTCGTTATTAAGTAGTGTATTGTGTAGCCTCCATGTGTTTGTATTTTTTACAGATCTTTTCCTGTAATTGATATCTAGTCTCAGAGCGTTGTTGTCGGAAAAGATACTTGATACGATTTCAATTTTCTTAAATTTACCAAGGCTTGATTTGTGACCCAAGATATGATCTATCCTGGAGAATGTTCCATGAGCACTTGAGAAAAATGTGTATTCTGTTGTTTTTGGGTGGAATGTCCTATAAATATCAATTAAGTCCATCTTGTTTAATGTATCATTTAAAGCTTGTGTTTCCTTATTTATTTTCATTTTGGATGATCTGTCCATTGGTGAAAGTGGGGTGTTAAAGTCCCCTACTATGATTGTGTTACTGTCGATTTCCCCTTTTATGGCTGTTAGTATTTGCCTTATGTATTGACGTGCTCCTATGTTGGGTGCATAAATATTTACAATTGTTATACCTTCCTCTTGGATCGATCCCTTGATCATTATATAGTGTCCTTCTTTGTCTCTTTTAATAGTCTTTATTTTAAAGTCTATTTTGTCTGATATGAGAATTGCTACTCCAGCTTTCTTTTGATTTCCATTTGCATGGAATATCTTTTTCCATCCCCTCACTTTCAGTCTGTATGTGTCCCTAGGTCTGAAGTGGGTCTCTTGTAGACAGCATATATATGGGTCTTGGTTTTGTATCCATTCAGCCAGTCTGTGTCTTTTGGTGGGAGCATTTAATCCATTTACATTTAAGGTAATTATTGATATGTATGTTCCTATTCCCATTTTCTTAAATGTTTTGGGTTTGTTATTGTAGGTGTTTTCCTTCTCTTGTGTTTCTTGCCTAGAGAAGTTCCTTTAGCATTTGTTGTAAAGCTGGTTTGGTGGTGCTGAACTCTCTCAGCTTTTGCTTGTCTGTAAAGGTTTTAATTTCTCCATCAAATCTGAATGAGATCCTTGCTGGGTAGAGTAACCTTGGTTGTAGGTTTTTCTCCTTCATCACTTTAAGTATATCCTGCCACTCCCTTCTGGCTTGCAGAGTTTCTGCTGAAAGATCAGCTGTTAACCTTATGGGGATTCCCTTGTGTGTTATTTGTTGTTTATCCCTTGCTGCTTTTAATATGTTTTCTTTATATTTAATTTTTGATAGTTTGATTAATATGTGTCTTGGCGTGTTTCTCCTTGAATTTATACTGTATGGGACTCTCTGTGCTTCCAGGACTTGAGTAACTATTTCCTTTCCCATATTAGGGAAGTTTTCAACTATAATCTCTTCAAATATTTTCTCAGTCCCTTTCTTTTTCCCTTCTTCTTCTGGGACCCCTATAATTCGAATGTTGGTGCGTTTAATGTTGTCCCAGAGGTCTCTGAGACTGTCCTCGGTTCTTTTCATTCTCTTTTCTTATTCTGCTCTGCAGTAGTTATTTCCACTATTTTATCTTCCAGGTCACTTATCCGTTCTTCTGCCTCAGTTATTCTGCTATTGATCCCACCTAGAGTATTTTTAATTTCATTTATTGTGTTTTTCATCGTTGCTTGATTCCTCTTTAGTTCTTCTACATCCTTGTTAAATGTTTCTTGCATTTTGTGTATTCTATTTCCAAGATTTTGGATCATCTCTACTATCATTATTCTGAATTCTTTTTCAGGTAGACTGCCTATTTCCTCTTCATTTGTTAGGTCTGGTGTGTTTTGACCCTGCTCCTTCACCTGCTGTGTGTTTTTTGTCTTCTCATTTTGCTTATCTTACTGTGTTTGGGGTCTCCTTTTCACAGGCTGCAGGTTCGTAGTTCCCGTTGTTTTTGGTATCTGTCCCCAGTGGCTAAGGTTGGTTCAGTGGGTTGTGTAGGCTTCCTGGTGGAGGGAACTAGTGCCTGAGTTCTGGTGGATGAGGCTAGATCTTGTCTTTCTGGTGGGCACGTCCACGTCTGGTGGTGTATTTTGTGGTGTCTGTGGCCTTATTATGATTTTAGGCAGCCTCTCTGCTAATGGATGGGGTTGTGCTCCTGTCTAGCTAGTTGTTTGGCATAGGGTGTCCAGCACTGTAGCTTGCTGGTCGTTGAGTGAAGCTGGGTCTTGATGTTGAGATGGAGATCTCTGGGAGATTTTTGCCGTTTGGTATTACGTGGAGCTGGGAGATCTCTTGTGGACCAGTGTTCTGTAGTTGGCTCTCCCACCTCAGAGGCACGGCCCTGATGCCTGGCTGGAGCACCAAGAGCCTTTCGTCCACACGGCTCAGAGTAAAAGGGAGAAAAAATAGAAAGAAAGAAAGAAAGAGGCTATAATATTAGTGAAGTAACATAAAGCTATTGTAAAGCAAAGCTATACAGACAAAATCTCACCCAGAAGCATATACATATACACTCACAAAAAAAAGGAAAAGGGGAAAAATTAATATCTCCTGCTCCCAGAGTACCCCTCCTGAATTTGGGCTGATTCGTTGTCTCTTCAGGTGTTCAACAGATGCAGGCACATCAAGTTGTTTGTGGAGCTTTAATCCGCTGCTTCTGAGGCTGCTGGGAGAGATTTCCCCTTCTCTTCCCTGTTCGCACAGCTCCTGGGGTTCAGCTTTGGATTTGGACCCGCCTCTGCATGTAGGTCGCCTGAGGGCGTCTGTTCCCGCCCAGACAGAACGGGGTTAAAGGAGCAGCTGCTTCGGGGGCTCTGGCTCACTCAGGCCGTGGGGGAGGGAGCGGTACGGGGGAGGCGGGGCGAGCCTGCGGCGGCAGAGGCCGGCGTGACGTTGTAGCAGCCTGAGGCGCGCCGTGCGTTCTCCCGGGTAAGTTTTTCCCGGATCAGTGGAGCCTGGCAGTGGCGAGCTGTGCCGGCTCCCGGGAGGGGTGGTGTGGAGAGTGACCTGGGCTTGCACACAGGCTTCTTGGTGGCGGCAGCAGCAGCCTTAGCGTCTCCTGCCCGTCTCTGGGGTCCGCGCTGATAACCACGGCTCGCGCCTGTCTCTGGGGTCCACGCTGATAACCGCGGCTCGTGCCCGCCTATGGGGTCCGTGGCTCGCGCCCGTCTCTGGAGTTCGTCTAGGCGGCGCTCTGAATCCCCTTTCCTTGCGCGCCGCGAAACAAACAGGTAAGAAAAAGTCTCCTGCCTCTTCGGCGGCTGCAGACCTCCTCTCGGGCTCCCTCCCGGCTAGCCGCGGCGCGCCAACCCCTTCAGGCTGTGTTCACGCCGCCAGCCCCAGTCCTCTCCCTGCGATCCGACCGAAGCCCGCACCTCAGCTCCCAGCCCCGCCCGCCCCGGCGGGTGAGCAGACAAGCCTCTCGGGCTGGTGAGTGCTGCTCCACGCCGATCCTCCGTGCGGGAATCTCTCCGCTTTGCCCTCCGCACCCCTGTGGCTGCGCTCTCCTCCGTGGCTCCGAAGCTTCCCCCCTCCGCCACCCGCAGTCTCCGCCCGCGAAGGGGCTTCCTAGTGTGTGGAAACCTTTCCTCCTTCACGGCTCCCTCCCACTGGCGCGGGTCCTGTCCCTATTCTTTTGTCTCTGTTATTTCTTTTTTCTTTTGCCCTACCCAAGTACGTGGGAATTTTCTTGCCTTTTGGGAGGTCTGACGTCTTCTGCCAGCGTTCAGTAGGTGTTCTGTAGGAGCAGTTCCACGTGTAGATGTATTTCTACTGTATCTGTGGGAAGGAAGGTGATCTCCGCGTCTTACTCTTCCGCCATCTTGCCCCTCCTCCTGTTTTTTATTTCTAATTTAATTCCATTGTGGTCAGAGAATATACTTTGTATGACTTGAATCCTTTTAAACTTATTAAAACTTTAAATCTGTGGCCTAGAATATGGTCTATCTTAAGAAATGTTTTGTGTGCACCTGTAGGGAATGTGTATTCTATATTTGTTGTGTGGAGTTTTCTATAAATATTAACTGGGTCAAGTTGGTTGATACTGTTGCTTAAATTTTCTCTGTCCTTATTGCTTTCCTGTTTACTTGTTCTATCAATTATTGAGAGAGAAGTATTGAAATTCTTGACTAAAATTGCCTCCTTATAGTTTTATCAGTTTTTGCTTCATGTATTTTGAAACTTTATTATTGGGTGCATCATATTTTGGGGACTGTTTTGTCCTCTTGATGAACTGACCATTTTATCATTATGAAATGACTTTCTTTACCTCTGATTATACTGTTTATCTGTAATATACATTGTCTGCTATTATTATAGCCACTCCAGCTTTCTTTTGATTAGTGTTTGCAAGGTATATCCTTTTCCATCCTTTTGCTTTTAACATATTTGTACTTTTTATATGAGCATGTTTCTTATAGGCAGCACACAGTTAGGTCTTGCTCTTTTCCCAATCTGGCAATCTCTGTTTTTTACTTGGAGTATTTAGACCATTTATGTTTTATATGCTTATTAATATAGTTACCTTTAAATCTGTTATCTTGCTCATTGTTTTCTATTTGTCCCATCTATTTTTTTCTCATCTTCCTCTTTTTATGTCCTTTTGGATTGATTGTTTTTATTATTCCATTTGTAAGCTGATTATCTACAACTCTTTGTTTTGTTATTTTAGTGGTTGCTTTAGGGTTTATAGTATACATATTTAACTTATCAGTCTACCCTTAAGTGATATCATGGTACTTCATGTATAATATAAGAATTTTATAATAGTATACGTACTTCCATTTCTTGTCCTTTGTGCTACTGTTGCCACACATTTTACTTTTATAGATATTATAAACCTCACACTACATTGTGATTATTCTTGTGTAATTATCTTTTAAAGATATTTAAATAATAAGAAACAAATCTCATGTATTTTCCATATTTGGGTTTCTTCATTCCTTTGTGTAGATCGATATTTCCATTTGGTAACACTTTCCTTCTGCCTGTAGGACTTTCTTTACCATTTCTTGTAATTGAAGTTTGCTGGTGATAAAATATTTCAGTTTTTGTATATCTCAAAAGTTATTATCTTTCCTTTGTTTTTGAAATATATTTTTGTTTTATGGAATTTTAGGTTGTTAAATTTTTCTTTCAGTAACTTAAAGATGTTACTTCACTGTTTTCTGTCTTGTGTTGTTGCTGATGAGCTATCTGCTGTCATTGTATCCTTGTTCCTCTGTACACAACATGCGTTTTTTTTCCTCTAGATGTTTTTAAGATTTTCTATTTATCATTGATTTTATGCAATTTGATTATAATGTGACTTGGTATACTTTTCTTCATGTTTCCTAGGCTTGGTGTTCATTGGGATTCTTGAATCTACGGGTTTATAGTTTTTATCAAATTTGGAAAAATTTCAGCCAATATTCAAATAGTTTTCTTCTTTTTCCCCCTCTTTTTCTTTGCCTTCAATTACACATAGATAAGGCCACTTGAAATTGTTCCACAGTTTATTGATACTCTTTTCATTTTAAAAATTCTCTTTTTTCTCTGAGTTTAATTTTGGATAGTTCCTATTGATATGTATTCAAAGTTTTCTAATGTCTTCTCTGCAATGCCTAATCTCCTACTAATCCCACACCATTCAATTTTATCTCACATATCGTTGTTTTCATCTTCACAAGTCCAACATTTTTTTGTATCTTTCTTTTTTTGGTCTTAACTTTATGAATTGTAGTCATAATAACTGTTTAATGTGCTTGTCTTCTAATTCTAATGTCTGTCTCAGTTTTGAGTTGGTTTCAATTGATTGATTTTTCTCCTCATTATGGGTTGTATTTTCCTGTTCTTTGTATGTCTGGTAATTTTTATTGAATGCCAGTCATTGTGAATTTTGCCCTCTTAGGAGCTGGATATTTTTGTTTTCATATAAGTATTCTTGAGCTTTGTTCTGCCATGAAGTTAAACTACCTGGAAATAGTTGGCATTTCTAGGTCCTGTGCTTAAGATTTTTAGGTGGGATCAAAGCAATGCTCAGTGTAGGGCTTATTATTCCTCACTATTGAGGCAAGACCTTGGAATTATGAAGTTTGACAATATGGCTGCTGGGACTAGGAACTGTTCCTGGCCCTGTATAAACACTGGGCACTGTTCCCTCTAATCTTGGATGGTTCTTTCCCAGGCCTTGGATGTTTTCCACATACACATGTGCTGATCAGTACTTAGTTGACTGTTCAATGGAACCCTTCTCCTGATTTCCAGAGTTATCTCTCTCCTTTTCTGGTCTGTCTTGGGAACTCTAGATACTTTGGCTTCCCTGGACACTCAACTCTGTCTCCTCAACTAAAGGAACCTGCTGGGCTCCATCTGGCTTTTGTACCTTGACCTGGAGACTCTCTCAAGCTGGGAATTCTGTAGAGTTCAGTTTATTTCTTGTCTCTCAAGAATCACAGTTCATTGTTGCCTGAGGTTCAGTGTCTTAAAAATCACTGCATTGCATATTTTGTTAATATTTTGAATGTTTTAGGCAGAATAGTAATGGTCCCTCTTACTTGACTGGAAACCTTAATCCTCCTTTATTTTTCTTCATAATTTTTATCACCATCTGAAATATATATTTATATATTTTTCTTTCTTAAAAGCTCCATGTGCCAAGGAAATTTTGTTGTTTTTCACTATCTAGTTCTCTTTTCCTAGAATAGTTCCTGTAACATAACAGGTGCTCAATAAATATTTATTAATGAAGGAAAGGATGAGTCAATGAATGAATGCATCCTAACACCTAGCCACCATTCCAGCCACATAGATCTACTCATGCTCTCTACCCTTGTCATGTCTGTGCCTATGGGCTTCTGCATGTTGGCTCCTGCCTGACAAAACTCTTTCCTCTCCTCTCTGAAATGTTTACCTGTCTTTCAAGTTCCAGCTCCCATATGTCCTCCTACATAAATTCTCTGATTGTTCTGGCTGACCCAGATCTCTCCTTCTTTCAAGCCCTTTCAGCACCTATAGTCAGAACCACATAAATTACAACTTCAGTGCTCTCTATGAAGGTAATGCGAGCTCTTTGAGGACCTTCCTCATTGCATTCCTCTGCATCTAGCACAGTTCTGGTTTCAAGAAATACGTGTTGGTAATAGTTGGGGTCTCTGCTCGTTGCACACCTTGTGGGTGGAGAGTGTCTTGTGTTCTTTCTCAGTTTCCAATCTTTCCACGGTAGTGCCAGAAAGATATTTCACGAGCTGGTGACCTGTCCTCTTTGAAGTTTCCAGAAACCAGGGTCTTAATTGGTTTGGAGCAGAGAAAATGGAAGACCTTTGAGGTTTAGAGCCCGAGCACAGGGTTTAGAAATCCTTTTCTAGAAGAAAAGGGGAGAATCGTTGGAGTGAAGGACTAATATTTGATAAGCATTTATTCTATCCAATTATTTTGTCTATTATCTCTTTTAATAGCCTCCACAGAACCATAGCCTCACTATGCTAACATCAAGGCTGACATGTTGAAACAATGTTGCTTGTTAATGTAGATCCATAACACAGTGATTTGATTTTTGGCAAAATATGCTGCTCTGGACTGAAATGTGTTCCCCCAAATTCATATCTTGAAATCTTAACTGCTAGCGTGATGGTATTTTGAGATGGGAACTTTGAGAGGTAATTAGGGTTATATGAGGTCATGAGGGTGGGGGCCTCATGATGGCATTAGTGCCCTTTTAAGTAGGGATACCAGAACTTTCTCTCTCTCTGCTATGTGAGCACGTGGCAAGATAGACACCATTTGCAAGCCAGGAAAAGGGCTCTCACCAGGACTCAACCATGCTGGTACCCTGATCTCAGATTTCCAGCCTTCAGAACTATGAGAAAATAAATTTCTGTTGTTTAAGCCCCAGTCTATGATTGTTTTGGCAGTCCAAGCTAAGACACATGCCCATCAGTGTGTCATGACTCAGGAAGATTGGCAAGAAGTCATATCCCAGGAGAGACAGGCTCGTTGCTTCCCTTCTTGGTCTTGATGAAGAATCATACAGTGTTGATATTCCCAACAGATAACCCTGAGACTCACCCCAATATAGTGCCTGGTTGTTCCACTTCCTTTCTCAGCAGGGCAGTGAGAAGGCCATCCTGTAGTGATTCTTCCTGGCTCCCTTGCTCTGTCACTGGGTCCAAGGTCACCCTGATTGGGGCTATAAAAAAGGGTTAGATGCCCCCTAGTTTTGTGGCACCAGGCAGCCCTTAGGAGGGTGGATCCTCCCTCTGTTATATCATGGGCACAACCTTCTGTGCCCTTGAAACATGAAGTTAGCTCTGAGGGTGAACTATTGGAATGGGAATCTTTGGTCTCACTCACCAGTAGATGGCAGAGTCCCTGAAAGGTAGCTCAATCCACTGTGAGCTCCTAATCCACATAGATCATGTTCCAAATCCCCATCAGGTCTCTATGAGGTTCCCTACTGGGGCAACTTTCTCCTCTTGTGGTTTGTTTCCTTACCTCAACTAGTGGGACCATCTCCCCTCTGCTGCTATCAAACGCTACTGTGTAACCCCTTCCCTAGCGCACCCCTGATTGAGGGATGGTCTCACTACAACTGCTCAGCTCTCCTGGAAAAATACTTGATTCCTCTCCTCCTGGTAACAGCCTATAAGCGTTGTCCCCTGTCCACTTCCCCAGTTAATGCTTCCAGGGTGATGTCAGCCCCTCAGAAGCCCTTCTCCCCTTTGGTTGGGATCGGTCTTGGCTGCAAATAGGAGGCCTGTTGGTAATAGAAAGAAGATAACTTGGAAGGTTCCCAGTCAACCAGAAAAGTCAATGCCAACATTTTTTGACCTGGTACACATCCTGGGGTGAACTCGACAATGACTTCAGTTCCATTCTAGGAATGTGGCCATTTGGGCCCCCAAAGATAAGAGCTTGGAGGTTTTTCCTGTTTTGAAGTTTGTTTGTTTGTTTTTTAAATAACATTTTGTATTTCAAGAGAACCTGGGTTTTACAGATTCACCTGTTCATGTTTATGGTTTTAGGTCTTTTATCTCTCCAGCCATCAGGGAGAAAAATAACTTTGGCAGAAGTAAAGGTGGACTGGCCACTCTTATCTCTGTCAAACTCAGGGGAACTGCTGTCAGATCTCCTGGCTCACATGACAGGGATATTTTTCTTCTAGAGTTGATCTTTTTCCCTGGCAAGCTGGATGTGATTTGTCTTAACACTCAGAATCCCCTGCCAGGTATGTTTGGACATGTGGTTTTGTAAAAATGGTGTTTTGAACTCTATTTATTTGTACTCCAGTTAGAACTGGTTGTTTTGGATCTCGAGTAACTGAATTGGCAGCAGCTTTGCTTGGGCTCCACTGGGAGCCACTGGGAGATGGGTAGATCACGTCTCCATGAGACAAATCTTTAGAGACAGTTATCCTGATTGAAAGAGAAACTTCTCAACAAACTCATTAACAAGTAGAAACCATGGTGTGGAATGGTAGCTTGTGGAATACATCCAGGGGAAATTTTAGTGGTACCTCTTCTCTATTGGGCCACCTCTAGCAATATTGACACTATTAGTCAGCCCGCCTTGGGCTAACAGTATCCAAAGGATGTATAATCTGGATTGGATAGAAAGGGAGTATGTCCCTCTTGTTTCAACCATGGACATGATCGTCACAATCCACCGGTCTACAACTTTGTCCTGGAAAAGTTAGGGGGCTGAAATGGATGGGCAAAAGAGCTTTCAAACTCTTTGGAATCTCAACATATTTTCTCTCCACGTTTTTAAGGTGGAGGTCTCATTTACTAGCAGAGTGTAGAAAACTTAAAATTGAGTTTAGTTGCCAAGTGTTCCAACAAAATTGAGCCTTAATCTCCTGGCTCCTGGTTTGACAAGAATGACTTAATGGTCAAAAACGAAACAAAACAATACCCCCAAAACAAAAAAGTGCACATGCACACAAAATTAACTGGATTAGGGAAGACCCATGCAAAAATCAAAAGTGTCCAACTGGAACCTTATCAAATTTAAAGTCTGCTATAAATTTTACATTGCCTGGAAAACACTTAGTTGTAATAAAACTTAGTGAGATGACCTGAATGTGGCTGATAGATCTGCTAATAAAAACAGACTTCCAGACAATTACCTGAGGCACACCATGGGGATTAAGACCATGGGGTTCAGATTCCAACTGAGTCTTGGAGGCTTGTTCTCCCAGCTCTAAAAGCCATCCACCACAATGTTTGCAGATCCCAAGTTGCTCTTGGTGGAGCCTCTCACACTGTATAAAATTGTAGCAAATAGTGTTCAAAACTGTAGCTGAATACCACACCAGAGGAAGATCATTTGTGCTAAGAGCTATTGATGACTCTGAATGGTGGGTTCCCTGCCCTAGTAACTCGCTTAGCTTTATTGAGTCTATGAACATTGATTGACTGCCTGGACAAAGATGTAGTTTATATCATCTTAAAAAAAGAGACATCTCTCTGCTTCTCCCAAATACAGACTTACTAGTTTTTGGACGTTCTATAGGAAGTGTATGTCGGATGAACTAACTTGATGAACTAACTGGGTTCTCAGACCAATGTTTTATGTGAGAAGCAGACAGGCTTTTAGATAAGGCTTTTCAACCACAGACCACGTTTTTAACCAATTACCACCTGGTGGTGAAGGCCTCCAGGAACAATATTAGATCATGTGTGGTTTGTATTGACTCTTGCTTAGCCTTTATATTGACTATAAAGTAACACATAAACTCATCAAAGACCCACAGTTATTGATACTTATACATACTTGGTACTACAGTTTCATAATAGCAGTCAGGGTCAGTTGATGGAGCAGTAAAATCAGGAAGTATTTTGAACCCCATCATTTCAATTTGTTTCTTAACTGTTATCACCTTCTGGATGAATGGGACACCAGCCCCCCAGAATAATGAGTAGAAAGGCACACATTGTTTTATATCATACTCTTCACTGCCTTGAACTAGGAGTGACCTGAAGAGACAAGGGGTCTAATACCTACTGCTAGAAGGAGACCTCCAGAGCAGTGATCACAGAAGCAATGTTACTAATTTTTGGTAGACGTTTTTAATGCTTTAACTGCTTTATAAGCAAAAATTGTGCATGGTTAGGAGCATAAATTTTGCCCCCAATGGTCTGGGTTCAAATCTAGGCTTTTCCACTTCTTAGTTGTGTGACCCTGTGCCTATTTTCTTCATCTATGAGTAGTAGTGGGGCCTTCTTCCTTGGTAAGTTTACATAATTTAATACCTATAGAGTTCCCAGAGTAGCCTGACACGTAAAAGAGTTTGCTATGGAAGTCCATACATTGTGCTCCTGTGCATATCAACTTAAAAAATTCCAGGCTAAAATTCTTACGGTCATTCTCCATGGTGTGGCCTTGCCCACCCATTTATCTGTGCACTGGGATTGACCCAAGACACTTTACCAAGAAGGACATTGGCTTTGCCTGACCACTGGCTTCTCCAGTTGGAGAAGGAATGGCTTCTCCTCAGCCATTCTCCCTGAAGGGCTCCTCAGCTCTGCTCCTACAAGAGGATGCCACCCTCACTCTTGACTCTGCTGTTGGTTAAGGAGCATGGGTTTGAAATGGCAGGTGAGACTAGCTGCACTCTGGGTGCTTTTTTTTTCAGGGTGGACAACTTGAGCTCATTGTCTCTCAATACTGACCTTAAAAAATTCTGCTAAGAGAAACAATATTTAAGGAGATTGTTCAAGTGACAACCTGGAGTCTAAAGAGTCTGACATCTATCCCAGTTCAAGTCCTATCACTAGAGTTGGAGACTGAGATCTCATCACTCTGTTCTTCCCATATTCCCTCCCCTGAATCTTACTGCTTTCACTAGATGGAACTTTGGTGGGGGGCTCTGCTCTCAGTCCATGCTGGGAGTGGTTAAAAAAATCTCAGAGGTGTTTACTACAAGGGTGTTGCTCATTGCATCACGTGGGGTCCTCCTTAAGAGGCTTCCACAGACACCATCCTCTCTGTCCTTAGTGCCATGTATGGCTATACCGCTGGTCATTTAGTGTTTCTCTTAGGAACCCTATGAACTACATAAATGACCAACCTTCCCTTTTCACATCAGCTTCTAAAACATTTGGGGTCATGTGTGTGGCCAACTCTTAGATCTTTGTCATCTTCACTTTTCCAGCTTCGTTTCTGGATTCTGCTTTATCCTTACCTTAATTCCTTTCTTTTTTTGCATGAGTTTCAACCTTTATCTTGCTATCTTATTGTGATCTCATAAGCCCTCTTCAAACTTATCTGGAGCGAAGTAAGGATATATACGAATAAATAATGAACTCCAGGGAGTAGATGTCCCCTTTAGAGATGAGGAAACTGAGGCCCTGAAGGGTGAATCAACTTGCCCAGTGTTATAAAGCTGAAAGTAAGTAGATGGCCAAGGTTGAGCTCAGTCCTGGCTGACTCTGTAGCCTGGTTTCTTTTCACCGCCCCCCTCCTGCTCAGAAATATACTCAGAAAGAGGTGTGCTGAGCAATGAGAGGAGCCGCTGATACAAGCAGCTGGTGGGGTGAAGCTGATGAGAACTGAAAACTGTACATCTATTTTACATCTAGGAAGGACATATTTATGGAACATTTTGGTCATCAGGGTGTAAGTAATCTGTAGAGTCAATTCCAATTGCATTGTAACCTCGATTAACTGAGACTGGTTAGCTTGGGTAATTGAATTGTCAAGTTAACTGAGAGTCAACTCAACAGATTGTACTTTTCCACCCTGACTATTGAAAGTTTTCTTGAAGTCTCTGACTATTTTCCTGCCTCAGCTACTATAATGTAATGTACATGTTGGGACCGGTATTATAATTCTAGACTTCATTCAATACCTAATGCAATGCGCTTAACAAAATAGGACCTCATCATCCTTCTAGGTTCTGTTGAATATTAGGAGTTTTCTTGGGCCTTAGGGTCAAGTTTGTATTTATCAGTTCTCTCTGAGCAAGATAGTTGATGGGCACACAGACAGTGGAGCCAAGATACTGACCCCACTGCAAGCTCGCATGTGTTCCTCAACACACCCCACTATCTGTCTAGTCCACTGACCTGAAATAAGGGGGGATCTTCATAAAACTACAGTCAGAGACAGGTCTATGTTGCTGTGATTTGCCTGATTCACTTTAAATCAAAGCTCAACGATTTTGTTTTAGTTACCTGGGAGTCCATTTGGGCAGAATTCTGGTTAGTCAGGATTTTGTTTGCCTGTGTGGCTTTCTCATCATCCTTTACCATTTATTGAATCCCTCTTGTGCCCAGAGAAATGTGCTGGGCTTTGAGAATAGAAAGATGTATGGAGACTAGAAAAGTTTAATTTCATGGTGATGAACAGACCAAGCTGGCTGTGGGTGGGAGGTACATTGAAGGTGATATGAATCCCCTTCTGTGGTATATCACAAAGAGTGCTGGCTTTGGTCTCAGACCCACCCCTGACCTTCTGCAGAACTGGTGGATAGTTCCCCAATCTTTCTGAACCTCAGTTTCCTGATCTGTAAAGTAGGGATACAAATGGCTATTCAGAGCGTTGTTAGAAAGATCAGAAAAAATGTATGTGAAACTCCAGCACATAATAGATGCTCAATAAATGGTAGCCAGTAATAGCATGCCTTTGAGCATTCTCTGCTCAGAAAAACAGGGAAAACTCTCAAAACTGTTTTAAGAACAGGTGGTATAATTTCTGTGAGGTCCCCATAGATGGCAGGTTGAAAGGCCAAGGCCACTGCAAGCTATAGTCTATGGACACGTGTGTCTATAAATAGCCCCAGCCTGTGTAAATACATGATTGAGTGCAACAGTCTGCATCATAGTGAAGATATGTATGCACTGCTGTCAACCATTGTACAGCTGCTGGCGTCCGCCTCGCCCATTCATCAAGCCCCACGGCTGCCCAACAGAAAGAACATTGTGTGCCTTGCTTGTTCCTCACACTTTATGCTGAGAGAGAGCAAATCAGTAGGAGAAAATGTGGATTTGTTCTGCTGAGAAGAAGGGTGGGGGCTGTAAGGAGTGGTGGGGAAGGGGGCATGAAAACGAGTGAGGTGCAGAAAGGATACAAATGGAAGGGAAGGGATGCTAAGAGAAGGGAAGGTGAAGGCAGACACAGAGTGTTCCCTTGTCTGGTGGTTTGCAACTTCCCCTGAGTCTAGAAAGTTGTTTTGCATTCACAGAGAAAAACGACATCCAGAAAACTGAGGTACGGAGCTGAGGACTTTGCTTGCTCTGGCTGGGTCGGTGGTCCACACCAGGGACAGTCCAACCTCTTCTGTTCTCCTTCACATATCCCTTTTTTTTCCCTTCTGTCTCCTCTTTTCTTTCCTTTTTGGTTTTATTTTCTTCCCCACTCCCTCTCTCCTCCTGCTTCCTTCTCTTCCCGCTTTCTTTTTCCAAACCTCAGGGTTGGTGCCCAGGTATCTCTTTCACTAACTGAACTTTTCCACTGCCCCCATCCCCTAACCAAGCCATGAACGCCCTGCTGCTCAGTGGGAGGCACACTCAGCCTGTTAATAACCTCAGTTCAGCTGCCAACCAAGCTGTGTGCAGACTAATCCTGCAGGGAGAGGTGGACCTGGATGTTCTGGGAAATGATGGTGGGTCCAGGCAGCCCAGAGCCGTCAGGTGGGACAGGGGCAGGAGGTCTTCGGGAATGGTGGAGGGCGGGGGAAGGTGGGATGTGGGGGCAGTGAGACAGTCCCGAGCCTCCTTCCAAGGCCTGGCGAGGGCTAGGGAGGCGACCTGAGCCCTCATGTTGCCCAGGTGAGCAGAGAGAAGCATGGTGAAGGGGAAGGGGTCCTGGACCCAGATGCTGGGGGGTCCAGTGTCCTCCCAGGTACTTATCTGCTTTGAGCCTCAACTACCTCAACTTTCAAATGGGAATGATGATTCCTGGCCCCGCCACTCATGGAGCTCTAATGAGGGAAAAGGAGGTAAACAACTGGAAACTTCTCCTACCATGAGGCATGGCATGTTAGTCAGCTCAGCTGTCACGACAAAGCACACCAGACTGGGGGCTTAAACAACAGACATGTATTGTCTCACAGTCCTGGAGGCTGGAAGTCCAAGATCAAGGTACCAGCAGGATTGGTTTCTTTTGAGACCTTTGTCCCTGTCTTGTAGGTGGCCTTTTCTTCTTCCTCTGTCTTCACATGATCTTCCCTCTGTGTGTGTCTGTGTCCTAATCTCCTTTAATTACAAGGCCACCAGTCATTTTGGATGAGGGCTCACCTTACCGACCTCATTTTAACTTAAGTATCCCTTTAAAGACCCTGTCTCCAAATACAGTCACACTCTGAGGCACTGGGGGTTAGGACTTCAACATATGGATTTTGGAGGGACACAATGCAGCCTGTAACACACGGCTATTTCTATTGTGTTGTCATCCCTGGGATTAGGGTTTGTCCAACAGATGGGAGCATGTGCAATCCTGGCAGATGGGAGGATGGAGAGAGGGTTCCAGAGGGCCCGTGGGGCTGGACCAGTCTTCGGAGGGTGGGAGCTGGAATCCAGTGGCATCCACCAAGGCTCTTCTCCTTGGTGGTCCATCTTCCTGCCACAGCTCCACTGCAACAGCCTGCCCATTAGGTCTGCTACAATTACTCAGAACTGGTGGCTTGGGTCCAAATCTGTCCAGACACTCCTTCCAGGGCCTACAAAGAGGTAACAGTCATGGCCAACCTCAGTCATGGTCCCAGCTTCTACCCTCTCCCACCTGTGAGATGAGAGGAGGGATTTGGGGAGGGATAACTCATTCGTCTATGAGACGTTCCGAGGCTTCTCCCTTCCTTTTATATCTGGGTGGGAGGGCATCTCCTTCCAAAGGCAATAACGAGAGATAAGCTAATCACTCATAGAACGAGGTTGTACGAGCTCTATCCCCAGCTGGATTCTTGCTGAGCTGGGCCCTGGCAGGCTCATCCTGGTGTTATCTTTGGGATGGTATGTGAGGCAGCGAAGGATCTTGAGGGGCAGCTGCTGTGTGTTGCCAGGAGTTGGAGGTGAACCAGAACACAGACCCTGGTGCCTGCTTCTCACCTGGGGTCTCTGGCGGTGGGAGATTGGCTGCAGCAGTTCATGGGTGGGAGTAGGGATAGCAGAATTGGGTGGGCTGCCCAACAGAAGGGAATGGCGGCCGCCCTGCCTAGGGCCCAGGGTTCAGCGAGAAGCGTCCTTGAGGGCAGGGCAAGAGGCTGGAGCTAGGGAGGACACACCTGCAGGGAGAGCAGGTTGAGGGCACAGAGCCCAAGAGGGCTGAAAAGGGGCACCCTGGCCCTTCTCTGTTATCAGCAATGAGGGTGCCAAGTGAATCTGGCATGAGGAGCAGGATTTCTAGGAAAGGGCTTCCAGGAGCTTTCCAGGTACCTGGTCTCTGGCTTCCCCAGTCAATCCTGTAAACGGTGGGTACCCCAAGCCCTGCCTACTGGGCACCAAAGTGATCTAACTCTCCCCCACTGGCCATGTTGCTCCACACTTACCATATTCAGAGGGAGAACAGATAGCTTGTCTCCACTGCACGGGGGATCACACTTACATGTCCAGTGGAGCGGCTGGACCCCTCTCTTGTGGGGTGATGAGAGGATGGGGGCCCGGCCTTCTCTTCTCTGGCTGACTCAGGCTTGTAAATTTCCCTTTCTCCAACAAAGCCTACCCTTTAATCCATGCCGTGTGATGCTGTAGAATCGTCCCTAGCCCTGTGGTACCAAGCGGTGACTCATAGGGGCTTACCTGGCATGAAATGCCTTAAGGAAATTGTGCCCTGAGGCAGAGGTTGGCTGCAGTCCATGGAATCAGGCTGAGCAGAGCAAGACCCAGAAGACCTCTGTCTTGGTCGGTTCAGGCTGCCATAACAAGAGAACACAGATGGGGGTGGGGGGGCTTAAACAGCAGACATTTATCCCTCACGTTTCTGGAAGTCCAAGGTCGAGGTCCCAGCAGAGTGGTTTCTGGTGAGGCAGCTCTTGCTGGTTTGTAGATGGCCATCGTCATGCTGTGTCCTCACATGGCCTTTTCTCTGTGTGCACGGAGAGAAAGGGTTCTGGTGTCTCTCTCTTTTTATTAGGAGACCAGTGCTGTGGGATTTGGACCCCACCCTTGTGACTTCATTTAACCTCAATTACCTCCTTTAAAGACTCTGTCTTCCAAATACAGTCACGTTGGGAGTTCAGGTTTCAACATACAAACTTTTTTTGGCGTGGGGTACACTTAGTCCATAAGACCTCCGTGCCACTGGAAGGCAGTCAAGTAAAAAAGATGCCATCTGTCTCATTCTGCACCCACCCCAACACACAAGAAGAGGGAGAGGGAAGAGGTGTTTATGAGGTGGTCCTCACACCTCCATCCAGTACTCCAGAGAGACAAAAAGGAAGACGTGAAAGACCAGACCACACCCTCTTGCTCCTTCAGGTCTCGGAGCTGAAGCATGTCCAGAGCTGAGGAGGAGAAGAATTTTAAATGGACCCAGATCCAAGCCTAAAATGGACTAAATTTTTTAATAATCAAAATCGACCAGAAGGTTAGAGAATCTGCCCAAGGTGCCATTAAGGGATCTGCTCTGCGTGGAGGAGGGGAGATTGGATTTAGCACCGTACAGAAGTCAGACTGCTGATACACCAGCCCCATCGCTACGGGAGAGGAAGTCCTTTGTGGTCAGAAGAACTTGCCACGTTCCATAGACTCTCCTGACTGCAGACTCTCCAGGACTGGCCCCCTCCCTATAATGGGCAGCGCTTGGAGGCTAAGGCCCCAGGGCACAGCGTTGCCTCCGGTTTGGGGCTCTCCTTTGTTTCCCAGAGGAGGGACACAGTGGCAGGGATGAACAATCAGAGGGCATCAGGGAGACAAGGAGGAAAGGTGCTTCCAGCTAAGAGGTCTGGGGGCAGGAGGGGCTTGATCTGTTCCAGAGCCTCTGTGGCCCAGCCTTGGGTGGAGGTTACCTGGCTCTGGAGTTCACAGACCGGATGAAGTCAATAACAGTTGGAAACTGATATAGGATTACCAGCTTTGTGTTTTGCCAAGAAAGGACATGAAGAAAAAACCCCTGCCATCTGTTATCAACACCCTTTCCTAAAAGAAGAGAGAAGGGACCTAATCTCAGAATAATGCGTAGTCCTTTAAATTGAATAAATATAACATTGGGGAAAAATTCTCTGTATTGCCCTTTTTAAACTAATTTTGCGGAGGTGGATGAAGACTTTAGTAATCTGAGTTGAAGCTTGGCTGATTATGCCTGCGTGTGAGTGTGTAACCTGAGTGCGAGTCCGTGTGCGGGCAGGGAAGTGCGTGAATGTCTCCATGAGTGTAAGTGTGGGGGTGCGAGGTTGTGAGTGCACAGATGAGTGTTCACATGTGTGTGTATGTGTGTGTTGGGGATGGGAGAAAGGCGAGGTGTTTGAGTGTGATGGGAGGAAAGGGGAGGGGCGCGCACGGCGGCAGGAGCTGGAGTTTGCACGTTATCCCAGGACCCTGACTTGCTGAAAGCCCGCTCAGTTATAAGGGACAATTCCTCCCTTCTGTCCCCCCATCTCTCCCCCTGCCTTGTGCTCTTTCCTCTCCTCTTCTCCCCCACTCTAATTGCCCATCCCCTGGTCGGAGGAGAGGCCGGTCAGCAACCCCGCCAGACTTCTCACATCCTGCCAAGAAGAATTGCTGTTGTGTAAAGGAGCCTTTACATCCTCCTGACACATAGTCACTTTGGGAAGCAAAACTAGGCCAAGTCCTTATTCAGCAAAGGACTCAGCTCCCTCGGGGCCTGGCCCTGCCTGAGCCTCTCACATGGTTTATGACCTTGAGTCAGCGATGCTGCCCTTCAGCCCCCCTGGCTGGGACAGAGCCACTGGTGACCTTGAAACTTCCTGGAGGGACCCTTTGGCCCTCTCTCCTTGTTTCATGGGGCAGAGCCACTTGATCTTGGTTCAGACTACTGGCCTGGGGCTTGAGGTTCTCCCTTGCTGGTCCCAAACCAACACTTGGCTCTTCTGCATCAGCCCTCCCCTAGGGCAAGAACTTGCTCCAGTCAGCCTGACGGCCCCCCAAATCCTCCAAAATTCTGCACCATCTAGTCTCTGTGACTTTTTAAAATTAATTATATATATATATATATATATATTTATTGAAGGATAGTTGATGTACAATGCTGTGTCACTCTCTGCCATACAGCAAAGTGACGCAGTTATACACATAGAGACATTCTTTTTTTAAATATTCTTTTCCATTATGGTTTATCACACGATATTGAATATAGTTCCCTGGGCTATACAGTAGGACCTTGTTGTTTATCCATCCTATATATAATAGTTTGCATCTGCTTCCATGACTTTGTTTTGAAAGTTCTCCTCTCCTGAGAAGACTGCCCTCTCAAATGGTAGCCCAACTTCAAAGGTCAGCTAAACGCCACCTCCTCCAGGAAGCCTTCCAGCACCACTGCAATGAATGCTGACTTTGCCAACCAGGAAGAGGGGAGTGTGGGGACTGGAGTCCGACCTCCAAATCCTCCCCCATCTTTTAAAACCTGTGCTGCAGGGGGCCTCTGGCTTGTCTCTCTGCCACACTGTTTGAGATGTTAACATTCAGATTAATCTCCTCGGCTGGTCCCCCGTGCTGATTTTGCCTATATAGATTTTAAAGCCATACTTTTGTTTTTACCGTTTTTAAGTATTTTTATGTTTTTTACTGTATTTGTCTTTTTATGGAGTCGTTTTTTAATGCTTATTATTTCTCATTGATTTTTACTTTCTCATTTAGTGTTTACAATAAAAGAGGGAATAGGAAATGGCAGCACGAGGGGGAGGGATGGGAGTCCTGGGGTCTCTGGCTTGGCAGGCTGGGTGGGGGAGAAGGCAGCTGGGCTTTGGGCAGGACAGAGACAGGTCAACCAGCCACTCACAACTCGGGGATCAATTCTACCATTCACTCTGAGCCCCAGTTTTTCATCTGTCAATAGAGATCCGAGTACACCAGGTTGTGAGAATTGAATTAGGTAATGCCTGTAAGGCTCTCAGCCAGTGCGTGGGCCCTGCTAGGCACTCACAAAATGAAATTTCTGCTCCTCAATTTCACTCCCCTAACAGAGTCCAAAGCTGGTCTTTAAGGAATCCCTGGCTTGGATGTGAAGAGGGCGCCACTAGCCTGCACGGCGCCTTTCTGTGAATTAGAGAAGGGCGCCCCCTCTGGGCAGACAAGGCATAGTAGCTCGGTGGCCATGGGAACTTGGCTGGGCCCGGTGCCCAGGGCACCTCCACAGGCAGCAGCCTCAAAGTGATGGTGGAAGGCAGTCAACCTCATGTTCAACACCCCCATCCCCGCGGCGGAGTTGCTCAGCACGGGAGCCGCGAGGCCAGCCCCAGAGGCGGCTCAGGGGACCTGTTAGGCAAAGGTGTTTGTGCTCAGAATCTTCTGGGGGTGGGGAATGGGGACCCACACTACTCTCTTTCCATGGATATACCCCCAGGAGACGGCCTCCCACTTCCTTTTATATTTTTCTTGGCTCTCTATTTCCTAGTGTATGGCGGGTGCTTAATAAATGCTTCTCTTGTGGGGTACAGATGTGAGGGGACTCAGGGAAGGGGCTGTGAAGTAAAAGGAAAATGGCCTATGGACCCTTGCTGCCCCACCTCAGAGCTGCAGCCTCTGAGAGGCAGAGGGGACACCAGCTCATGATTCTCCTTCAGTCTCAAGTTCACAGACCCCGTTAACTGGCCAAATGCATTGCAACAGAATTTCTGTTCCATTTTCAGGCCTCCTTGCATTCGGACAGACCTGCAGGAGAAGGACGAAGGTCCCTCTCACCATGCACTTTGAACCCCAGGGGCCTGTGGAAGTTTCAGTGCTCCTGGGAAAAACTCTGACTTAACCTCATTATTATTCTTTCCTTCAACAAATCCTCACTGAGCACTGACTCAGTGCCAGGTCCTCTTCTAGAACTGGGGATGGGTGGTCAAGGAGATAGTCACAGGCCTGTTCTCAGGGAGATGGCATCTAACCATATCGTCAGCTGTGGTCTTTGTCACCTGTCTGATCCCAGTTCAGAGGGACACAGGTCACAGGCATTTGGGAGCAGAAACAGGGCCTGGTGTGGGTAGGTTTGGTATGAGGGGGAAGCGAACCACTGCTGGAGGAGTGATGAGAGGGTGGGAAGAACGATTCCTCTTAGTAATGTCCTGAGGGTTGGCTGCGTCCAGCCTCCATTCTGTCACCTGAGTGATTTTCTAAAAGGTGCATCTGACTACCTTTGGCTCCTTCATAAGCAGCCACTCCGCTCTCTGCATATGTTCCAAACCCTTAGTGTGGCTTGAACCATCCTAGCCACCTCGTACCTCTGGAACCCCAGGCCTCACACCGCACACACCAGCAATTTAACCTGCTTGTGGCTTCCCCAGAGCCTCCCCTGAGCTTGCATCCTTCACATGTTTGCTTGGGCATTTCACTTTGTTTGAAATGTCTTTATCCACCTCCGTCGTCCCTTGGTTGATGATTTCTCATCACTTGGTGCTTATTTCATGCCTCACCTCATCCAGGTAGACCTTCCTTGCTCTCGCAGGCTGGCTTAGAGACACAGCAATCTCCTGGGGATCTTGCTAAGAGCCAGATTCTGACCTGGTGTGTCTGGAACAGGGCCGATGATTTGCATTTTCTCACAAGCTCCCAGGTGATGCTGGTGCTACTTGTCGTGGACTGCACTTCAGAGAGCAAAACATTCTAGGCTGTTGGGTCTGGTTCAATGTAGAACGTCTAACCTTAACCTTTTGGGGGTAAGGGACTCTTTTGAGAATCAAGTGAATGTTTTGGACACTGTTTCACAAAATCACATATACAAATATTTTTATAATATTTTCAGAGATTATATTGCCTCCTGAAGCTCACCCATGTGGGTCCAGGTTGGAAATCCCTTCCTGAGGGCCACTGCATAATGCAACAGTTAAAGATACGGGCCCACGTGTTCAGAAGCCAACTTTGCCTCTTAGCTGGCTGCCTTCCCCGAGACTGAGTTTCCTCATTAGAAGAGTTGTTTAAACTTTTAGAAAAAGACGATGCTAAGAGTAACTTTCTCATCGGGTCATTGTTATGATTAAAAGCAGTAACGCAAGAAAAGTGCTTAGCACAGGCTCTGATAAGCTCTTGATAAATATTCTTCTTCTTGCTATTATTATCATTAATTGTTGATGTGTATGGAGAAGAGTTGAAGTCAGAGGAACTGGGTCCCACAGAGAAGAGATGAGATACTAGCTGAGCACTCTGGGCCCCTGCCCCTCCCCACCAAGTGCTCTGGGAACAGAGCCGGTGGTCCCTATTCTTCCATGAAGACACTGAGGCTTCAGGGTAATGGAACCTGTGTCAGAGTCACAGTTTCTAAGCAGCAGAGGGAGTTTTGCAGATGGCAGCTCAGTTCCAGTGCTGGTATTTTTTTTTCTGTATTTCCCTGGATGAAAGTAAATACGTGGAGGCATGGAGAGATCTTCCCCCACCCCCCCACCCCCGCCTTTATACACATATTTAAGTTATTTTCCCACATTTTAATAAAACTCTATTAACTCTAATTGTCATCATTTTCGGCAACATTACAAAGCCGCCTGTGAACTTTTCTCAACACATTAGTTTCTTAGGTGGTTAATTATTAGCCATTAATTTTGGTGAGGCTTTCTGCAAAGTGACGGCTCCATAGAGCCGTTTACCTGTTTATTCATACTTTTCACCAAAGACCTATTTTTATTTACACAAACCCAACATTAAATATGCAGCCAGTTTTATTTATTTATTTTTACGAAGAAACCCTGACCTGTAAAAGCCCCTTTTTTTTTCATCCCGGTTTCAAAACAATTCATTCAGATATTTTAGAAGTTATGCAAATGAGCTTCCCTTGATTTTTCGAGGATTTCTCTAGAATTGATTCTGGGATTCTGTATTAATTACAGCTACCCAGGCATAGGGGCTGTCACACAATGGATATATTTAGCAAGAATGACAAGGCTGATAATTATGCACAAGGAGCCTTAGAAAAGGCATTGTTTACTTTGATGTTTAATTTCGGCAGACTTCTTTAGTTTGTTAAACTTAATCAAAAGCAATCAAAATACACTGGTGTGAGTTACCGCAAATTAATTTCAAACCAATGGAAAACATCATGTCTTTCAAATGCGAATGTTGAACTGGAACTTTTGAATGAACCACTCAGAGCCAGGAAGGGGTAGGTTTTTAAGTGTTGAACATTTCTCTAGAGCTTGAATTAGGATCTGAGTGAGGACTAGGTGAGATTCCAAAAGAAACTATGCTTTCAGGAAAGACTGAAGGCTTAGAAATGACCATGACTTTGGGATTTAAGGCAAACTCTGTGACCTGGGAAAGTCACTTAAACCCAGCTTCTCAGGGCCTCAGTTTCCTGATCTGTTCAACAACCTAATTCTTGCCTTGTTACCATTATTAGTAAAGAACACTTAACCTTTATCATATTTATTGTTTACTCTGTACCAAGTTCTGTGTGTACCCTTATTTCCCTTAAACCTGACAATGGCCCCATGAGGTTGGTGCCTCTGTTGAAAAGATAAGGACTCAGTTCCAAGACTCTTATGAACCCAGGCACTCTCCCTCCAGATTATGACTTAGGGATATTGCGTTTAATTCTAGAATTTTCTTTAGTTTGACAACTTAATCAGGAGCAGTCAAAATATGCTTATGAACATATAGAAAATTAATTTCAAGCTAATGCAAAAGATTATCTTTCCTTGCCATAGAGAATCAAGTGAGAAAATGGATGTGAAAATATTTTGTAAAATGTTGACTGCTATGCCAGTGAACAGTATTAGCAGTAAGAGAGTCAGCCTAGCGGACTGCGCCGAGGCCAGTCCTACAGATGAAGACACTCAACTCCGCCAGCTCATGACTCATTATGGGAGGCTACGTTCTATTTTATGAGATCTGTAATTTCAATGGGGTCCACTGAGTCATTCAAGCATTGATTCATCGAACACATTTTCTAAGTTTATTTACCAAGATCAAGGTACTTAGAAAGGGACACAGAGTTTGATAAGATGTCGTCTTGACCTCTGGGAGCCCACCATGTAGCAACATAGACAAACAAATAAATTGTTCATGATAATCCAAGAATCCATGGAAGAGGATCAAATGATGATACGTGTTTGGCACTGTTTTAACAAAGAAGCTTGAGTCTGTCCCATTTATCAATGTATCCCCAACACTTGGCACAGAGATGGGCCAAAGTATTTGATACATTTGGTTGAATGAGTGAATTATAAATGGGTCCTGAATATCAGGGTGGGCATCCAGAGCGAATGACAGTCAGTCGAACCTTGTAAAGGTTAACCTGGTATTTATGGGTGGAGAGAGACTGTGTGAGGTGTTGGTGGGGGGTGTGTGATTAGTTGGGTATGGCTGCCACAGGGTGTGTAGATCACAGTAGGGTGTCTAGATGGAAAATTGTGGCTAGTGGGGGCTGGGCTTTGGTTCTCATGTTACAGAGGGTGAGGTTTACTCTGTGTGTTTTGGAGGAGGGATGTGGCCTAACACTGTGGGACCACTGTCTGTGGTAGGTACTTTGAGTACCAGACTGCCCAGGGCTTGAATCTCTGTTCACTCTTTGCCAGCTGGATTAATTTGGGTAAGTCACTTAACCTCTTTCTACCTTGAATTGTCAAGTGAAAAAAGGAGATGATAATCATCTTTTTTTCATGGAATTGTGAGTATTACATGAACTGTTAGGTATAAAGCATTTAGAGCCATGCCAGAAACATAGTTAGCCCTGAGTTGGTGTCAGCTGTTATTATTAATTGGTGTTTGATGGCCCATGTGGGACTCCTGGCTTTGCCACTTGTTGGCTACGTAACCTTGAAGTAATGGCTGAAGTTCTCCAGTCCTCACTTTCCTCTTTTGTAAATGGGGCACTCGAAGTGCATCTGTCTAGGGTGAGGCTTTGGTGAGACAATGCATGCAGTTTGCCCAGTGTCTACCTGAGAGCAAGTCCAACTGGACCTGGGTTAGGTCCACTCTGATGAGAGGATGGTTGGATGAGACGTGAGGGGTGTGAGACTTGCTTGGAGGCTGATGGAATTGTTAGTATGAGAGACAGTGAGCTACACTTTTGTGAAGCCAGAACGAAAGCAGTGATTGGCGAGATGGAGAGAAAAGGGGAGGGTGAATTTGAGACACTTGCCTGTTGGATCTGGAGGCTTATGGGAGGGAAGCGAAGAGAAAGACAAAGAGGTTTCTAAGCTGGTTTTGGGGCGCGTGTGTGCACATGGACTGAGGTGAAGAACTCAGGAAAAGCAGGTTTGGGGCTGAAGAGTGATGATGGACTCCCTGGAAAGGCAGATGTGGGACTGAGAGGGCTTCAGAGAACATGTCTCGTAAGCTAATCATGTTTAAACAGAGTCTGCAATTTTAGGAACATGAACTTACCCACATTGTTTTTTTTTTTATTATGGTATAATATACGTAACAAAATTTACTATTTTAACCATTTTTAAACATACAGTTTAGTGGCATTAAGTACATACGCATTGTTGTGCAATCATCACCACCATCCTTCTCTGGAACATTTTCATCTTCCTCAACTGAAAATCTGTACCATGAAATACTAACTCTCCATTCCCCCACCTCCTAGCCCCTGGCAAGCCCCATTCTACTTTCTGTCTTTATGAATTTGACTACTCTAGGGACCTCATATAAATGGAATCATAGACTATTTGTCCTTTTGTGACTGGATTATTTCATCTAGCATAACGTCTCCAAGGATTTTCCATATTGTAGCATATGTCCAATTTCCTTCCTTTTAAAAGTTCAATAATATTCTGTTGTACGTATAAACCACATTTTGTTTATCCATGCATTTGGGTTGCCTCTACCTTTTGGTTATTGTAAAGAGTGGTGCTATGAACATTGGTGTACAAATATCTGTTCGAGTCTCTGCTTTCAGTTCTTTTGTGTATGTACCCAGAATTGGAATTGCTGGATCATGGGGTAATTTTATGTTTAATTTTCTTAGGAACCACCGTACAGTTGTCCACAACAGCTACATCATTTTGCATTCTCACCAGCAACGCACAAGCATTCTGATTTCTCCACATCCTCACCAACACTTGTTATTTTCTATTGTTTTTGTTGTTTTTTGATAATAGCCATCCTGATGGGTGTGAAGTGACATCTCATTGAGATTTTGATTTGCATTTCTCTAATGATTAGTGATATTGAGCTTCTTTTCGTGTACGTATTGACTGTTTGTATATCTTCTTTGGAGAAACGTCTACTCAAGTCCTTTGCCCATTTTTTTTTTAAATTTTTTCTTTTTTATTATTTATTTGTTGATTTATTTATGGCTGTGTTGGGTCTTCGTTTCTGTGCGAAGGCTTTCTCTAGTTGCGGCAAGCGGGGGCCACTCTTCATCGCGGTGCGCGGGCCTCTCACTATCGCGGCCTCTCTTGTTGCGGAGCACAGGCTCCAGACGCGCAGCCTCAGTAGTTGTGGCTCACGGGCCCAGTTGCTCCGCGGCATGTGGGATCTTCCCAGACCAGGGCTCAAACCCATGTCCCCTGCATTGGCAGGCAGACTCTCAACCACTGCGCCACCAGGGAAGCCTGCCCATTTTTAAATTGGGTTGTTTGTTGTTGCATTATAGGAATTCTTTATATACTCTGTATATTAATTCTTTGTCTGGTAAATTATTTGCAAATATTTTCTGCCATTCTGTGGTTTGCCTTTTTACTCTCTTGATAGAGTCCTTTGATGCATAAAAGTTCTTAATCTTGATGAAGTCCAAGTTATCTATTGTTGCCTATGCTTTTGGTGTCATAGCTAACTACATTACTTCTCGTGTCATGTAAGAAAAAGTCACACTGTTATGCTAAAACTTTGGGATACAAGAGCAAATCTATTTTATTATTCTCTTGGGTTACTTTAATTCTTTGACATAGGGATGTACAATGTCAAGCTTATGATTCTTCTATCTTCCTCTCTGAATTTTCTTATGTATATCAATAGTCCCATCAATCTTCTAGTTTCTAGACCTAAAAATAGTTACTCTTGAATTCCAGTCCCCTCCCTTCATAGCCAGCTATAGAACTGGGAAACTGTTTCCCTTATCTTCCTGGGCAGTGAGGCTACGTTTCCCAGCCTGCCAGCAGTTAGATGAAAGAGCTCTGGCTAACAAAACGTGGGCAGAAGGGATGTTTACTACTTTCTGGGGTGGCGATAAAAGCTTCTATACATCCATCTACGTGATCTCTCTTCCCTCATCTGCTGGCCATATGCAGAATGAAGACATTGAGGACTACGTGGGAGCCACAAGGTGGAAGAGCCCTTGGTCCCTGAATGACTGCATGGATCAAGGCCCTCCATTCACCCACATTGCACTGTGATGTGAATGAGAAATAAACCTTTACTATGTAAAGCCACTTAGATTTTGTGATTATTTATTACAGTGGTCAGACTTTGTAGACTAATCCCCCAATTCGGAATTCCTGTCAAGACCATCCTCATAATGTCTCTCGCTGTCTCCTCTGTTCTATGCCTATTTAGACTATTTTAGCCTTGTTGCTGCTCCCCTCACCCTTAAACTACTATGATCGTTGGTTAACTGGACTACTTGGTTCTAATCTTTCCTTTTCTAGATTAGCATTCATGTTCACAGAAAAAAAAAATTTCTAAGAGGATAAAAGATTTTATTCTTTTATTCAAAAACTATTGTTAACCAGGGCTTTTCCCAATAGGACACCCTTTCTTATCCTCATCCATGGAATGCTCATCATCCTTTATGCACTCATGCTTTTTTTTAAAAAAAAATCTTGGCCCCATCCATTCATCCTCCTATGTCCTTATCTAAGGCTCAACCATCCTTCAAGTTCAAATGTTCCTCCTCCTCCAGCGAGCCTTCTGTGAACTCCTGTCTTACTCTCTGGCTCATATCTTTGGCACTAGAGGTACATTGCTCTTTGTACACATAGTTCCATGCTTCATGTCTTCAGCTACACCAGATTCTTAACGTTTGGTTCATCTGCAGGATATGTGAGCCCCCTGAACTTGTGTGCCAGATTCTGTGTGTGTGCATGTATGTATTTTGTTTCTTTGAAGAAGGGCTGGCCTTGCAGACTTCACAGGTCAGGTCCCTTCTAGTGTTGAAAGTCCATGAGACCGGATAGCCGTTGTCCCTAGAAAACAGTTCATGTGAGCAGGAACAGATATAATATCCCAGAGGTAAGAAAGGCTTGGATGGAGGCAAACTCAGTTCATGTAGGAAGCCCTTTGTGCTCTTCCTGCTCTAACAGGAGACACCTCCAGGTCCACAGGGAGGGGACTCAAGAATTCTGCAGTGGAGTGGCTCACTGTGCCTGGCACAGCCTTATATCCGCTCACATTCCTTTGGTTCACGCAAGGCAGGTGGTTTGTGGAGTTGATTGGAAGCCAGAGCCCGTCCAGCTTACTCTACTCCTTACCCATCTCAGAGGGATGGGTGGGAGGAAGCTCCTACCAAATGCTGGGGCAGGAGAATAGCTCCCCTATTCTGGCCATTCCCCCCAAAGAATTCCACACTGGCCAGCAGGCCCCCTTCTACTGTCTAATCTCCATATTTGTAAGATCCATCTTCTCTCTAAGATGACGGGACCTAGGCCTGCTGGCCTCTGATGCTCGCTCTTCCCAAGGGAGCCCTGGCAGAGCCCCACTGGACCCTTCTCCTTGACTGTTACGGTTTGCTCAGCACCCAATCCTGGCAGCCAGCAGAGCGCCTTGCTAGCTTTTTTCCTCTACAGCTCTTTGAATGTTTAATAAATTCTTAATTAAAACCTGGGCACCTCATCTATTTCTGTCAATTGCTTCTCTGTTGTGAAGAAGAGTGGCCTACTGTATGGAAATGTCAGCTCTGCACCCCGCCCTTCCTTTACACCCACAACTACACACGCGCACACACACACACACACACACACATGCACATGCTCACACAGCAATAGGACTTGGTGCTGTATTTACATAATTCTATTGACATTTTGAGGCTAAAATTATGTATGCTACTTTAATTTGCTGTTAAATTAAATTATGAATGTTTGGAACGTAGTAATTTCTTTTGTTCTATGAACAGATTGTTTTATATATCTGCCTATATTACCAAGTTATTAATTTAATGATTTCATAATAGCAGCTCATTCCTCTGGGTAATATAAAGGCTGAAGTGCACGCTCCGTACAGCATAGGCGGTCACTGCTTGCCCTACGTGAATTGAAGATTTTAGGAATAAAGATATTAGTTTTGGCAGAATGTTTAAGTGTGCATAGGGAAACTGGAGGGATGTGTCAGGTCAGCTCCAGCTAGCCAATCTCATTTTTAAAAGCCAGGACATAGTCCATCGCCCATGAGACTGAATGAAAAATAATTTTCTTAAATAAAGTCAAGCACCTGGCTGAAGGCTGGCAGGTTTGAGAGCTGCTGCCTGCCTGTTTACCCTCACAGCTCTGGACACAGTGTTGGTTCAGCTGAGGTCTTGCCTCCTGGGGGTCTGTGGGCTATCAGCTTCCTGGATACATGCTGCCGTGGCAACATGGCATTGGCTGGGTCCTCCCACTCCTTGCTGGCATCCAACCCTATTGTGGGGAAAGGGCAAAGGGCCAGATGCTGTGTGGTGAGAGGGGATGAAGTCTGGATTCAGAGGAGCCTTCCTCCATCTCTCGGACTTGTGGCTTGCGCTCTCTGAGCCTTAATACCCTAATCAATAAAATGGGGGCATTGAGATTGCTTGCCTGACCAATTTTGTAGGAGTTGTGTGGCTCAAACAAGAAATGAGATGAGGATGCAAAAATGCTTTGTAATTGGGAACAGTGCTCTTTGGGGCCTGCTTTGTGTGGGATGTGGGCTGGTACCACTTATGACCACATACAATATTAGAGTAATGATCATGGTAATTCTCCTTCCAGCCTGAGGGGATTCCCTGCTCTCTAGGCCTCAATTCCTTCAGTTGACACCTGAGATTTGAACTTGGTGACTTCCTTCCAAGGTCCTCCCCACTTCTCGTAGATTTGGATTCTATTATTTTTCAGGAGAAAGCACCAAAATGGTTCATTTTAGTTGGGAAGCCAATGCTGAAGGTAGAGCCTTACTAAGGAGTCACAGCATATCCAGTTGTTCAATAAATATCGAGCCCCTCTAACTCAACAAGTACTGATTTAGAGCCACAGATATAGCAGTCTCGAAAAGCACCACTTCTGCCTTCTCCAAGCTGACAGTCTCATGGGAATCAGATGACTAGACAGATGATCATGTTACCCTGTGATAATGGGGGCGGGCACCCACCCCAGACTGGGGCCAGGAAAGGGGACTGGAAGCTTAGGCTGAGACCTCAAGGTTGACTATGGATCAACCATGCAAAGAGGGGGTGAGAGGGTGAGAAGTGCAAAGGCGTTTCAGGAAGATGTAGGGCACCTGAGAGATGGAGGTAGAAGAGAACAGTGCAGCGTGGCTGGGGCATCGAGCCTGGGTTTGGGGGGAGAGTGGTGAGATACCAAGTTGGAAAGATCAGTGGGGGCCATACCTGGCAGACACGGAGAGCCTCATCAGGCAAGGGGCAAGGGGGGAGCCACTGAAGAAAAGGGACATGATCTGTGCATCAGAAAGGACACCATGGCTTTTTGGGGAGAATGGTTTGGTCAGAATGGAGGCAGGGAGACCAATTAAAAGACTGTTGTAGTAACCGTGGCGAGAGATGATGAGGGTCTGATTTAGAAAGTGACAGTGCAGTGGGGAGACATGCACAGATGCAAGAGGTGCTCGGAAAGCAGGGTTAATAAGGTCTCCATTAGATGGTTGGGTAGATGGGATCAAATAGAGAAGAATTTTGACGGTGGGGCTACCAGAGGTCTTTGAAGTTGCCTTTTGCCCTTCAAGTTCCTTCCTCTTTGGCTCTTCTATAATTTCTTAAAAGGAAACTCTATCACCAACCCTTCCTCCCAGGGCTGACAACACTGACACGTGCAAACATGTGCTTGGATGCCTGTAGACACACACATGTTTCAGCTGTTCTGTGTGCTCAGTGGGGTAGGCAAAAAAATATTTCCCTGCAGAGCTGACAGACTGCCAAGTTAAAAACAATGTCATTGCTTACACTTTCTTTACTTGCTTTTTTTGGACTCTGCATGTCACCTCTATGAAATATTCCTGATATCAAGAAAAAAAAAAAAAAGAATTTCTTTCTTCTGTGCTTTGTCTACGCCTTTTGTCCTCACTGTCTCTGTTTCCATGTTAGTAGTTTCATGCACTACAGTGCATCTTAATCGTTTCTGGATTTCTGGTGACTAGCACCATGTCAGGCATGGCCGCAGTCATTACTGTCGAAGGATTGATGAGCCAGTGGACCCCAAGGGTCTGATCCCTCATGAAGGGGGCTGTGGGGCATCCTTCCCAACTTCCACCAGAAAAGCCCTGGCTCTGCTGCCTTGACATGTGAGACACTAAGGCACCAGCATCTGATGTTGAGTTTCCTTCCCATTGTGGAAGCGCCAAAGCCAGACCCCTTTGGGGCCCAGAGAGCAGAGTTGCAAAGAAGTTGCTTTGTACGTGTAAATTACTGTTGGTTGACTCATTAGCTGGAAGTGGACAAGATGGAGACAGAAAGAGAACGAGAGAAGGAGGGTTGGTCGTGGCTCAGGTGGGAGAGGATAGGACCTATAAGAGAGAGAAGGAATGCCTGCTTAGACACAAGATAGAGAGATGGTGAAAAATAGAAAGGGAAAGGGAAGGCAACAAAGATGATGTGGAAGAGCTCAGGGTGAGCCAGGAGCCAGAACTGGAGCAGAAGATCAGCAGTGAAAGGGGATTTTCCTCAGCATGTAGGGCAAGAAGTCAGCGGATTTGCCAACTAGGATCGGGGTGGTATGTGGAGAACAACTGTTTTGGGAGATTGGGGAAGACGGTGAATAGGAGACAGCTTGGACTGAAGGATCCTTAGGACAAGATGTGTTTGTTTCATTCACGGTTGTGTGCCAATGCCTGAGGCTGGCACTTCATTGGTAGTGAATAAGAGTGGAATGAATGCTGGGTGCTGACTTTGAGAACCATGCAGATGTGGAGGGAAGAGGCATGCCAGCAGGTGGGAGAAGCGTGCAGCCTCCAGGGTCTGGATCTCAGGACTGGCTTGTAGGCAAAGCAGGTTGGAGGCAGATTTGTAGTACGGGGTTGCATTCCAAGACATTTCCAGCTGATACCCCGAGAATCCTGGCTCAGTGGTAAATTATTGCTTCTACGCTAAATATCATGAATGGAGAGAAGGATGACTCAGAGGTCCCTAGAAGAAGGGCCCTGGGTAGGAGTCAGGGTCAAGGCTGTGGGTCCAAGGTCTCCTAAAGGAAGCCTCAGAGGGTAGAAGCAGAGGGCTCTTCAAGGAAGTGCAGGGGCCTTAACTTTTATTGCAAAATGTCTGTTGTCCTTTTTGTACCTCACAGAAAGACCACCTCTCTGGGTGAGAATGGAGGTTGGGGTGCGGGGTTATGGTTAAACTCTAGGAGGAAGGGAGCCTGCCTTCCCACCGTCTGTCTCAAAACAAGAAAATCCCTGGAGAGTGCAAGAGGCCATTTGGAGCAATTCGAAGTCTGGAGCTCTGGGCTATTTAATGTTTCCAGCAATGAACTACATGATGAAACAGAGAGCACGCTCATTAATTTCATTGATGACACCCAGCTGAGGCTGGAGGGGCACCTTGGAGGATCGGATTAGAATTCAAATTGACTCCAGTAGGTCTTAGAAATTGGTCAGGAACCAACCAAATGAGATTCCGGAAGGACAAAGGCAAAGTGAGGAAGAGGCAGCCACACAGATAACTGCAAGGAACCCAATCCTGCCTGAAACCTGAAAACTTCCTTGACCTCCCTGCCTGATTCATCAAAGCTGAGGTTTGCACACAGTTTCCAAAGGACTTGCACCGTTCTTTCCTTTGAGCCTTGTGACACCCCCCTGAGAGAGGAATTGTTATGAATAAGTTTGTGGGAGTTTTGAGATGTTAAAAAATCTGCCGAAGGCCACACAGCTGATAGGTGTCAAAGTCAGATGCAAACCCCGTGAGCACTTTCCAGCGCTCCTTTGACACCTACCGCAGGTATTGACTGTGTCATCTGATCGGAGGTACAGTCCCTTGATCCTTCCCCTTGCCCCCAGGCTACACCCCATCCTCTTTCTGGTGTCATATTCTCCTCTGGACAACCAAGATCTTAGGGGGGCGTCCGTTCAACCCAATTCTAATCAGCACCAATTCTGATCACCAGCCCGGATGCCCTCTAGTTGGACTAGACCCGCCCTGATGACTTTGGCACCTTGGGTCAATGCAACCATCCTCACCTGGCTTGCTGAGAGATCTTGGAGGGAATTACATAATTGGGGGGGATGGAGCTACTACAGATTCACTGGGCAGGCCCTTGGTTCTGCTTGGCAATAGCCTTTATGTATCTCTGGTCAGCTCACACCCCTCAAGGTCCACTGGCCCATTTATTATTACTATTATTATTATTATTCTATTGAAGAGAAGACGAGGGTCATCTGGCATAAACACCCTCAGCAACTTCCAACTCATCCGAGTACGTCAGCCCTCACCTCCTCTCCTCTGGGCTCAGGGCAAGGAATGATGTTTCTGTCCACTCGCCTCTCCTGTGCTTGTAGCCCTCTTGGTCCACGTTTTCTTGCACGTACTCCCCCGAGGCCCTCCCCACTTTATTAGTTCCTCCCTCATAGGCCTTAAACATGCTCCAACCTGTCCCAGCTCATAAAACTCTCCCTGGACGGGGAGGCAGTGGGGAGAAGGAGAGGGGTCTTCTACTGTGGTCCTGGGAGTGATCTGGTTCTTAGGTTAACGGAGGGTTCATCGGTACTTTACATAGAGTCTCTCAAAAGTATCCACTATTGCATAATTAAAAAAAATCAGATTTAATGAAAATAACTCTCCTTCCACCAGGCTACCGGTGTCTTGCTCGTCCCATCTTAGTGAAGTTCCTTGAAGATCACCTAGCCCCTTATCTCCAACTTCATTTCCTGCTTCCTCTTCAAACCACCATTCTGATGACAAAAGCCACCCATGACCCCGATGTGTCCTTTTACAACTCACCCCTCACCTGACTTCCCTGAGACATTTATTAGCCAGCTACCCATCTTCTCTGAAAGCCCCTTAGACCTGAGCCATTACGCTGTCCTGGCTTTCTCTCTCCCGAGGTCTCTGACCAGTATCTCCCAGTATTGACCAGTATCTCCCAGTATCTTTGCTGGTTCCTTTTCTTCTGCTGAGTGTGTTAGCAACCCTAATCTCCCAGAGTCCTTCTCTGTCCCCTTTCCCTTTCTTTCCATCCTTCACCAGACCAAGGCTTTCCGCCATGAGTTCATTTCCACCCACTCACACACTTACCTCCCAGCCACACTGCTCTCCTGCATCCCAGACTTTGCTCTGAACTGCCCACTAGATAGTATCACCTGAGTGCCGCTCCTCCCAACCAACCTCCCCCTAACTGGGCTCATTTCATTGCCCTCCTCCTGGGTGCCAGGCCCTAGGAGCTAACTTGGACTCCTACCTCTTTCTCACTTTCCGCACATCAAACTGGGGACTGTCTTCAGGCTCAGAGGCACTATCTCTGTTCATGATCATGGTCTCCTAACTGATCTCCCTGTCTCTAGCCTTCCTTCTGTTAGTCCAGGGCTGATCTTGGTGACGTGCAAAATTCACCGTGTTAACTCCCTGTTTAAATCCCTGAAATTCCTCCCTGTTACCTACAGGGCTGAGCTCCTGCTTACACACCCCAAAACCCAATGCCACCTGCCTCTCTAGGGACAATCCCTGCCGTTGCTGTATGTGGCTGCTCACAGGTCTGCAGGACACCCCCGTGCCTTTGCACATGCTGGGCACATGCCTCACATGCCCTTCCTCTCATTTCCCACCTGGAAACTGTTACTGAAACCATCCCCCTTCCCATAGTGGGCAGCGGTACAACATGGTGATAAGAGTGCTGGTCCTGCAGTCACATCACCAAGGTTCAGATCCTGGCTCTACCCCTTCCAGCTGTGTGACTTGGGTCACACACCCTCAGGCTTACTCCCCTCGTCTATGAGGTGGAAATGCGGAAACAGTCTACCTCCTAGGGATGCTGTGAGGATTAACTGAGATGATCTCTGTAGGCACCTTTCCTAGCGCTCGGTGCATGGAAAGTTCTTACTGCTTGCTGGCCCTTCATAACACTGGAGGGGTCCTGTTCATCCCTTGAGATGCAAGTCCAGTGTCACTTGCTCTGTGAAGATGTCCCTGACCTCCCAGATGGATTTAATTTGACCACTTGTTGATCCTTAGGATGTAATTGCGAGTGTTTATGTTTGTCTTTCCAAGTATACTGTGCATTATTTGGGTTGTAGACCCCAGGGTCTGACACCATGTTTAATGTTAGACGAATCCCTCACTCATGCCTCCAGGATGCTTAGTTACTTAGGGCTATTGTGATTTTGGACAAGTGTTCTGATCCAGTTTACTCATCAACAAAACTGAGGCCATTGTGAAAGGGATGTTGCATTCTGAAAGAGGTCTCAGAGTCCCTATGTGAACCCAAATCCCTAAAATGATCAGGATGGAATAGCTAGAAATTAGGACTAGTCAACAGGGTGTATAATACATTGCCCGTTGCGAGCTGTGGCCGTGGAGTAGATCGGGGAGCTGTGTTACTGGGTGGGAGGTACGTGTGCGTCTGTGCACTCCAGCTGTGCAGCACGCAGTGGGTCTGGGGAAAGTCGCCTCACTGCTCTTTGCCTGAAGCAGCTGGTTGTGGGCAGCTGCAGCCGGCCCGGCCAGCCTCCCTAACGATGATCTCAGGGGGCAGAAGTCCTGTTGCCCCAGCCAAGACCAAAGTCCCAGGACCCACTCACAGGCATGGGAGAGCCGACTTGCCTGGAGGGACAGGCAGCTCTGTGGGCCTCCCAAGCAAACGGGGCTGCATGTTGCCTGAAGGGTTGCCAGCACGATCCTGTGCCTGGGCTGGGCTGGGCTGGGAAGCAGCTGCGCCAACCCTGGGCAGAGGCCAATCCCGGCTCTCCAGGCTGGGTGGGCAGGCCTGCTGGCTGACTCTCTGTGCTCCCCAGCTTGTGGGGGGAATGGGGTTGGAGAGCAATGGCTCGTGCCCACAGCCCGGACCAGTCTCCCTGGTTGGCCAGTTTCTGGTCAGCCGTGCTGTGGGCTCGTCTAGGTCTCCTCTCCTGTGTCCTTTAAGGGTTCAGAGTGTGTCCTCACCTGAGGCTACAGAACCAGCTGGGGAAGCAGTTCTACGGTCTGCTCTTTGGCCTTCTGGGTCTGGCTTTGGGGGGTCCGCTCTAAACTGCCTCCTGTAGGGACTGCCTTCAGTCCCTGTGGGCTTGGCCTGGGCTTTTCCTTTACTGGCCCCGTTCGAATTTGTGACCTGCCTGTGGACGGCTCCTTTGGGACCACGCACCTGCAGCACGTTCCCACACCTCTGTCCTCCATCTGCCCATTGGAGGTGCCCGCCCCTCACCCAGAGAAGGCTGGGGCCTGGTGCTCCTCACCTCTTTGGGGCAGGGTCTCTTTGGACACTCGGGCCTCGCCTGGAACTCATCTGATGTCGTCTGCTGTTTCTCCAACACAGAACTGGCTCTCCACTCCCTTTGGTTCAGGCACAGCCTACCTCCCGGCCTGTAAGTGACACGCTGGCTTTGTGTGCAGTGTGGTCAGGGCAGGCTCTGTGGAGGAGATGGGCCTGGAAGGGGGTCCGCAAGACCAGGCAGGATAGGACTAAGGCAAGGGGGAGTTTGGGCTGCTGGTTAAAAGGACCTGCCCTGGGAAATGACATCTCAGCTGTGTTCCCATAGCTGCCAATTAACAGTGCCAGCCACGTGAAGGCTGCTGGGAGAGGAGGGGTGCGCCCCCAGGCCACCGAGATGCTGCCTCTGCCTTTGAAGCTGTGTCACGCTCAGGCCCGGCTGACTTGTCATCTTCCATGTGTCTTTGTGGGATGAAGACATTGAAGCTCGCCTCCTCCTAATGATCTTCAGCAGGGAACCCAAGTTGGCTTGTGAGGCAGACATTTCCCCCGTGTCCCCGTGTCGGCCCTGCCACCACCCAGGCAATTAATGGCTGCTGTAATTCTGGGTCTCTGTCCCCGCTGGCCCCCCTTCCCAACAACCATGTTGAACAAGAGTCTTCACAGGAGAAGAGAAAATGATTGTCTGGTCTGGCAGCAGAGGTGGCTGGGTTGAGAGATGACAGGGGTCTGAACGGAGGGGCCGTGTGGTTTTAATCACTAGAGATACTGCTCTGGAAGAGGATGTGAAACAGCTCCCAGAGGGACCCTGGGGGCCACAGCACCCCGAGGATAAATGAGGGTGACATCCAGAAGACAGGATACTCTCCCGTATCACTATCCCCCGGGGGCTGGCCCCAGGCCCTGCCAATTATCTCCCAGCTGGCTGTGCTCGTTTGTCTGAGCAGGGGCTTGAACCAACCCTCTCATGGTGTCCCCCAGCAATGAGTACGAGGTACCCCCTTGCAGGGGGTGCTGGGAGGCTGGGGAATGACCTCCGGGAGCACAGATCCCCGGGGTCCGTGTCAGGCCCTCCCACCCTCTGGCGAGTTGTTTTCTCTCTTGCTGCAGCCCAGCGGCATCCTTGGCTAATCAGAAGCCGCGGCTGACCCTGGGACGATGGTCTCTGAGGAGAGAACCTATTTTGAGCTGGTAAAATCATTAGCGGTACTAATCACACATTCTCAGCCCAGACCCTATGGCCTACTTACCGGCAGCTCCCACGGCTCCCGGACCTGTGCACTCTCTTCTCTCCCATCCCTCCTTTTCTCCTCTGAGCCAGCGCCCTCGCTTCCCTATCTCTCTTCCTGCTCTTTCCTCCCATCTTCCTTCCCTTCCAGGGAAAGGAGACCCTGGAAGCCTCTGAGGCTTCTAGTCTGCACCTCTAGGAACCCCCAAAACTTTAACATGACCCCAGGATCTTATAAAGCTGAATGATACTGATGCCTGGCATATTCTATTATAAGGGTGTTAATAGGTGTGAAACGAGGGGTGATCCCGCTCTTGACCTGTGCCAGCTTTCTCGAGGCTGCAGAGGAGGCATTTGTTAGCGACCTAAGGTAGAGCTGGACTCCTGGGGCCTTTGCAAGAGGTGAATAATGAGCCTGGCGCCTCGGGGAGGATGGAGCCATGGCTTGGTCCTCTGAGCACTTGTCTGGCTGGCCAGGTGAGGGCTGGGCCGCATCCTCATCCACTTGCTCAACAAATAGGCATCGAGCACCTATTATCTACCAGGCCCTGTGCTAGATGCCTGGGGCAAGTGGAGAACAGGGAAAAGAAGAGGGTGCTGGAAAGAAAATTAATAAGGAACCCACTCTAGATTGGGGGTAGGGGGGCAAGCCTCTCAGAGGACTTGACATTTGAGCTGAGACATGAAGAAAGAGTAGGGATGAGCAGAGCTAGGGGTGGGAGAAGGGGGCTTGGTGGAAGCATGAATGCAGCCAATGGGGGTGTCAGGTGCTGGGTCCTTGGGAGCTGAAGGAAGGCCTGTAGAGCCACAGAGTAGGGAGGCCAGGCTGGCAGGGGCAGACAATGCTGAGGAGTGTGGATTTTGTCCTCTGAACCAAGCCCGTTTTGAGTCTGCTGCTGCCCTCTGACACACTCATTGCCCTGGCCTTGCTCTGCTCTGTGCGGCAGGGCTGACCCTCACAGGCTGGGTTTTCCAAGCTCTGAGTCAGCAGGCCTGTAGCTGGTCTCAGCCAATGGGAGATGCTGGCAGGAGATGGTGGCCAGGAGAAGGAAGCTGGGGTATTTCTCTCTCTCTGCCTTGGGCAGTGTTTCTAACACTGGTTGTGTCTCCTCCAACTTTCCAGTCCCCAGTGAGTAGGTCTACCAGAAATCCAGGCCTGCAGGTCACACAGGCCCCTGGGTTCTTTCATCCAGCCTCCTCCTTTGTCCCACCAGCCCAGGAGGTTAGTGGCTCCTTGTGGCTGCTAATCTCTGGGTCGTCCCATTATTCCTGTTTGGCTTCTCAGCCTCTTTAAATCTCTCTATTTCAAATACTCATCTATTGAATATTTACATGTGCCAAGACCTCAGATGACTTTACATACACGACTTTATATAAACCTCTCTTAAAACTCTATGAAGTGGATTGCACCCATTTTATATATAGGAAAACTGAGCCACAGAAAGGCTAAAGTAGAGCTAGTGAATAGTAACGCTGGGTTTTGAATCAGGTAGTCTAGTCCCAGAACTTGAGTTTTTAACCTGTGCACTACAGGTCTACACTTTCCTTGGGCCAGGCCCTGAAGAATGGGTTGAACTGGCAAAATCCAAGTATGTGCAAGGTTCTAGAGTGAGACTGGAGACGGAATCTGGGCTGCCCCTTGCTGTGATGGGTTCTGTGATCTTGCATAAGTCACTTACTGATGGCGAGCTTCACTCACCTATTAACGGGGGATAATAACAGAACCCAGTTCAGAGGGTTTTTGTGGGATCAAATGAAATGAAGCACGCAAAGCACTTATCACAGAGCCTGGCACAGAGTAAGTGCTTGATAAAGCTCAGCTTTTATTCTTGTTCTTAATTTTGCACTCCTGCCCTGACCCAGGAGTCCAGCAGATGAGATTGGGAAGCTGGATCCCAGGCTGGGTGGGGCTGAAGCAAAGTTAGGACCAGGGGTGGGCGCACTGGGTTCACGGCACCTGGGTCTGAGGCTTCGGCTCTAAAGATGTCCTTGGGTTTCTAGGTTGCCCTGTCCTTGGCTGTAGTGTTTTTCGTGTTCTGGAAAGAATTTCCCAGAAGTCTCATACTGAGCCTTCTCCCTCCACAGCTTTCTGTTCTATGGGGACCTCTTTGTGGCCCTGCGAGGACTTTGCTAGACTGAATTAGGCTGAGAATACCCAGGCTCAGACTTTTGGGGCAATCTCAGCTCGCTGAGAACTTGAGGGTGCCTCTGTTTTTCTTTTCTGTTTGAGCCTCAACCAAATATGGAGCACACACATGTACACTCACACACATGCACGCTCACACCTTCACACACTCACACTTGCTCATACACACGCACACACGGACACACTCACCACTAAAATCAATGATCCGGTAGCACACCTCAGTGAATTGCTGAGCTTTGAACAATTTTAGATGACTGATGAAGATCCCAAATAACTTCCATTCTAATCTATGTTGCTTGACTTGCAAGGAGGTAATGGTCCCTTTGGTGACACGCTGTCCTTTCCGTACACAATTTATGGCTGTGACTTGCCTTTCTGAACTGCTGCAAAGTATGGAGGAAATACAGCCTTTGAATTACTACCAACCACTCTTTGCTGGGATGTTGGGGGCCTGAGCAGCCGTGCTGGCGGCTGGGCCAGGGGAGGGTGGGGAGAGGTGGCAGGGAGGAGAGGGAAGGAGGTCTGAACTTGAAACCCAGAAGATGATAATGATCCTAACAGTCATATGAGATAATATTTGTACGCTTTCTAATTGCAGAGCACCTTCACAGGCATACTTTTCATTTAATCTTGTTATGACCTGTCATTTTACAGGTGATGGGATTTCTGTTAGGTGACTGATCTGGGGATACCCATTTGGTTAGCAGAGGTACAGTCACAACTTACACCAGGTCTTCTGACTGCTGTATGGTATTTCTGACGGGTGTGAAGGGTGAAGAGGTTTGTAGGCCTTTACCAGGTAAGGAGTAGTTGTCTCAGGTGGTTGGAGTCTTCCTGCTTGCATAGAACATGACTCAAGGGCTTAGGGTTAGTCCTTGAGTTGAATGATTGTCTAGCCTTAAGGTGAGACCCAATCAACTTCCAGGTTGTGGTGTCTGGGGAGAAGGGAAAGGCTCAGAGTGAAGTGATTCATGTAAGTCTGTCTTCTCTGGAAAATGGCTCAGAGCAGATACTTTGCCGAGCTTGGGGAGTCTTTTAATCTCTCTCTAAATCTTAGCTCCTTCATCATCTGTCAATGGGATTGCAACAATCAAGTCCTGGTGAGAAGTCAATGAAATAGTTATGAAAGTGAAAGAACTTTATAAGTGGTAAAGCACCAAAGAGATGTAAAGGAATCTTATTGTATCTTCCACCATCACCATCACCATCATCATCACCATCACCATCATTGTCTCTATCACCATCATCATGATCTGGTAAAGGAGAGCATAAATAAAAAATTACCGAGAGTGTGGAGTAACACAGAAATAGCTAGGGGTTTATTTAAAATGTGTCTTCCTGGCTGCACTTCTAGAGACCCTGAATCAGGTCTCAGTGGAACCCAGAAATCTCCCTTTTTAACAAGCACCCTGGGGTGATTTTGTTGCAGGCTGTCCATGGATCATACTTTGAGAAACATTGCCTTAGAGCTGTAGGACAAAAAAAAAAAAAGAGAGATTGTACATCACACAGGGTTTAGTGATGCTTATGAAACCTATAAGGCCATGATAATATGTATAAGTAGTCTAGAACCTTTGAGAAGGATCCATCAATGTCAGTGGTGAAGTCACCCATCCCCACTCTCCAAATTTCCTGGTCTTGCTCTATCTAGTTTTAGCCACCTGAAGTGAGCTGGGTAAAGCACACATGTGTAACACACTCATGTGAACTTGGGTCTTGGGATTGAAACAGCAGTGTTAAGACAAAGGAAAGAAGTATTTATTTATACTACCATAATACAAAGCAGTTAATCCAGTGAATTAGTCATAATTAAACCACTCAAAATGAAGTTGATGACTCTAGATTTGTGAGCTGGAGAAAATCTCCTCTATGGCTCCTGGGGAGGACACACCCCGCCCCCAGCTCTCCTCTGTCTGCTATCCTGGGCCAGCGCTACTCTGTTCCAGATGATTCCAAATTGCTCCTCAAGCTGCCACTGGAGAATTGACTTTGGAAGTTGGTTTTTGTAAAACGTCAGACTAATTTTCCTACAGAAAACACGTGGGTTATGTCTGAAGAAACACACCTAAGCAAAATGCCTAGCGGAGTCCAGGGTGGCCTGCAGGAGAAGTTTGGATTTATTTTAGCATGTGGAGTCTGGGGCTATGCAGCAAATCAAATTGGTGTTCACTGATTTGCATGGCAGCTAAAAGCGTCTGGGGGGGTGGGGCGAAAAACAGCCCAGCTGCGTCTGAATTTGGGGTTCAGACATGATGAGACATGTCTGGTAAACTGAAAATAGGTGCTGGGCAGAGGACAAATTACTGGGGTAAACTGATGCTTCTTGAAAGAACCTGGCTGATAGGATCATGGGAAGGGACTCAGAGGCAGATCCGAGGCTCAGGGGCCCCTGAATGCCTTGGCGAGTGTAGGGGCTATTTGAGAACCTCCAGTCCTGCTATTGTGGGCGGCATGTGCTTGTTCTGGGGAGGAAGAGGCTCTGGGGTGTTCCCTCAATTTCTGCAGCTGGGGGCCCTTGCAAGAGAGTGTAACTCAGAAGAAAAGGAATGTTGAAGGGTGGGTGGCAGCCACAGTGCAGGCGCCCCTAGGGGCTTGGAGTGGTAGCGGAGCAGCCGGGGGCCCGGTGAGCAGGTGTGTTGCAGCAGAGCAGCAGAGACAGCCTGGGCTCTGATCTGAGAGCAGCGGGAATTGTGGGGCTCTCAGAGGCAGCGTGGTGGAGTGTGGACCTGGCAGGGGTTTGATCCCAGTGTCTCCGTGGGATGGGAGGGTGCGTGTGGTGAAACATGAAGACACTAATACTTAGCTTGCTTCGTGAGGTCCGGAAGGGTCGTCCTGCCCAGGCCGTGCTGGTGGAGCTGCCGTCAGCAGACTGGGCCACTGGGTAAGGGTTCCCCTGCCAAGTCCTTGCTGGGCTTTTTCCTTCCCAGCCCCTTCACCAGAGACAGCAGTCTTTCTTGTCTTTCTTTTGACTTCTCTGTCTATACCTGGTGGTTCTGGGCTGTGGTCTCTTCAGTACACAGTCTGGCCCATATGGTACAGACAAATAAGACCCAGTGACCTTGCTGCCAAGTCGTTTTCCAAGTCTCAAGCTCCCAATCCGACCCTCCTCTACTTTGGAGAGTAATTTTATGATTGTCTGTTGAATTATCTTCGGAACATCTTATCTTGAGGAGAGGAGCAGGGGAAAGGGGGCTTATAGCATCCTGTCTGGGAACTGCCTCTCTGTTGTGGTACAGCCAGATGGGGAATTGGCAGGGGAGCTGGTTTGCAGTCTGAAGCAGGAGTTAGGCTGTTGGTGGCATCACAGGCAGGGGCCAGGTCATCTGGAATAATACTCAGAATTGTTCTGTGTGCCTCTCTCTACACACCAGCCCGTGAGGCCATCGCTGGAGATGGTAGTGAGCTGGAAGCTCCTGGTTCTGAGCTCCGGGTCTGAGCTCAGGGCAGAGTCTCATGGCTGCTGAAGGAAGGTGGGATTGTATGAGGCGGTTCAGTAAAGCAACCATCTGTCACCAGTGATACGATCTTCAGTAATCACGTCCTCTAACAGAGCCACAACCCGAGTGCCTTCTGTGGTCCTGAGGCATGAGGGCAACTGGGGAGCTGGCCTTATAATCTAGCAACTTTTCCATCAGCCAGAAAGGAACTTGCCCCTTGACTTCTCTGATTTATTTATTTCAGTCAAGCTTTTATCATGTGCCTGGCATGGTGTTTGATGTCGTGGGGAGAGAGATGAATGAGACGGTCCCTGTCTTTGGGGAGGTCACCATCTGGTGGGGGGGGGGACATCAGCAATGATACCAGATGTGCCGTGGCACCACTGAGGAGACCCAGGAGGATTAGACATTGAAGATGCCAGCAGGAGGTCTCCAGGAAGACACATGAGAAAGGCCGAGGGGACACACTTACCCAAAATCTTGAAAGTCCAAGACACATGGGTGAGTGTCTACAAGTGGGGCTCAGGACTAAGAGGCTTTGTTTCCCAGAATCTCCAGCTATTTGGAGGGTTGGGCCTAGACTTAACAAAAAGGGATCACTTGCTCATGGGCACCAGCGTGTGAGAGACTTTCAGACAAGATGTTAACTCTCCCAAGTATGTTTGTAGTTTGAACCTTCCCTCTCAAGTCATCATGGAAACTTTCCCCCTGGTCAATGGATCCCCAGGCATCTCAGGATGTACTGGAGTGGGTGGGAGACTTTGAGGAGGGACAGTCCTCATCGGGGGCTGCCAGTTGGTCTTGGAGCAAAAGCTGAGGGGCCACTACCCTGGTGTGAGTGTGTATGAGTGAGGGTGAGAACATAGTGTGTGTGTAAGAATCAAAGCTGCCCTGAGATATTCTTCTTTGTATCTTCTCCACTCCTGGCTTCATGCCTGCATGTTGTACGTCTCCAATGAATGGGTATTGAATGTTGATGGTCATTAGGACCAAGGAGTATCTGCTCCACAGGAAGGAGATGAAAGAAACCGAGTAAGTCTACAGTATTGACCACAGCAGCTCCATTTGGAGTTTCCATGCTCTTAGAGGGCAGTTCCATGTCCCCATTTGCACTTGTTTTGGTGTTGAGCTCAAGGGAGGTTCTGAAAAGACTTGGCTGCTTGAGTTCTTCCATTATCTGTCTCCTAGGCTTGTCTTCTGCCACTTACCCTGTTTCCAGTCACTCACAGAGCTCTCATTCGTCCGTGCCTCTGCTCATGTGGTTTGTTCTGTCTGGAAGAGGTGCCCCCTCCACCGCTGGACAACTCCTACTCATCCTTCCAAGCTCATGTCAAATGTCACCTCCTCCAGGAAGCCTTTCTTGATGCCCATCACCTGGGCCACATGGCTCTCCTCTGTGATTCCCAACTCTGCTCCACCATAGTATGAATGCAGATGTTGCTTGTAGTTGTTACTCATTGCTTTACTTTTCTGTCTTTCCCAGGAGGTTGAGAATTCCTTGTGAGCTGAGATTGTGTTTTGTTCATCTCTGAATTTCAAGTGCCTAGAAGGTGGTTAAGCTCTGAGTCATCATCACTCAAAAAATATGTATGGAGTGCTTTCTCCATAACAGGCGCAGTTTCTCTTCTGTTAAATGGGGAGCATGTGCAAGAATTCTGAGGTTCAAAGAATCTTGATGCATCTGAAAGAAACCAGGGTGCCTGGAGCTCTGTGAGTGAGAAGCAGAGTGGTGTGAGCTGAGGCTGGAGAGGAAGGTGGGAGCTGGATTGTGCAGGGCCCCATAGACCTGTGAGCCTAGGAAGAGGATGTGAATTTTATTTTATTTTATTTTTTTAATTAGTTTTTATTGGAGTATAGCTGCTTTACAGTGTTGTGTTAGTTTCTGCTGTACAACAAAGTGAATCAGTTATACATATACATATATCCACTCTTTTTTACATTTCCTTCACATTTAGGTCACCACAGATCACTGAGTAGAGTTCCCTGTGCTACACAGTAAGTTCTCATTAGTTATCTATTTTATACATAGTAGTGTATGTCAATCCCAATCTCCCAATTCATGATACATATATACAATGGAATATTACTCAGCCATAAAAGGAACGAAATAGTGCCATTTGCAGAGACGTGGATGGACCTAGAGATTGTCATACAGAGTGAAGTCAGTCAGAAAGAGAAAAACAAATATTGTATAATATCGCTTATATGTGGAATCTAGAAAAATAGTACAGATGAACTTATTTGCAAAGCATAAATAAAGTCAGAGGTAGAGAACAAATTTATGGTTGCCAAGGGGGGAAGGGGGGATGAATTGAATTTTAAATTCATGGATGCATCTGACGGGCCAGGCATATAGTAGATTCAGTAATGGTAGATTCTGCTGCTTCAATGTCTCCTAGTATTTCAGGAGATTCTAATCACTCCCCTTTAAGAGAGAGAGCGAAAGGACAAACAGGTAAAAGCTATAGAAGAGGCAACTAAAATGATCAAGAGGGACGGGGGAGCAATTAGAGTTCTTAAGTCTGGAAGGATCAAGTCTGAGAGAGGATGAGATGAAAAGTTAGCTGACCATGAAAGAGAGAGTATATGTTGAAACCCTGACATCTTAGACCAATATTCCTCCTTCTCCTACAACTCCATAAAACTTGACAGGAGATAATTTTAGGATAACTAAAGGGAATTGTGCCTTGACCAGTGAGTAGTATAAATTTATGCAACTCTTTATCCCCAAGAGATATTGCACTAGCTGAACATATAAATAACTTCAAGAAAGGCTTACAAATTTCAAAGATCGACGTTCCCTAAGGAGCTGAGGAATGGAGTTTAGGACTTTAGGATGCTACCCTTTACATAACATTCATCCCCTGACCGGGCTTTCTGCTCTATTGTCAGAGATAGAAGGCATCAAATCTTCCAGACTTGACAGTTGGTAATTCCCAGTCTCTTTGGCCGGGCTGCTCTGCTGTTGGTTGGGGGTTCCTCTCTGTGGGTGTGGCAGGGCATTTAGGGTTGGTCTGATTTTGGTGGTCTCTATAGATGTCCTTGAGCCATGGAAAGAGTCTGCTGCACTGGGCTGCATGGGCCTGGTCGATGGGGAAGGGGAGCTGGACTTGGTGAGAAGCTTTGCATGTGAGTTCTAGCACTCATTTTTTTTTTTATTATGGTAAAATACATATAACATAAAATTTACCATTTTAGCCATTACTGAAGCGTACAGTTCAGTGGCATTTAGTACATTCACAATGTTGTGAGATCATCACCACTACCTAGTTCTGGAACATTTTCATCACTCAAAAAGAGAACCTCACACCTTTTAACAAGTCACTCCCCATTCTTCCCACTTCCCCCACCTCCAGCAGCCACTGGTCTGCTTTCTGTCTCTACAGAATTTCTAGGATTAACTTCACTTCCAGGCCAACATGGCTGACCGGGTTCTGCCTCCTTCTCTAACCCCATCTGGTT